>NW_024881589.1:600000-1077500 GCF_019059575.1 Amphibalanus amphitrite
GATCAAAAGTTATAAGCGAAAAACTTTTGACCTGTTTTTAGCGAAATTTTTATATTTATACCCCCCAAAACCCCCCTAAATATTGACCTAGAGCAACCAAATTTGCACAGGGGCGAGAACTCCAGGGGGCCCACCTACCTACCAAATTTGGTGTTTCTAGGTGCCATAGGAGCCAATCGCGAGGGGGGGGGGGTCGCATCGACCCCCCCTCCCCCCTGCCAGGCCGTGTTATGAAAAATGCCCTGCCAGGGCGAGGGTTAAGGCTCGACATTGTGTTGTCTACGATTAGACAGCTGATAACTCATTCCCGTACGTCAGAACTCTGTAATGACCTTTGCTTATTGTCACATGTGCGCCGCATTCGCGATTGTTGCCGACGCCTGTTTGCAGCTCAGCCCACTACAATTGTTATACATATCGAAAAACCGATAAACTTTTAGGCGAAAAAGGCACTATTCCAGGCCCATTTTTGATTTTTTTTTTGCGATATTAGGTAAAAACAGAAGCTTCTTATCCTAGGAAAAATAAAATGGAAAATCTTTCAAAGGTGGCACACTACCTTTAAGCGAGGCCCACGTGCAGATCTAGATAACTCCTCCATCTGTTCCACGAGCTGCTTCACATGTGGCAGAGACACAACGTACCGGTATTTGTCTTGGAAATCCCGTCCCGTGCAGACGCCCGGGGACGCCCGTGCATCGAGCTCTGCAGTAACACCACGCAGACGTCCTGAAAGCCATTATGTGCAAAATGACAATCTGAGGCCAGTTTTACCAACAGAATCAGAAAAGTAGCCGCCTGCCGGAATTTTTTGCCTAAAGATCGCTTCACATACGGAGCGTAAGCGGTAAAGCCCTATCCACTTACGTGTCCATCGCACTTACGCTTCATCGTATGTGAAGCGGTATTTAGGCAAAAAATCTTTGTCGTTGGTCTCGGTGTTGTTGAAATGTAAGTGGTGCAATGTAAGTGAATAGTAAGTGGCGTAAATGTTAAACAATTAACGCGTTGTTATAATTAAGTTGTCGCTTTCCTTTAGTCTGATGAACGTTGAGGGCGGATGTGACGTCATGCGTGACCTGTCACGTGCCCGCCCGGCGCTGACCAATCGCGTGCCGTTCCGGCTCCAGCGCCGGCCGGGGGTAGGGGCGTGTCAGCGCAGGTGGCTCCTTCCTTTCCGTGCCCGACTGCGGAGTGGTACACATGTTGGCAATGCGTCTTAATTTCAAACGGTAAGCGCTGAATTCATATTTTAAACGGAAACGTGTTTGGATTGTTTTGTCTCCAGAGTCCAGATATTCGGGTGTTGAAAGTCTCTGACAAAACGCTTCCACGCATGTGCGATATGTTTTTCTACTCAATATATATATCTATTTGTCTATTCATTACTCAAGCGCTGAATTGTTGATTTAATGTGTTAAAAGTTCAACCTTATGTTAAAACGTTATTTGGGGCCGCTTAGCAGGACGCAGTTTAAAGGACCTGGTCTGTGGGTCTATCTATAGGACCTGGCCTGTAGGACGTGACCTGCAGGATGCAGCAGGAAGCGTTTACCATGACGTGGCCTTGCGCATCTGTTGTAATAAATTAGAAGGGGACTAGAGAGTGTTGGATCGCCTGCTCGAGAGCCGACGCCGCCGTCGTCGCCCCGGCCAACGCTTACTTACACGAATACCGCTCCCTATCAGCATGCTGCGAGCTTACTGGCGGTTTGCGGCTTTTTATTGGTGAAGTTTTCGGAGAGTGTGCTGTTTTCAAAAAAGAGACCGAAGAATTGAGCAGCTTCTTCACCCTGGATTGCACTGCATTATCGCGATTTGAGTGCTGAGTCAGAGTCGCCTGCGTTCTAACCCAACAAGAACAAGATTTAAGAGGATTTTCCATGTTTTTTAGGCGTGCACGCTCGATTCTGTAGAACGCGCCTGCCGTCCGAATTCCGAAGTCCCGAAGTCCGAAGTGCGAATTTTTCCGACCTTGGTGTCATTAACCTGCCCTGGAAGTTCAACCAATCACATAGGACATCAACATTGGGTGTCATCGCCTCTCTTTTGTCACGGACAACACCCTCATTTTATACCTGGGTCAGGGGCCGGACGGCTGGGGTAGGGGTCCACCCGGTCCAACGGCACCACCCTCCATTATACTTTGACTCCGCCAATACGGGCGAGGGTTAAACTAGCATAGATTAGTTAATTCGTTCGTTTTTTCGCCAATGCTATAGTCTTTTACCGGTTGCAGTTAGCAATGAGCGTAAAAGCGCACTTCATGAATATTTTTTAGAGCCATTTGTAAGCGACATAATTTGTTTCATGATAATATTCGTTGTTTATGTTTTTTGTCACGTTATGTTTCAGATGGGTGAAAATGGAGTCTGGCGAGTGGGTGGGCCCGCTGGGCCGGTATCTGTGGATTTTGCGCCAGGACGAGACGGGCGTCGACTTCCGGGTGCTCTCGGCCGAAGGCGCCGGCCCCGGCCTGCAGCAGGTGAAGGCACAGGCGATCATCGAGGATTACTTTCAGCTGAGCGTCAGCCTGCCCGACCTGTACAGAACCTGGAGTGCCGCCGACCCCGCCTTCAAGAGCATCGGCGGCAAACTGCCCGGTGTGCGGATGCTGCGACAGGATCCTGTGGAGAACCTCTTCTGCTTCATCTGCTCTTCAAATAACAACATCCAGCGGTAAGCATTGTGCCTGTTTATCCAACAATTCATTATCCCTTATTTGATAGTGTAAAAGTTTTTTTTTTTTTTTTGCTTTTCAGCATAAAATGTGCTACACACTGTCAGATTTTTTTATGTCAATGTAGCAAATCCGTCCTGTCAGTGATTAGCTGAGAATCCTGACGGCGCGTGTCGCTCTGTCGGCCAGCATCACCTCCATGGTGGAGAAGCTCTGTGAGCGGTACGGGGAGCCCATCTGCGAGTACGGCGGCCGGGCGTTCCACGCGTTCCCCACTGTGTCGGCGCTGGCGGCCGCCGACGTGGAGCCGGAGCTGCGCCAGCTGGGCTTCGGCTACCGAGCGCGCTTCATCGGCCAGACGGCCCAGCAGCTGGCCGAGCGCGGCGGCGAGGCGTGGCTACTGGCGCTGCGGCGGGCCGCCTACCGCGACTGCCACGCCGAGCTGCGACAGCTCTGCGGCGTCGGCGCCAAGGTACGCTGACCGGTCCGTGGGATAACGTAATGATATACAAGTGTAAAAGCGTGCTTGGGGCTATTGGTGAGGGATGAGGCCATAGCAGGCGGACCACACCACCCACAAAGTAGGGATGAGTGTGTCATGATAGATTTGGTAGCAATGCATTGTCAAGTATTCAAGTTCATATATTTGTGGGTGCCATCTAGTTGGTGCTTTGTAGAACCAAACCTCTTTACTTTTGCCATCTTATGGTGAATGGTCTCTAATTTTGTTTTCTTTTGATAGTACCAATAGGATGGCAGTGATCATATTTTGACTGTGTGTGACCATTGCGACCCGGTCCGGCAGGTGGCCGACTGCGTGTGTCTGATGTCACTGGACCAGGCGGCCGCCGTCCCAGTCGACACGCACGTGCACCAGCTGGCGGCGCGCCACTACCTGCCGCACCTGCGCAGCGTCAAGTCGCTGACCGATCGCGCCTACCGCGAGGTGGCAGACCACTTCAGGAAGGTGTTCGGAGAGAGAGCCGGCTGGGCGCAGGCGGTACGTGCTGAAACAAAGGACGCGCATCTGTGGACTTGTGCATTACTCATAAAACAAGCTGATGCCTTACGGTTCTCGATCTTCATGTTTTACACATACCGCGTTTATTATTTTGTACGTACGTCAATCTATTTTGTTTTTTATCTCCACAATGGCATAGAGTGCTCGAATTGTTGTGAAGCGATGCTTACTTTCCTGCTTTAAGGTCCGTTCCAAAATTGTGTTACTTCATTCACGATTTAAATTCACATATTGGAAAGAATGATCGTTTGTTAGAGTTTCGAAGTTGACTCATTTGATGAGCTACTTTACTCTCGTCTGATTCGATCATATATTGAAGTGTTTTGCTACCGCCATTAAGTGTGCAGTGAAAGTGTTTTTGCGTTTCTTTTTTCATTCTTGTAATGCTTCATTTCAGGTTTTGTTTTGTGGAGACCTGAACGAGTTCAAGACCCTGCCAGATCCGCCATTGACAGCCAAGAAGACCGATGTACGGCCAGCAAAAGCCGGCAAATCATCTAACCAGAAGTCCGGAACCAAGAAATCAGCACGCTCTGCGTCTGAATCGGTCACGATCGTCAACGAACGTGCACCATTGAAGCGGAGTCGAACTTGCTCGTCGGCTAAAGAAACTTCCTTGGATGCAATCGGGGAAAACACTGGGAGCAGCTCCAAGGTAAGCCGTGCCGTCTCCACCGCGGAGCATCGCAGCAGTCGGCGATCTAAACGGCAGCAGGTGCCGAGTACGTGAACGTTAAGCGTGACTGAACGTTATTAGGCAGTCTGCCCTGTGGATCAGATCTGATCCAACAATGTTAGAACTGCTCTCAGGTACCTCTCAGGATGTTCCTAGCTGTGATTCACACCAGGCTACTTTTGGACGTGCACATAAGTCCGTTCCAATGAAAGACAACTGAAAGCCAGGTGGTTCACTGGTCACGCCACATGCATGCCAACTTGTAAATGGTCGATTTTTAAAGCCTTTTGTAACTGGTTTGTGCAATACTTTTTGAATTATTCACAAAGAGCCATCGCTAAATGCCTTCAAAATTGTAGTCCATACGTTTCTTTTTCAATTCCTTTTTTTGTATCTGAAATTTAACTTTGTAATCGAGTGACTCGCCTCAAAGCATGCTTTCATACTACGTACTAATGCCAGGAACTTTGGCAGCTAAAATAACTAAGTTGAAGCAGGTTATCCATTTAACGCTGGTTGCACATCAGACGCCATGGATGGGAAGCTTTGAAGAAATGTGATATGTTTGTATGTCTATGATTCAGTTCGAGAACACGTTTGGAGAGTACGGTCAACACCTCCAGACAGTTGAACTGCGTCACGGCCATCACAAACTTCAAATGGGGCTTCAAATCTAACGCGGAGGGCTTTACACCAATCTATTTACAGCAGTCAGCACCCTTACATCTGGATTCACAACTGGAACTGGATTAGTCGATTCACGCACGGTTGCGTTCTTATAGAGTCCCGGAAAGGTATTATCTCTTTTCGATCCGGTTACCGTTGTGGCCTGGCACGGCCTGTCTTCTTGCGTTTCCTCGGGTTGAAACGCGTTGTATTGTATTGCATAGTATGTACAATCATGAGCGATCCACACTTGACGTGGTACTTTCTGCTCATGAGATTGCTGCATTTTTGTGCTCATTGCCCAGTCGTTACTAAGCCAGACTGCAGGCCCAATGATGACTGTTCAGCTCGGCTTGTTTCGACCCGAGGTGGCCGCTCGGTGTGGTTCTCAAGCCCAGTCACCTAGTGATGTCGACCTCAGGGTCTTCCAGCAACCGTCTCACCGTGTGCTGGACCCGCAAACCGCACCCAATACTGTCCGTGGTTGCGAGTCAGTTTTTATCAAACACAAAACCTTGCGAGCTTCCGGGTGTCTCACAAAAACTCCTTAAAACTCCCCATCCTGCTTCTTGAACATCCTGGACGTCCATCAGAAGGGTTATGCTCTATCTGGGCCTTTTTCTCAAACTAGAACTGAGCTAGAGCACTACTCTTCAATCTTGTCCGAGACGTCGAATGTAAACTGCTTGCTGGCAGTTTACCACAGTCTTCTACAGCACGGCTTATGCCATGGCCATTTTCTTGGTAATGCTGTTACACTGAGCAGTATATTCCATTCCTTAACCCGCGCCCCACTGGGGGGGGGGGCTATTTATAGCCCCCCCTCCCGTTTTTCTGCAATAACTTCCAAACCGCTTAACGGATCGACGCAAAACTTTCAGTACCTTCGGCTGCATCAATTTGACACCTTGTGTCAAAATTTGAACTTCGTACCTACCATAGGTCGGCCGGAAATGACGTCAGAGTGACGTCATGTTCGTCCGATTTCGACGCAAAACATTGAACCACGGCAATCGCTCCCAAGAGCTCAGTTTTTAAGCTAGATCCAATTTCTTTGCATGAAAGAACTCAGAATTGACCGCGCTATCAAACTGCTATCTCGGATTTTCAACATTTTGAAAATTTCGAAAATTTTATATAATAATATTCAAAATTTATATTTTTATATTTTTTTCAAAAAGTTTTTGACTTTTCGAAAAAACCGGAATATATGTGACAGAACGCATGATTATGACTAACTCTAGCAAGTTTTAGCTAAATATCTTCAAAAATGGCCAAGTTATACGCATTATTGCAAAAAATTCACAATTATTAATTTTTGAAATCAATTTTTCAGTACGTATTTGGCATCGTACACCAATATAAATGGCACCATCGTGTTCCTGAGCTCAAACTGCATCCAATAGACACCTTTTTTGTTGAAAAATTTCAACTTCAAAATTTGACCTTTTTTGACCTGAAAGTGACCTGACCTAAGCTAAATTCGACTCAAAATGACCTCGAATGACATAGACGACATCAAATTCGAAATATATGGCCTAAATGGACCATAAAACATGTGTCACGTGACCGACGCATGATATAATATTTTCGTGACCTGTGATGACTTGACCCTGACCTGAAAATCAAAGTACAAGTTTGGTACCCGCAAAGTATCTAGAGCATCTGTTCACGAGTGTGGAAACCAAAAATGAGCCTGATCTGACTTGTAAGACGGCGGCCAGAGCCCAAAATGTGAACAAGCCAAAGTGCTAATAATTTTTACTTTGACCTGACCTGTGACGTCATCGGTGACCTCGAGGTCAATGAAATTAGGTTTCGCTCGACAGTTTTTCCGGGGCTATCAGACGCCGTTTGAATTTTGACGATCGGCCCAGTAGTTTCGGAGTTAGGAGGGGGGGCTATGAATAGCCCCCCCCCCCCAGTAGGGCGTGTTATACACAGACCCCAGTGGGGCGCGGGTTAAAAAAGCAAAAAGTTTATCATACAACACTCTCTCCAGTGGCGCGGGAACTTCTTCCAGACTGGGGGGGCTGAACCATCATAGAGATCAACCTAGGGTACCCCCAAATCTAGTTTTCTCATCGGTTTTAGGCCACTTATTTTTCAGACCTTGGCCTTTTCAACGAAAAAAAAAGAAGAAAATATTTGCAAAAAAAGTGAGATAGGTATTCCGTCTCAGCTGAGTGAAGAAACTACCGTTTTGGCAACCTGGAATAAAGGTTTTAAGCTGCCAAATGAGTTGCCGAGTCAGTAAAATAGGTAGATTTTTTCACTTACATGCTTTCTTTCTTTGTGACTCACAACCCCTAATTTGGGGAGGACAAGCTGCCCCAACGGTTCCTGGCCTCATAAAAAGATGTGAGGCACCGCCCCCACGGCCCCAGAGTTGTGAGGGCAAGCTTCCCCCACTGCCCTCTCCCCCGGTTCCCGCGCCCAAGATTACTTTCTTGCGCCTATGTATGAATCTATGAAATTGTGTTGGTAGATTTCCGATTTCGATTCCTCCAGCTGGGGGGGCTCAAATACATTACGAGCCCCCCCAGCCGAAAAGTTGGAGGGGCTCAGCCCCCCCTAGCCCCCCCGGTTCCCGCGCCACTGACTCTCTCAGCTGCCAACCAAACGCTTTGACCTTGTTGTTGTTTGCAAGACTGATATTGAGATAAGACAGATGCAGAAGCACCACTTGCACCATTTTGTGGTGCTGGTGCCGGTGTCCTGTCTAACAAGGTGTTCTAATACTCCACCAGCACCAAAGGCACTGTTGTGTTGTGCAGCCTAATTTGCAGGCCAGGGGGCTTGAGCATATTCTGCCTTTTCACATTCTTAAATTCCCCTTCATAAGAGCAGCGACTACAAGTTTGGTGGAAGTTCTGCTTCTTCCTTGTGAGCTCACTTCTTCGCAGCTGCCAGACTCGTTGATGATTTGTCGGCCTACAGGGTGCCCGGCCCTCTTCATATCGGCCAGTAGGTTGTCCCGCATTTGCCGGCCGCCCCAGATAACACACCCGCATCATAACCATGTGGTTACCATGTGGGCATGCCCATCTATTCCACAAAGGTGTTTCTGCATGGTAACCATATGGGCTGTCCCATGTGGTAACCATATGGGCTGCCCCATGTGGTAACCATATGGGCTGTCCCATGTGGTAACCATATGAGCTGTCCCATGTTGTAACCATATGGGCTTTCCTATGTGGTAACCATATGGGCTGCTCCATATGGTAACCATATGGACTGCCCCACCTCATAACCATATCGACAGTTCCGAGCAAGAACATCCTAAGTCAAATTTTTCGAAGTTGATATTTTATACCATTCGACTCAGCTCGACAAGCTGAGTCGAATGGTATAAAAATTTCAATTTCGAAAAATTTGACACTTGGATGTTCTTGCTCGGAACTGTCGATATGGGCTTCCCCTGTGGTAACCACGTGGCTGCTCCATTCGGTAACCATATCAGGCTACCCCATTTGATAACCATGTGAGCTGCCCACAAGAATATCAAACAGGTATCGCGAATGGCAACTTTGTCAGCTGTCCCACGCAAGGACTACATGGTAAACTACTGATTGGCTGTATGTCCTTTTGTGGACTTAAAACTACCTGGCTTCCTTTCACTTCTGGTACATTCATACATTAACAACTACGACAGTTTCCTTTAAACGTATATTACACGCGAGACACACTAGGTGACGCACCGCCCCGCCCCGCCCTCGTCAGCGTCAGCGTTATGTTCGACGCCGTTGCCGCCGCCACCGCCGTTGCTGGTGTCGGCGCCCGCCGCCCCCGCTGCCACCGCCGCTACTGTTGGTGGCCTGGCGCGCCGTCCTGTAACCTTCCCGGTCTCGGCTGTTCACCAGCCACTTTCCGATAGCGTTGGCTATGTCCTTTTCTGTCACCGACAAGGCCGGGTTCTGTTTGACTGGCCCTGTCGGAAAAACAACAAAAAGCTTGTTACGAGCGAGCAAATCCTTTCGTTACGAGCTAGCGAGATGTAGAATAAGAAACTGACGCACTCGCTAGTTTGTCGCCCAGAAAGGCGTCTTGCTGGCGGTAGAGTCGTGCGTTGCTTCTAGTAATTCAGATACACGCAGTTGAAGTAAAAGGAAGCGAGAACTTTATACTGTGATAAAAGCAAAACTGGTGAGGTAATGTTTTTAATGAGGTAATAAAAGAAAAACAATTGTCTACTTCATTGTCCATAAAATGAGCATCACGATAGAAATGTATTCAGAAAACGGGTTAGAAGATATGCTTACTGTAGACGACAGTGTAGAGCTTCGTTGTTCTAAAGCCCGTCTTTCCGTGACGCTGGGCCCCATTCATGTTAAAGCGCTGCCCAAGGCCGCTCCTCATCAGTTGGGCCATGACGCGGCGGACACACTCGCCAACGGTGCTGCCGCCTTTGTCGCCCAGGTACAGCACCTGTGAAATCAGACCTCGTGTGATTAACGTAATGGGCGGGCTAACCGATAACTTAACCCGCGCCCCGTATGTCTATCAGCGGACCCTACCACCCGTAGAGGAAGGGGGGCCTTTCGCCCCCCCCCCCCAGATCTCGGAAAGTTACCGGCCGACTTTCAAGATTTAAACAGCGTTCGATAGCCCCACCGGGGAACTACCTTGTGACCCAATTTCATTGACCTCGGTCAAACCGATGACGTCACAGGTCAGGTCAAAGGTCGCATTTTCACCTTTTACAGGCTTTCAAGAAATGTGTTGTAAAATCGTTACATGTTATTGAAAATCATCGACGGAGACTTGTTCGTCAAATAATATTTTGCTATTTAAGGTCACTACCACCAGTGGCCAGTTTCACAAAAAAAGACGGTTGCGATTACAACGGCGCCTCTCGGCTGCCGTTGTTGGTGCCTCTTCTGGGTTCCCGGCGACAGCCCGCCAGCCTCCTCCACCAGCAGCCGGGCGGCGCGGGCAGGGTCGTCGGCTGCCAGCCACTCGCCCTCATCGCCGTGATGGCAGCACAGGTTGTGAAGGATGAAGCAGGCCCTGAAACAACAGCGGTAACAATAAGGTATATTGCTAGTAATCATACTAGAGTACAGGTGTTCGCGATAACAATATGTTTTGATGTATATGATTGATGGATGCATTAGTTTTGGTGAAGAAACTTATTAATTGCATAATATCACGCTCGCCAAAACCTCCCGGTTACAGCCACTTACACTTTACTTTCAACCTCTGTCCCATTTATTATTTATTAGCATATCGAGCTAGAAGGAAACCACGACGTAATCGTCAAATTACATAGCACAAATTGCGGGACGTCGGGGTAGTCCGTAAAAGTACCCAACCCCTCTCAGCCAACGCCGTTGAGACGGGGGGGGGGGGGTCGAAGCCAGGACACGTATCGGCGTATCCTTCACAGATTCGGGTGTCTCACCGTCCTAGACGCTGTTGGCGACGTCGAGGCTCAGGTCAGTATGAAACTGGCGACATTCGTTTCCACCGCACAACAGGGTCGGCTCCCCTTTGTCGAGCCCCTCAAACAGGCCCTCGACTCCACCCGGGTTATGCGGCTGCAGCCCGGGGAAGAGGTCACTGTTTGCGGCCGTTGGCAGGAGCGAGCGGGCATGCTGGTAGAAGAGGCTCACCAGTGACGCCTGATCCGGCGTCAAGACCACTGTCGTCGTTCCCATGATGCGCCGAACCTTTCCGCCATGGTGCAACACCGTCGTGGAGCGAGCGGAGTCGCGACGTCGCTCCCACTCCTCCACTTTCAGGCCGGTCCACACGCCGGCTCGGTGACCGGCGAATAACACCAGATGGGCGAACAGAATCTGGCGGGCGCTGCAAAAAGAACACAACCATACGAACACAGTGCTCCGTATGGCTTCATGGTCTGGCCCCTGCGGACGCCGTACAGGACGCCCGTAAATGTCATTACCTCCCATCCAAATGAAAATTGTCCCAGTTGGCCCCCGCCTCAAGTCTCTCTGTTTCCCACTCACGGAGGTGATCTCTGATGCACTGTTTCTCTCGCAGCCACGTGTTCCCCCCTTCTGCCAGGTTGATGACACTGTCTCCGGAAGGGACGGGGAGTTTAGGGTGTCGGCGATCGAATCCCAAAGGATGTGGCGGCAACGACTCACCGTTGTATTCGTTGCTGGTGCTTTTTTCTTCAACTTTTGGTTTTTCTGGGAATTTAAACCCAGAACAGGCAGTGTCAAACTGTACCACTACCTCAACATTAATTTAAGACCATGTTGATTGTCTATCGCCGATGTTCGGGTCTCGGCCAGACCCCTGGTCGGTCATGGCCGGACCTGTACTGCTGCACTCGACGCGCGCGGCACCCACACACATGCACACGCGTCCGTAGGTCGGAGCAGACTGTTCGTTAATTGGCATCCAGCCAACGGCTCTCAGCACGGGCCCCCGGCGGGACTGGTGCTGCCCTCTCTGTATTGCATGGGAACTACAACTGCGACCGCTAAGGTATATGCGGCAGCCCCGCACAGCCGAGAACGGCGCACGATTTGCATCGTGTTCCGTTTGAGGTGTCTGAAAGCACCAGGCGTGAACTTTTTGACTGATGTAAATAAAGAAGTCAGCCGACGTATAGTACGTCGGTAAACTGGTAATGTCATGTTGACAATCTCTTCTCCCCCGCACTCGGCGTTGGTGCAGGAGGTGATGATCAGAATGATCGTTACGATGACGGTGATGTTCATAGCGCTTTTATAAAAAAATTTCACCAGAATTCGAGATCTTCTAAGTTAAACATAACGATTGATCGGTTATCGATGTATTTCTTGCGTAGAGAAATGAACTTTTGCTGATCGTAGGTATTTGTATCCGTAGATTTCCAGAAATGCTTTAGGGACTAGTCGATATGGAATACAAAGTTTCAATGGCTGGCTCTAGATCGATGCTCGCATTAAAGTAGGCTGCCGTCACAGCCGCCGTTTTTGCGCGAGTTTCTTTGTTGGCATAACATTTCATAATGCCAAGACACATATTGTTCTACCAGCAATGCAATGTCGGGGTTGTGTTGCCGACCTATAGAGCTGTGTACTCTGACGTCATCACCAACGAGTGGTTCCAACAGCTGATTGTGCCAATATTAAAGGCCATAGGGGAGACCTTCCGAGACAATTTAGGGCTGTATTTTATTTTTCGAGCCAGCAAGTTGATGTTTCACATATTCCTTGATTTTTTTCCTAATGTTTTAGCTACCAAAAATTAATCTTATCTTAATGTTTTCGTAGAAATTATCATTATTATTCAGTGATACAATCATGGCGCACGAGTTTCAAAACATGCGTGCGTTTATGGCGGTGGCGTCGGCCTTGGCGGCGTCCTGGTTTTCGGTGGACGGCGGTCGGTTGCTCATGATCATTTCTTTTTGTCGTTCAGTAGAAAAGTATGTCATTTGTGACGTATTTCTCTATCAGTAGCTTTTATCGGACATACATACATACATACATACATACATACATACATACATACATACATACATAATTTCTTTGGTTAAATGATAAAAAAATCAAGTTTTAAAATCAAGTGTTGTGATCACAAAAAATCACAGTGAGAGACCCTCATCATAGAGGTCACAGGCCACCTCCACATAGACCATAGCGTCAAACGCCAGGAGTTCCGAGATCGCAGGGTGGAGGGCCTCGGCGTAGATGAGGTACATTTCGATAATGATTGATGCCTCCAGGTAAAACACCTTCATCTCCTCCTCCCTCTCCTCCGGCGTCTGCGGCCCCGGCGGCGGCAGCAGCGGCTGCGGTTGCGGCGGCAGTCATGAACAATTAGGCGTTAGACGAGATTACTTATCATTGTACTTAACCGTAACTAATGAGCATCGTACACACGAAGTTATTGCACATAAATCATTGAGCAAATGTACCACTTGATCGATCTGGTACGGGATTCCAGAGTCACCGGTAGATAACAAAACAGACCCCAGAAAAAGCCAGGGCGACCAATGCACTGAGCTGCAGATTCAACGCATCGTGTACCAGTGGGTGATATGCCCCTAGATCCTTCCGTTTCTACAGTACAAAGCAGCGGACAGCGGCAATGATCAGTGTAATGAATTGTTGTCTCACTTGCTCCTGTCCATAAGCCTATGCTGAGCTATGATCGGGTTTTGGAAGGTAGTCATGACGGCACATACCTTCACGAGAGCATTGACAATATTGCGGAACTGATGCGGTATCGCGTCGAGAATTTTGTACAGTTTCAATCTAGCGATAGCACGTTCAACATGAATCCTGGCCTCAGCCACCTCCCGATTGTGAAGCACTTCTTCTTTCGTGAACTGGGGTTGGAACAGAAATGCCGGCGTGTTGACAGTGACACCAGTCGGCACTATGTCACCGATCGAGAACCCCTTATCTGCGAGGACGAGATCTCCCGCGTCCAGCTGCTCCAGCAGGCCACTTGTCGCCGCGATCTGCTTATCAGACGCGTTGCCACCGTACACTCCGCTCACAAAGTTTATAGTGCCGTTCGGAGCGACTCCGACCATGAGTTTAAATGTGTTGCGCGCTTTGTAGGCGCTGTAGGTGCTTGCCTTGTTGTTTGTGTTGTCGGGTTTTTGAATGTGAATTTCTGTGCAGTCGATGGTGGTGCGACAGTTCTGAAACTTTTCAAAGGAAGCTGGCATTGATCCCCGATTTTTCTCCCGGCTCGTCACTCCCTTCCCCAGCACAGGCTTGTACAGGGCTTCGGCGAACACCGAGATAAACGTTCTGAGGATGTTCGTCACCGTGGACATTGAGACAGCAAAGCGCACTGACAAGTCTGTGTGGCCGAAGTTGTGCCGGAGTTTCATTAGGAACATGAGAATCTGATCCTCAAGAACTAAGACGTCCACCTTATGCTGATAGTACTCAAAGTCAAGCATGCTGATATATGTCACCAGCGTCTTAAAAACTTTCGCGTTTGGGAGGCTGGTGTAATAGTTCACCAGCGCGTCAGATTCACTTATCTGACTGAAAGTCAGCCGGGCAGCCTTGTACCTATCCGCCGCTGCCAGTCGGTTCACTTCCTCACGAAGTAGCTGGTTCTCGGCAGCCAATAGTTGCGATTCTCCGCCTTTCGCCGTGACACGCCCAGCACCGCGATGGGTTATGTCAGTTGACGTCTCTTCAAGAGGACGACAGGTGACATCAGCTGACACCTGCTTTGACTTTGGTGTCCGGGAGGGTTGCAGATCTAGTTCTAGCATCTTGTCCACATTCCATGGGAAGCGGGTCGGTCCGAATGCGACGCCTCTGGTGAAGTGCCAGGAGCAGATCCGGTCACTAGATGATGGACTGAAGTTGGCTGTCCTGGGAACACAGAAACAATTATTTCAATTGTGGCCAAAATAATGTCCCACTGCGAGCTGCATTGGTGAACCCCGGGTCCTGGACATTTCACTTGCATACATGGACAATGGACATGCTTGTGTGACAGGCACACTTGTGCCAAGATCCCAAGATCTGGGATCCAGGATCCTCAGGATCCAACATCTGGGATCTTAATGGATCATGGATTCAGCATTTCAGAGTTTGTCGCGATCCTGGAAATCCCGGGTCCTACATTTATATTTTGTCGATGGATCCTGGGGTTCCTACTCGTAGATCCTGTTATAGTTTTGTGAATGGCTTCTGGGGATCTAGAATCCTTCATTTTTATTTTATAGCGGGATCCTGGGGATCTTGGATTCTGCTTTTAGTCTCTGTCATTTTTTCAGTTAATTTAAAATGTCCAATAATTTGGAGACGGACATGTAGCCCAAGAAGCCTTTGCAGTTAAACTTGCTCTCTGGCCCTTCACGTCAGTGATAAGGCCTACTATTTAGTATTTTGCCAACAGACATCAATTTTATGTGAGATCAAGGGGATCCAGGACTCTGAACTTTTGATTATGCGGAGCAGCTTGGAGATCTTGGATCATTAAGGTTTGTTTTTGTGGGGGATTCAGGGGATCTTGGATCCTGCAATTCTTAGTATGCATCAGATCCTGGAATTCCCATTTTGTGTGGAATCTTGGGTCCTGAACTCTTGACATTGCATGGGATCTTATAAAAGAAAATAAGAATAAAAATGTTAGGTGACAGTTTGGGACAACGATGAGCAGTGTTGGAATTTTACTTTCTGTGGCTGGTAGTGGAGTAAGATTTTTTTAGGACAGTGGAGTACAAAATGCATGTGTCAGTATATCACCAGAAAACCATCATGCAAATTTAACACATCCAAAAATGAGCAATAGAGGCTCTCTGCTTTTCCACCCTCACTCCTACACCAATTATTATGAGCAACTACACTTTTTCTTCCTTATTCACAATCATTTTAAAGCTGATGTTTTGGTTGGAGTACATAAAAATCATTTATATCCAGTATGAAGTGTGGAGAACAACATTTTCTGGGGGAGTAGTTGACCAGCAAACACGAGTTTTTCCAACCTTGTGACGAGGAGATGAAATATGACTTAGTCAAAGATGGAACAAGAAGTACAAGAAAAGAAAGTAAAATCTAGCCACAAACAGTGACAATTATTCGTGTATTTATGTATGCACTAATTCATTTCATTCATTCTTGCAAGCAGTCACCAGCAGGGCAGGCCCCACTGGCAGGTGAAGCATGTTATCCAACAGCATTTACTTTGACAACTTAGTAGTTTTTGCAATGTGTCACATGCATTATTAGATTACTTGTGATAAATAGGAATAATAAAGATCAGTTTTAGTGCCCACGTATATAGTAACCAGGTATTATGCTAATATGTTTATATTTCGTTTAGATGTTAGCAACTACCTCCATTTTACACATCAATATCATGGACATTGTCAATATCATTATTGTATCATAATCTGTGTTGTATTAATATCAGTGGAGGCCTTTCACATTTTGCTTCTGTCTCTATTATCAAGCCAGATATCCCAGACCCAGCACACAGCTGGGTGAGGATTACAACTGCCAATGAATGTTCGTACAAGCCCTCAGAATTGATTGGTATGTGTCTGGAAAGTGGATTAAGGTCAATTTGCCCCCATGGCTTCATGATGTGATGTGGCAAGATCAACTACAGCTTTGTGAAAATAATACTTATTGATCAATTTATTTTTACTGTGTGTCTACAATTACACTTATGCGTAAAAATAATGGTTACTTGGCCCCTAAGATTCTCTCACAGTTGAAGCAAACATTTTGGTGATAGGTATATTGAGTCCTGGATAAGTAGCATGTTTATACCGTTAAATATATAAATGAGACAATCATATTTCATAGCAAATAATAAATACATGCCTTTATTGGAGGCAGAAACAACTGATATCTAGGTACTTACCGGATGAGTCGCAGCCACCTTTCACGCTGCATCTTCAATTATCATGGAAATGGCTGAAATCCCTAGATCGACGCCTGCAGGCTGCCTAATTGTCACGCCTGCGCCAGAAATGAAACGTTACTTTCCTAAGGGTTTTCAATAAAATTTGCCATTGCTCAATAATTTTTGCTGCCACTAAAAAAAAAAATCAAAAATTACACTGTCCCTAATAAACAAGATTTCTTTGCACAACTCGGTACCTTTTCTTTGTAACATTGATTTAAAGTCTTGCCTATGGGCTTCAACATGGGCGCAGTCAGCTGTGGGAACCAGTCCGAAGCAGTGACGTCATGCGTAAACAGATCTATTTTTTTAAGTTTTTCTATTATGACGTCAGTTGCTTAGACCCAACGATCGTCTAAAGGCCTGGCTACACTATGCGTTTTCTGCGTGCGTTCTTTGCGTGTTTGCGTGATTTGCGTAATATCGTTCTAGAAGAAAGCTATATTTAATAAAACTTTTACATAAGTTATGTATAAAAGGTAATGCAATTCTTATATTAACTAAAATTGAATATGAAAAAAACATTACAAAAACGTAATATCGTTTTTTACTAGCACGATATCACGCAAAACACGCAAACACGCAAAAAACGCACGCAGAAAACGCATAGTGTAGCCAGGCCTTAATTCGACGAGGAATCCTCCAGTAATGTTCCTGTGTTAGTTTTATTCATTTTGACAGACAAATTAAATCGATTTGCAAGGTCGGCTTCGGTGTCGTGGATGTCACTATCTTTTGCTTGTACCATGACGGTGTCATCTCCCATTGCCACGAACAGATGAGGTTTTAATTTTTCTACCAGTTTGGTCATGGAGCACATAGTAGTGTAGGTGTTAACCAAAGCGGTCGATGCATCACCCGATTTTGTTTGATAAGATGCATAGCACGCAACTCCGTTACGTGAAGCAATTTTGGTTTTAATATGTAGATGTCGCCAAAAGTCGAGGTCAGCTTGACTCATCCCTACAGACCGACACGCATATATGAAAGCTTCAAGACTAGTGGCCCCTTGCGCCCGATCAAATCCAGAAATATCTCCCGAGTAAAATTTCAAATTTTCCTTTCGCGGGATATTGTGTATCAATATTGCCTCTATTGCGTTTTTATTGTACCCTATAGCCATGCATACGGAAAGCATTAGTAGTGATATGAGACTGTCGCAAACTTGTTTGAACATAGGTGAGAAGTAAGTTGTAAGGACGCGGTGCATCATGGCGATCACTTGAACTTTGGGCAATTTTCTTAGAATGTCGTTGTTGCCGGTTGCTTTGGTTGTACTTTTGAGAAGCATTTCATAGTCGGCCCGAATATGGTCGGGCACCATTGTTTCTTCGGCCAAGTGCAGTGATACTTTCGTGCCCGGCAGCGCGACTATGCTTCCCCGGCAATCCATTCTTTTTTTGTGCCCGGCAATCCATTCTTTTGTTGCTTCGAGGTTGGGTCCAATTTGGTTTCGTTGATAATGCTTTAGCATATTCTCGGCTTGGTCATGACAGTATACTCGGATAAATTCTTTGAAATGTACTATGGCGGCACATTTGGAATAAACAGGACCTTGAAGGATTGGAGCACGGAAATTTTTTATCTCCCGTGGTTGGGATGTATATTGTATGCTATATCTAAAACGAAACCTTTGAGCGCCGCTCAAAAGAGCAGTTGTCGCAACAGCGCCATGATAGTCGGACTGCCCGACCATCCCCTCCCCCACACTCCTACAACCCCCATATTGTCAGACCACACCCGCACTCGTCGGCCAGTCCAGCGATGGCCCCAAATCAGGCACGCGACGACGACTGGTACAGCTGCTCGTCTCGGTGGCGGCCCGCGCAGGGGCCCTGGCGTTATGATTGGTCCGCATGTGGTGACGTCACCCACACGTCACACAACACGCGGGAAAATATCAGTGGCGGAGCTAATGTACAATCAACAAAGATCGCTCTATGTCCCATTGGCAGCACCGTCCAGGTGAATTGGCGGCCGTCAGCGAGGCGGACGCCCATAAACTGTTGTAGTCCTGGATGCAGAGGGATGTGGTAAAATCCGTGACGTAGGTCCACCTTGATGGCAAATCTCGGTGCCGTATCTTGGAGAAGGTCCAAGGCCCTGGGCAGGAAGCAGGGTGGTGGCCTGAGGTGTTCGGTGAGCGGGCTCAGGTCGTAGATTACCCGAGCTCGGGTGGCGTTTTTGGCGATGCCGAACAGCCTGTACGCGGATTTCGGGCGCCCGGGCTTCAGGTGGCCGTGACGCGTCAGCGCTGTGATGATGTTCAGCTTGACCTGGGTAGTCGGGGTCACCTGGAAGTGTCCTCTGGCTGCAGGCGGAACGAAGGTCTTCGCCCCGGCGGACAGTATCGATTGGACTCGGTGGTCCGACGAGATGTCCGGCGACAGGTGCCGCCGTTCGTCCACATCCACTGTGTGCAGAGGGGAAGCTGGTACAGAGCGCTGATTGTTGACGAACGAGAGGGGGGATTCGTCTTCCCCCTCTTCTGGCTCGTCTTGTTCCTGGTCGTCTTCCGGTTCATCCGGTGGTCCGGAGGCGACTTCAGGAGGCTGCTGGGAGTCCGGGGTTCGAGCGTCATCCTGGACTTCTTGTAGTATGGCCGCTTCCCTGGCCATTTGCGCGATTTCTGCTCCGGTCAGTCTGTGGAAGTGGTCGATGAACTGCATTGGAGGAGGAGCAGGCGGCTCAGCTACCTGACTCCAGTCCAACGTGGGTGCCATCGTGTCCAGATCCTCTGACGTCCAGGAGGAATCGAGCGCGGAGAGACCAGCATCCGACTCAACCCCGTCTCCCAGCTCTGACTCGAGGTCGGAGAGCACAGGGAGCGGGGGAGTCAGATGGTCGCCGTCGAGGTCTCCTTGATGTTCCAGCAGGTGAGAGAGAGGGGAGTGAGCCGACCTCGGAGACGTCCTGGTCGCCCATCGAGAAGAAGGAGGGGTTCGGCGAGACCAGTGAGCCGAGACCGAGCGCAGGTGAGTGGACAGCCGGAGGCGAGACGGCTGCAGCAGCTTCTACCGGACGATCGACGAACTCTGGGAGCACAGGTAAAGTCGAACAGCCGGGAGCCGAGGCACCATGCGCGTGAGTGTGGGGGCCGCTGGGGCGGCCTGTCCCGGCAGCAGGGCTAGCGGCGCTCCATGGTGACGAGGGATCTCCGGCGGGACCGTTGGAACCACTCGTACCACCGCGTGCCACTGCTGCATAACACTACTGATCCGCACTGCCCGTGGTGGTCGCCGCCGGCCTCTTGCGGCGGCGTCGACGACCCATCGGCGGACCGGGTTGCACCTGCTGAGCATACTGGACAGTATGCTGTGGCGGCAGGTGAACGACTGGAGCTGGCGGAGGCAGCTGTACTCCGAGTTGCAGGAGCTCCAAGTCAGGAAGGGCGGTCAGAGCAGCCGCCCACCCCCGGTGTCCTACGATGACGAATAGCTTGAGACGATCCTGCAGGAAAGTGAAGTCCTGCGGGTCCGGTGGGACCTGAGCGGTTGCGAGAAGGAGCACGCGAATTTCTTGCCGATCGCGGGTTTGAAAGCTCTCGTTGATTAGGCGTTGGGTAGTGAGATACTCACGCCACTGAGCGTTAAAGGCCTGGAGCACTGGGGCTGGCGGCCGTTGTGGTGGATCCATGGGCGGTGAAGGGGTCGCCGCCGGTCCTGGTGTGGAGTCGGGCCGCGCAGCCGACGGAGGGCGAGCCTGGGAGACGGGCTGAAGCAGTTCGGCTACCCGACGCGCCAAAACGTCTAGCGCCGTGGGCCTGGCCGCCCACGGCGCCGCCGGATCCACTGGCGTCGGAATTATCCAGATTGAAGTGGAGCTGTCGAGCTACGCTGGATCTGGTGTTCCGGGAAGGAGTGTCTGTCGCGGTGGTATATTGGTGACGGGTCGTTGCCGGCGTATTCGGACGGCTTCGACCCATGGAAGAGGCACCGAGCCGGCCGCGGGTAGGCACTTAGGAAGTGCGTCCCGCAGGCCGAGTGAGGGCGAGGCGCTACACCACTATAACCACTGAGAACACTTCGACTTTGGTTACACTGCACCACCAGCGGCAGCACCCCCTCGTCAGGTGCTGCCCCGCAGAACGCCGTTCACCGACTCACCGACGCCGTTGTACGAGCTCCAGCCATGTCATAGACGGCGCCGCCGCATCCTGAATGTCTGCCGGCCACTCCATCGCCCACCACTCGTGGCCAAACCACGCCCCCATGCCCCAACGAGAACTGTCCGTGCACAGAGTGAGGCCGGGGACCGTGCCCGTGTCCCGCGGCACCAACGGGAAAGTGCCGTTCCACAATGCCAAAATCGTCGCCCACCACTGCATGTCCGCCCGCACCGCCGCAGTAATCCGCACCCTCCTATTCAGGCTACTCACAGAGTGAGCCGCGTCCAGCAAAGGCCGGGTAAAGGCCCGCCACGGCGGCACACACTTACTGGCGTGCACCTTTCGCCCAACCAGGGACAGCAGTTCCCTCTGCGTGCACTTTTTTCGTCCGGTCAGGGACGCCAACGTCCCGCGTAGGTCGGCCAGCTTCTGATCAGGGAGCGCCACAGACATTTCCGTAGTGTCCAACACAACACCCAGAAGCTCAATCCGCGTAAACGGAGGGAAACATTTGCCCGCGGCGAGGGGAACGCCCACCTCCGTACATATCGCTTTACGTCTGTTGTACACGACTGCAGCGCTATCCGTGCCCGGAGGGCCCACAGTCCACACCGAAGAAATCATCAAAATAATGTCGGACAAACACGTCTGCTGTGCCGCCTTGGAACAGCGCTTGCAAACAATCAGCAAAATCATTAAAAATCCTCGGGCTACTGCGTCCACCGAACGGCAGACATACCTGATAGTATATCTTCTCCAGCCAGCAGAAACCTAAAAGGCGCCACTGGTCGGACCGAACTGGTATGAGCTTGAAAGCATTCTGCACGTCAGCTTTAAAGAGAAGCGCACCAGCGCCGCCCACCTCATAGATCAACTCTATGGCCTCATCAAGTGACGTGTACAGCACTCGGAACTGGTCAGGATCTATACCATCATTCACTGCCCCCCAGCCGGCTGTGACAAGTCCAGTATTAGTCGTACGTCTCCGTTAGGTTTATCTCTGGCACTGAGCGCGTTTATCGCCAACCCGTCCAGCGGCGGTGAATTAAAGGGGCCTCTGGTATAACCGGCTTTCACTTCCTTAGCAATGGCCTTGGACACACCGTCGACACGCAGCGTTGCGGACCGATTATTGTCCACTCGTCCTCTTCCGTCACCGCGGAAACCGATATCAGCCCCTTCACGAAACCGCCGCACCACCAGTTCTTTTTTCTGGTTAACCCTATTAGTGGCAGGGGGGGGTTGTTTTCATCCACCCCTCAGGTTTTTCAGAAATATCTCCGAAACCGCTGAAGCTACGATGCTGAAATTTTCTGACATTTCCTAAAACTAAATTGGGCACATTCCCTGAAAATTTCAAGTTCATAACTTTACCAGGGGCGGCTTCAGAGCACTGGGAATTGGGGGGTCCTATTCGTGAAGCGACTCATTTGGGCGAAGATCACGATGCTGATGTATTATAACTGTATGCACCAGTTTTACGAACAGTGTATGAAAGGTATCATGTGATAAGTTATCACATGATACGCTGCGGAGTCGATGGATTTTCGGCGACTCCAACTCCGACTCCGACTCCGGCTTTCAAAAACCAGCTCCGACTCCGACTCCGACTCCGGGCAGAATTGTCGACTCCGACCGACTCCAACTCCAGACTCCGACTCCGCAGACCTAGTAGGGCTGCGGAGTCGACAGATTTTCGGCGTCTTCGACTCCGACTCCGGCTCGGGTTTCTAAAATCGACTCCGACTCCGACTCCGACTCCGGTCACAAATGTCGACTCCGACCGACTCCGACTCCGACTCCGACTCCGACTCCGCAGCCCTGGTGATAACATATACAAAGTTATTTTGCATCCTCTTTTGACACGTTTTTGCTATAATAGGCGGATCCAGGCGTCCAAAAAGGGGGGTTATGTTTTACCTCCCAACATAGGTGCCCTGACACCGCCTATGCATGACCAATACAATTGTAGTCGTTCTCTCATAAGAAAATTGTAACATAACAAGACCATTGCCACCCTTTTTAGAAACAGTACCAACAAAAACCTTATTTACTATACATTTTGTGTACCCCCAATCTCAATGATCTGTATCCGCCTATGATTTTTGAAAATGCATATTTTTAGGATCCATGTGAATTCCTGGTTCATTCTCTATCGATCGGCAAAAGTTGCGTTAACCCTCGCCCGTAAACGGCGATCTGCCACCTTCGCCCATGCAGGGGGGGGGGGTTGGTGCGACCCCCCCCCCCTTGGCATTTGAAAACGGAGCGTCGTAGAGCTTAGCGGAAAAGACCAACGGATTGCTCTCGCCGAGATCTCGCGATTGGTGGTATATTTTTTGGTCCTAGGTCATCATTTGACCTACTTTTGACCGGTCAAAGGTCAAATTTTCGGAAAAATAGACTTTTTTCAACTTTCCGCGGCGATTGCGGCAAAACGGTGGGAGATATCGACTTGAAACCTTCACTATCGTGTTCCTTGATCAATTCTCTATCGTTTGGTATGTATTTCGTTTCCCTAGCTCTAAAAATGGCGCGTTGGGAGCGCCGGAAGTCGGCAAGGTCACAATCGGCGGGAGAAATTCGAAAAATCAAAATTTAAATTTTTGAAATCTGATTGTATTTTTGGATTTGGGAGGTCCATTTGCTCCCTATAGAAGCTAATATTGCTGCATATTCCCATTGAGGTGACAAGAATTAGCAAAATAGTGGTTCGGGCGCTTTTCAAAAATAGTACCGGACGCTGTTCCTCTTGTGACGTCATAGCTCCGTGACCTGACCTGACCCGGTCAAGTTTCTCATACCATATGATAGCCAATACTTGCCCCAACATGCATGGGAAGTTTCATCACGATCCATCAACCGATGTCCGTACCACCGGCAGGAAACCTCGGGCGTTGGCACTCAGTTTGTGAAAATCCGGCCGGAGGCTGTTCCCTTTGTGACGTCATAACTCCGTGACCTGACATGACCCGGTCAAATTTTTTTATCAAAAGATGCGCAAGGTTTGCCCCATAAGGTACCCAAAATTTGGCGCCGCTGCGCGCCGCCGTTTTTGCACTATTTCCGAAAAGCCTCAGGGGGGGTTGCACCAACCCCCCCCCCTACATGGGCGAGGGTTAAGATTGGTTCAGAAACCTGGCCGTGATAAACATTCTAAAATGTATCTGCAATTTGCCCGTTTCTACCCCCCTCTACCCCCCTATTGACATTTTTTAATTTTTATTTTTTAGAAATGTAGATCACGTTGAGCGAAATCGAATGCCGTTTGAATTTTGAAAATCGGCCCGTTAGATCTCGAGATATCAGGGGGGGTCGTAAACAGCCCCCCCTGCCACTAACAGGGGTAGCTAGGAGCCTGCCACTAATAGGGTTAACGGAGGCACACTCGGCGAGCAAACACTCCAGTCTATTTACATTTATGCCAGTGTCAGCCGGCCCCGTCTCCGCACCGGTCGGTCTCTTATCACGTCCCCATGGATAACTATATATGGATTGGAAACTCCCCGCGTGCGCCATTACCAGCCGCGACATTGGTGCGCGCCTGCCATCTAGCGGCGAGAATATCGACATACAGGAATGCGCTCGGCCGGCGGCTGGCTCGCCCGCAGGAATACGCTGATCGGCGGTGACCCGGTAACTATTTCGATGGAAATATGTAACATATACTCACCGCACGTCCAATACCACTTACCAACCGGGCTTTAGTAGCTTGTCTCCCCGCGGTGACAGTGCACCGGGGTTGTGCAGGCGCCGCTTTTCACACACTCGGACGGTCACCAGTAGGCCGTCGCAGCTCGCCGTCACAAGTTGTGACGGCGAGCTGTTGTGACTCACAACCCGTGAGTCCCATAGTTCACAATCCCATAGTTCTGCTCCCATAGTTCTGTTAGTTCAAACATCGTTCCACTCATTGCATGTCATTCTGTATTTACGTGTAATCCACAAACACATGTGACGCATGGCATCATGATATTCATTTCGAAATCACAGGTGATTCAAAACACTCAAATAGACATCGATTGTGATCGCGTGGACACGGTATAGTAATCCAATCCTCACTCATCTGAATTCCAAACACTCGTATCGACATCGATTAGCCGGATCGCGCGCATGCTGCCTAATCTAAGACAAGAAGAACATTAGGTTAGGCAGATCAACGATAAAGAACGCTAATTTCTCATCTATCTGATACTCACTCCTCAAAGAGCCCAGTTGGCCGAACGCCTAGTTGGACAGACTACCGCCGCGACGTCAGCTTCAGCAGCTTTCTGTTCACTTTGTTTGTCTGAAGGCCTTTTTTGCACGACACAGCGCACAGTTTGTAGACCTGCATTCTCATGAATATCTCCCCCATGCTGTTCAGGGAGTTGTCTGGGCAGAGTGTTGCCATGAGGGCAGAGCACTCCTCACTGCTCTCTAGGCACGCAACCAGCCGGCGCACGATACCGATCTGGGTGATCATGGCTGGTGCCTGTGACTGCGCGACGACATACCCGCGCTGGACATAGTTGAACATGCGTTCACTTACGATTTTTAGACTACCGGCGTCCCCATCCCCTTCACATGTGAAACTCTTGAGCACGGTGAACGTGTCCCTTCCCTTGTTCCCTTGTTTTGTTAGCAAAATATTTTCTGTGTTCTACTTAAGGTATTTTAGTATTATCATGTTAAATAAAAACAACAGTGTACTAACCCTCATTCCGTCCTTCAGGAAAGGCACACGGTTGTCCAGGAGGCGGGTGAGGCTCACGAAAGCCGCAACTAGAACTTGTGCCTTCGGCACCGCCTCCCGGAAGACGTTGTCGATGCCGTCTCTGATGGTTTGCATGTGGTCCGGGTTGCTAATGATGTATCGAACATCAGGGACGTTGACACCAAGTCGTGAAAGAAAACCCGTGATAATAGCCGCATATTTTACGATATGCTTCAGCGCATCCTAACTGTCCGTGTCCAACCAATCACCTGGTGGCCGAGTGCGGCCACGCTCTTGGCCAGGCGCTAGGCGTCCTCGTCCTGGACGCTGAAGTCCTCGGGTGGCGGGGGCATACGGGGGTTGCACCCAAAAATGGGACGCCAGCTTGCTGGGCGGCGTCCACACTCGGAGCAACGGTGATGTAGCTGTGGCCCAGCAGGTCAACCACCTAAGCCATACGTCCCTCCGGGGTGAGGCAAACTTGTGCCTTAACCTGCCGGGCGTGCTCGGCGGCCGCTTTTCGAAGGCTCGTCTTCCCCGCCCTAATTTTGGTCCCGCAATTGCAGACTGCGCTCTTTTGGGCCGACTGTTTGGAGAAAGTTTTCAAATGTTTAGTACGTAGCATGCAGGCCGTGCCCTTGGTGCAGCCCCCCGCGTTTTGGGTGACGTACTCGCTGACAGGCCGGCGCGCCACCAGCTTACCGACCGCGGGACACCACAGATGAGATGAGTCCACCGCAGTTCAGTCGTCCGTGGGCTCCCAGTAGGTGGTGATCTCGCCGTAGCCCACGGGAGCCACGGCCGGAGTAGCTCTCGGCTGGGAAGCCGAGCGCTACTCCGAGACCACGACGTAATCGTCAAATTACATAGCACAAATTGCGGGACGTCTGGGAAGTCCGTAAAAATACCCAACCCCTCTCAGCCAACACCGCTGGAACAGGAGGGGGGGGGGGGGGGCGGGTCGAAGCTGGGACACGTATCGGCGTATCCTTCACAGATTCGGGTGTCTCACCCTCCTAGACGCTCAATCAACCCTGGAACACCATCCACCGAACCACGTCGCGTCGGCTCCGACCATCTTGATTTCCGTACTGAGATCTGATGACCGGCATGTCATTTGATCCTATCCGACAGTGTGCACTTCACTCGAACACAGCCTAAAGTGCACTGTGCGGCCTTCTTCGGATGACGCCTCAGAGCAGGGCACTCGGAGCAGGTCTTATACCCGGATGCCTGGAGCCTCTTGTTCGTGTACGGCAATCAGCATTTCAGAAGGCGGCGCTTGTCTCGGTGGTGACGACGCTTGTCCAAAGCCTAAATCTGAGATTCATCGTACGCTGATGTATGATGTTGATTTCAGTACCCAACTGATCACCGCACACGGTATGAGGTTTTGTTAATGATAAAAATCAAAAGAGCTATCGTAGAAACATAAAAAGATACATACTAGAAGAGCCGAAACGGAAAATAAAAGTCTACCAAATAACGAAAATGTATGAAGTGCCACGACAACTGTATGAAAAAGCAGACAGACCGAAGGACACGAAAACCCATATACACCGTAGAGTACAGCCACGTCAGCGTGCCACTGACCCGGGTGAACACCCGTCGGTACCCTTCCTGGGACAGGTGGATGCCGTCGTTCCACCGTCGTTCGTCGTTGTTGCCGTCGTTCGTTCCTCCATGGTGATCCTGCTCTCCGCTCGGAACGTCATGGTCATCCCTTCCACGCTCATCTTCGTCGAGATATCAGGGGCACAGTGGTCACCACACTTCTGTGGCGAGCCCCCGACCTCCATACGCATCGTTTCCGCCGCACAATATGATGACGTGGCCACGGCGCAAGCCCGGCAGCCCGGCAGTGCTGGCGCCAGCGAGCAAGCTTCTCGCGTGCGCTTGTGGCCAGCCTGCTGAATCATACGCTCATGTTAGTCGGACGCTCATGACCGGGACGTCCGCCAGTATACTCGTACCTGCGTCACGGGCGATGGAGTTGCATAGAAGGAGTTGGCATGTTTGTCCAGGATTAGCGGAGCGCACCTCGGGAGCAGCGGCGAAGCGCACCACCCAAGTCTCGAGTTCCAAGACTTTGGGGTAGCCCCCGGGAGCCGCACTTACCTGGGCCCTCAGGGAGACTTCTTCAGCCTCGAGTGCCCGGACTTGACGCTACCCAGCTTCGCGGCGTTCCGCTTTAGAAGCCACCTTGGCCTCTAGGGCTTGCGAGAGCATCCAGGTCTTTTTGCACAATTTTTTCGGCATCTGAGAAAGATATGTGCATGGCATTGATATAAACATGATATGAAATGTGGTACTGATTTGACTTGTACGTTACAGCAGCAATGCTATGTAGAATATTGGATCTTGATATTGTGACAGATAACCAAATCTGGCCCGTTTGGTTTTGATTAAAAAAAAAGATTCATTT
This sequence comes from Amphibalanus amphitrite, assembly GCF_019059575.1. NCBI lineage: Eukaryota > Metazoa > Arthropoda > Thecostraca > Balanomorpha > Balanidae > Amphibalanus > Amphibalanus amphitrite. The sequence continues at coordinate 627,624 of NW_024881589.1, forward strand.
GTTCCACATTATGAATCATCAAACAAACAAATTTATGAAGTATCTGAGTAAGTTGAAAGATCAACCATGATATTTTCAAGGCATGGCAAGCAAGAATGACTGCAGCAAAAAAAGTACTCCTTACTTTCTACAAACACACCAACTCGGCCCTCCAGATGTTGGCTGAGGCCGAGGGGAATGGCTGCCGGACATGGCGTCGACGTCGGCAGCCAGGGCAGGGTAACGTGTCAGGAGCGTGGTCAGTACCTTTGCGGACCCGCCCCCTTCTGCCGCCTCTAGCTCCCTGACGATTTCCTGGACAAAGGAATGTCAGGAATGCTAGAGCACTACTTTTCAATGTTGTCCGAGACGTTAGGTGTAAAACTGCTTTTGCTGGCAGTTAACCACAGTATTCTACAGCACACCAATAAAATAATGGTTTATGCCATGCCAATTTCCTTGGTCGTGCTGTCACACTGAGCATTAATTAAGCAATTCACATAAGTCCTTGTCCAAATTTGTATCTGTCCTCAGACAGGTAGACGCCGTCGGTATTGAAAACGCCTCGGCGCCTGCCCAGCTTCCGCTGACTGCCTGACCCGACAACTGACGGCCTATATGTCGTACCACGATGACATTTTCCAAGCCAGAGAAAGCCAAGGCGATCCTGCTCTCCGCTCGGAACATCATGGTGAATGGTCATCTCTCCCACGCTCATATTCGTCGACATATCAGGGGCACAGTGACCACAGCTTCTGTGGCAAGCCCCCGACCTCCATACACATCGTTTCCGCCGCACCGTATGATGACTTGGCCACGGCGCAAGCCCGGCAGCCCGGCAGTGCTGGCGCCAGCGAGCAAGCTTCTCGCGTGCGCTTGTGGCCAGCCTGCGGAAGGTCATCCATCACATGCTCATGTTAGTCGGACGCTCATGATCGGGGCGTCCGCCAGTATAGCTGCGTCACGGGCAATAGTCACCCAGAAGGAGTTGGCAAGGTGACCCAGGATCAGCAGAGCGCACCTCAGGAGCAGCGGCGAAGCGCACCACCCAAGTCTCGAATTCCAAGACTTTGGGGTAGCCCCCGGGAGCCGCACTTACCTGGGCCCTCAGGGAGACTACTTCAGCCTCGAGTGCCCGGACTTGACGCTACCCAGCTTCGCGGCGTGCCGCTTGAGAAGCCATCTCGGCCTCTTGGGCTTGCGAGCGCTTCCAGCGCTTTTTGGCACATGCTTTTTGTCATCTGAGAAATAAATGTTCATAGCATTGATATAAATATGATATGAAATGTGGTACTGTTTTGGATGAATGGCTCTGCTGAGTTGTGCGTTACAACTGCAACTGTTTTGTAAATGAATAATTTAATGAAGTGACAGATTGCTATAAAAACAACATGGTTGAACAGTGCACTCAGAAGTGAACCGCTTAAGCTCTGCAGAGTTCTACCGATACCATGCAGGGCTCGATGCAGTCTACCGAGAGCCACTTTTGGGGAGAACCTGAATGGTAAGTATTTGGTCTTATCTTTTGTGCATGGTTCTCAACTGAAGTTATATCCGCCAACCACCCCAGATTATCTCCAATCGCCACTTAATGCTCAATGGAAACCATTGACCATTCTCGCCGGAGATAAAGTATTGCATGGAGAACATAAAAGCAGCGTCGAGACCAAATGCAGGGTGTTCCAAAGTGAGCCCCCAACTAATATTGCTTATATCTCCGTATGTCCGTATGTACACCGTATGTCCTACGATAATGAGAGACCCCTTGTTTGAAGGAACGGTCAATTTCGGTTCTAGTAGGCAACCTAGTGTGGCACTGAATGGATACGTATTACACTGAGAACGACCAGAACAAAATGTGTTGCGAGATTGGGTGAAACACGGTGGCGGCGGTAAAGGTGGGACGGCCGCTTCCGGTCCTGCGAGATATTCCACATGTAGTGCTAACCTTTTTTATTAATCGTTTGACACTTGCACAGCTCCAATTCTTATTCGGAACCTCGGTGATCATTCGCTTAGCACCCTACTTCCTTTGCAGTCGGAGTTGCTTGATGAGAATCAAGTCTTCTTTCGGATCATGCGGCTTTGGCGTCATTTCACTTTTGATAAGCTTCATCACTGTTGATCAGCTATTGATCACTGTTGATCAGCTCCTTGGCGTGTTTTAGACGCTTTTCTTACATCTTTTTGGACAGAAATGACTCTTTTCGCATCCTGTAGGAGAAGTATTCGCATGTCCTCGTCATTTGTCACGGAAAAAGCTAGTTCGGCAGGACGCACCGACTCTGTTTTGCAGCAAATATCCGCTTTACGCATTGCAGCTCACGTTACTGTTACTGTCATAAGCCCTGCAAGCTGAGTTTTTTCGCCAAGTCCCAGCAGGACCGAGGAATCACGCTTCGCAAACGCAGGACGAAGTGCTGCGTGAATGCTGCTGCCGCGCGACGCTCGCCCCAAGCGAGTGGCTGGGCGAACACTGATCGAGACATTCCACAACAGTATGGCGGCGACTATACCGCCAGCCACGTTCGCCACCACGATGGTGTCGGCTCCTCTTCCAGATTGAGAGTCGACCTCCATCCTGCGTCCCCCTCGGCTGCTTGTGGCCACCAACCACTCGGCAGGGCGATGCATATTTTTATTCAATCATTTCTTTGCGATTTTCACTTCTAGTGCATACTCAGGACATACCCTGACAGCGGAAGGGCAGCCCAAGCAGAGGGGCGGTGCCCCAGAAAAGGAGAGGGGTGCCCCACTCCGAACAAAAGAGCCCCAGCAAAAAAAAAAGAGGAGCCCCATAAGAAGAATATTATAATAATTATATAAATAATTATTAATTATAATTAATAATTATTTATATAATTAATTATAAATAATTATAATTATATTATAATAATATTATAATAAGGTGCCGCTGGCGGAAGAGAGACGTCCCCCGCAGTGGAACTTTCTGGGGTTAGGTCATTTGGCATGACCTGGTGACCTGCCGTTGCATGACCCGGGTCTGACAGTTTTACAACATGAGCAGAAAAGATGCATGATAAGGTGTGCTAAAAACGGCGGCGTTATGCACAGCTGTTTTTCAGATATTTGCGAAAAACCTGAGGGGGGAGCATGCCAACGTTCCCCAGCACGGCGCGGATTTGACGACTCTGGATTTTGTATGTATGTATGTATGTATTTTACGATCATGGGCGATCCACACATGGCGTGGCGATTACTGCCCACGACGGTTGGACGGTTTTTGACGACGGTTTGGCGCCCCTTCGTATGAAGCGCCCCCAGATTGCCAGGTCGCCCCTATTTTGACTTGCCGCCCCCCCCCCCCCCCTCCCGAAAATTCCTGGATCCACCCCTGGCAACCATAACGGAAAAGGGAACCAACAACACATCAGAAGTTGCCCAAGACTTTAATAACCCACTAGTCAGTGATCCTTAGTTGAATAATATTGATGCTTTTGCCTTGAGACGACGTAACTGACGTCCCCAACCTTTTTAGTTCGGCTTGCGAGAAAATCCTGCCATCCGTGATATGGCCGCCTATGAGCTTGCACAACAAAATACCTTCACAGCTCTGTCTGTTTGTTATCGGTCCACAGACGAACCCGTTTGATGTGCTCGGCTGCTCTCTGACGGTCTTGGCTGGACGATCGGACGGTCTGTCGCACGCTGGCTGCATCGCATAGCGGAGGAGCCCACAGCATTAGGTCCTCCTTCTCCAACTCCGAGCTGGAGAGAGAGCCACCAACACCTTTCTCGGCTTCTGGCAGTGGGCTGTTACGGTGACGCCGCTGCGGAACGCGAACAAGCTGCTACCTGGCTCCCGGTTCTGAGGGTTTGTCCTTGGATTTTTGGCCACCTGGGCCCGGCAGTGTTGGCGCCAGCGGGTGATTGTCTCGCGTGCGTTTGTGGCAAGCCTGCGGGAGCTCATCCCTCCCATGGCGTCCACTACGATAGCTGCGTCACGGGCAATAGTCACCCAGAAGGAGTTGGCAAGGTGGCCCAGGATCAGCGGAGCGCACCTCAGGAGCAGCGGCGAAGCGCACCACCCAAGTCTCGAGTTCCAAGACTTTAACGGTAGCTCCAGGGAGCCCCACTTACCTGGGCCCTCAGGGAGACCACTTCAGCCTCTAGAGCCCGGACTTGGCGCTACCCAGCTTCGTGGCGTGCCGCTTGAGAAGCCATCTCGGCCTCTACGGCTTGCGAGCGCATCCAGGCCTATTTGCACAGACTTTTTCGGCATCTAAGATAGATATGTTAATAGCATCAATTTACATAGGTATATGGAATGGGTATGCTGTGATATGGAAAGTACTTGCCTAGATAACACACACATAGCACATAGATGAACGACACGATTACAAACAATAAGTGAACAGTTTGGCAACCATAACGGAAAAGGGGAACCAATAACACATCATAAGTTGCCCAAGACTTAATAACCAACTAGTCAGTGTTCCTTAGTTGAATAATATTGATGCTTTTGCTGGCTCGCATAGCGGAGGATCCCACAACATTAGGTCCTCCTTCTCCAACTCCGAGCTGGAGAGAGAGAGAGAGAGCCACCACCACCTTTCTTGGCTTCTGGCAGTGGGCTGTTACGGTGACGCCGCTGCGGAACGCGAACATGCTGCTACCTGGCTCCCGGTTCTCAGGGTTTGCCAGCTCAGCTGGCAGCAGTCTCCTGTTCTTGTTCAGGGTCCCAACGACAGTGAGCCACTCGGCGGCCAGCTCCTCTTCCCGGGGCACCGATGTGTATAATCGGTCCAGGGTGACGTTCCGTCCCGACCCCATCACCTCCTGCACCAGGTATCGGACGGTCTTGTTGACACCGTCCAGTTGGACGAAGGGCGATGCTCGATCAGGCGCCTCCGGTCTGCCCGATTACTGCCACAGCTTCCAGAAGTAGCGCTGGTTGGCGTCAGCGGCCGTGCGGAACAGTATTCCGTACCTTCCCGGCTTGCTTGGAAGGTACATCTTGAACGGGCACCGGCCTCGGAAGCGCAGCAAACTCTCATCTACCGTGGTGCACTCAGATCTCTCAGTATCAGTATCAGATCTCTCAGCTCAGTATAACCACTGTCTTTAATTATTGCTCCATTGGCAGCAGCGATGCTGAGGATGACTGGTGAGTCCACTCCCGCGCCAGCGGACAGCGTGGTGGGTGCGGCATATCTTGAGCCGGCACTCATGTGATTGCTTGTGTGGTATCTTGAGCCGGCACACAGCTCATTTGCAAAGTCACAAGTCTGCAGCCGAAAGTTTTTTTTTTTGTTACTGCTGCAGGCTGCAGCATTTCAGTACCGGAGGTGAATGCCAGTCATCACAATGGTTAAGTTCGCCGTCATGCAAGTAATCAGTTCTCTCATTCATATTCCCCGTTGCCCGTTCCGCTTCATCGGCCGGCGCCCCTTCTTCGCGACAAGGCGCCGCTGTCGCTCGGGGAACAGCTGCGCCATGATCTCCTTCGCCTCTTGGCTGGATGGGTCCATCTGCCGCATCGACGAGATCAGCTTCTCTGTGGCGGCGTGGCCAGAGGCGTCTTGTCCGTAACGTTAGGAGGCGCGTGCATCGGAAGGCCGGCTTATTCCGTTCGCTGCCGCTTCTCCTTCTTGAGCTGAGAAGGTGGCCGTGCTGCCAGAGCTGCTGGCGGCCTCCGAGTCGCCGCTGCCCGGCAGACCTCTGCGTCTTGGCGCCGACCGGCCGCGGTGAGACGTTGGCGTTCGTGCTGCCGCTGGTTAAGGCGCGACGCCGGGTGAGCGCGCTGGCCGTGCTGTCCATACAAGCGCTGGCTGTTGAGGTGGCCGCCGTGTTCAGTACGCTGCCGACACGCCGCTCTGCGTCCGGCTGCTGGGCGGAGACACAGTGGCACGAGAGCGGCGCAAACTGGTGGCGGTGGGGCCGCGCGGCCCGCTCTCCCTGGCTGATCGTGGTGAGCACTCCCGGCCGGCTGATGGATCACATTACCAGCACCGATGGCTTCTCGCTGGCGCACCTGCACTACCTGGTGATCGATGAAGCCGACTGGTGATCGAGATGGCCAAGACGAGCTGGCTGAAGGCGGTGGAGCGAGTGGCGGCGGCCGCGGACGGTCCGCCGGCCCGCACAGCCTGCGCGCCCTACTGCCGCTGCAGAAGCTGCCGTTCCTGGCCAGTGGCCACCCTGTCACAGAACTCGGAGAAGCTGGAGCGACTGTTGCTGTTCCAGCCGCGGCTGCTGGTGGCCGGCACGGCGGCCGCCGCCTGCCCGGCCAGTTCGTCAGCAAGTTCACCGCGCCGGCCCAGCTGAGCGAGTTGTTCAGCTTGGTGGCGCCGCAGCTGAAACCGCTGTTGCTGCACCACCTACTCCGACAGCCCGACTGGCGGCGCACCGGCTGGAGCTGCTGCTGTCGGCGCTGAGCGCGCTCATCTACCGGCCTCTATAATGGAAGTTCATCTAAAATGGAAGTTCTGTGAAAATATGTCACAAGATCCTAATTGTTTCCGGTTACATGACGAATGTGCGAATCCGTGAAAAAAATGTTGCTATTTTGCCAAGGCCATAGAAACTACATTTAGACTCTCATTAGATTTTATCTCATTAGATTTAGATGAGATTTATCTTAATTAGATTACATCTCAATAGATTTTTTTTCATTAGATTAGACTTACTCTCAGATTTATCATTAGATTCATTAGAGTTATCAGATTTTTTGCATTTTTGTCGCGCTTGGGAAAGCGAATACACCGAAATGTCGGGCAATTAATGTGTCTTATTTAAGCGATTCAACGATTAGCGATTAACGATTTAGGATAGATGACGATTTTAGGATACTGATTAACGAAAGGTCTTTGCTGCATTTATACTCCCAACAGCAAAATAAGGTAGCCACACCACTCCCCCCTACGTTCCGAAAGTAAAATAATAATGGACAAATGCCAATGTCAATGGTTATTGTAATGAAATGTAATGCATTTAATGAGACATTCCCCGATGTACTCGTGGCTTTTACAGTCTCAGTTATGTACACAGCGTGCAACATACACAGCATTTCCTGTCATATCATAAAGCACGTTTACGTTGCTATAAAAATAGCACACCATATACATTACATTAATGACGGAACTGGAAGATTGTGTATTCTAGACTTATTATCTTCGTAGCAGCACAGCACATTGCAATTTTAGGACTTTGATGTTTTGTTTAAATGGTAGACGTCACGGGGGTCCAGACCACCCGTAGGATATCACGTCAGACTTTGCGTAAGGCGTCATCGGTCAGATGCCACGCATCTATTACAAGCGATACGCTTAGGCCGATCTTGCACTTGTATTAAAGTATTCAATGTCACGTGGCCCACGTACCAACATACCATTCGGCGTCCCGCGACCGACTGCCCGCTCGCCGCGGCGCGCCCGCTCCCCAGCCGCCGCGCCGCCAGCCGGGCGGCGGCGCCGCGACCACTCGCCGGGCCGCGCCACGGGCGGCGCCAGGCGCTCGCCCAGTGGGAGCGCCTGGGCAAAGGGTAACACCCCTCCCCCCTAGCACAACGCGCACGATGTAACAACGATGATCCGCACAAGAAATACCGCGAACATGTCTCCCCGCGACACGAACAAACAACCACGCCTCGCCACAGAACCAGGCTGCTTCCTCGCGCCGGCCGCGCAGGGGAGGGTAAGCACCGGGATGGTCCGCCACACACTGAGTCACCGAGCTGCTACGGCTATGCCTCAACAGTCAACAGTATCACAGCCGCATCCATACTACTACTGAATCGAGCCGCTCCTTGCTCGCTTAACGAAACAAAAAAAAGGCACTTGCGCCGCCCCAGAACGAAAGTGAGACACCTCAACACCAAAAGAACACACACATTCAGCCGCTGCTACATACATGTACGGATGCACGGGCCGCCACCCGGACGACCGCCTTTACCACCTGCCCTACACCCGTTAACGCATGCGGAGCCACTTGGGGAATGACAAACTGATGCACCCGTAGCCCCTCTTGTTCAGATGTACGCCGTCCGCGAGATGGAGCCCCTCTGCCACCTTATACACCCGTCGCTTGCCGTGGCGGCAACAGAGTCGCCGCCCCAGCGGGATGACGGCAGCTCCCGTAGCCTTCTTGATTTGGCGGAGAGACTTCTCGAGTTCATAGGCTTGCGTCTCTTCCCATTGTCGGCCCCGAACACATCTGTAACGCACCCCTTGCCGATACGGCTGCTCTCATCGCGAAGTAGCTTGATGACGTTCACGAAGTAGTGGCCGTGGTGCTTTGTAATCGTTTCATAGCGCGTCCCTAGAGCCTTATGCACTTCGACCCCATCGTCATCCAGCACCTTGGGATGGATGAGCCCCACTACTATGACTTGCGTCACAGAATGCAGCTCGACTGCCTTGAGGACGTCTCGTATAGTCTCCTCACATTTGCCCGAAATCATACTTTGGTTTGATTTTAAGGTGTCATCGAATTTGTCGACCATCAGTGTGTTGGAGTTAAAGGTAACCAAGCTGAAGGCCGGTTTGATTTGGTGTTTGTCTGAACCTGCTTCCGCAGCCACAGGCAATCCTTGCTTAGATTTCGCCCCAGACCACCCATACAGCATGCGCTGTCCATAAGGTAGCCCATTGAAAGCCAACAGATTTGGTGTTGACTTTTGGGTTCAGTGGCTTCCAGTCGCCGCCAATGTGAATCACCAACGGCATGAATAACGAAATTTGTGTTGTCTGTACCAACTTGTTCCTTACGTTAAAAGACATGATTTTGAGGTGCATCGTACCGGCGACCGTACTGACGGCCGATGTCTCGTCTATGCCTATGAATGAATATGAACATGAATATTATGAAAACAAGGCAGAGTCGAACAACGCTTGGCACAGTTCAATGTGCGGCACAAGTAGATAAACGATCGGCATATATTTAGTTAATTAAACATAAACGACGACGATAAACAGATTCAATCTTTTATGTGAACGATGCAAATCTCAAGCTGGGGCCGAGGGGGCGCTACTCCCCTTACTGGCCAAAGTCGCAGCCGACGCAGGGCCAGGGCCAGATGGCCCCAGCCAAGCAACAATTCTGACCACGGTCAGACCCTTGCGGGGAATCCAAACCACACCGATAATGCCACGCCAAACAGTTAGCATTGCGACATTGGCAACATACTGAGACGCTGGTGCCCTTCCTTAGAGAGGCGAACGCCATCGTGGCCGTAAAAACGACTACTGGCATCGCCGACGACATGCCTCCTTCTTTTATATGTGGTGAGGGTCCTACCGACTAACCAGTGAGTTGTCTTATCGCTGAAGTTGGCGATTGACATTCTTTCGGCGTGAAACGCCGGACACAGCTCCCACGCCCTCCCGGTGTCATGCCGGAGGCGAGGGAGATGACCCACAATTTCCAGCACCATGCAGCACTCGAGGACAGCGTCGATGACCACTGTCACCCAGATGGTGACGCGACCCGTCGATACCCCGAAGCCGCCAACCGCTCAGTGCCAGTCCCGCATCTTATGGGCAACACGTCGTTCGAAAGCAAGAATGTACCCCAATGCTAGAACGCCCCTTATGTCACGATGCTAACGGTCTGCGGAACAGGAATGGTTTCAAGATTGTAGTCCCGTGCGCTGAGCGGCACAGAGCGGCCACGCCCAATGCCCTGCGGGCATGCGGGGTCACAAACGACTCACAGAAAGTTACGAGAATCCCTCACACGGGCCTCCTGAACCACGGCACGCAGCTCTTTTCTACACGTTTTGGAGAGCGGCTGTCCAGATGGGGCCTGTTCCTCGCCTTTATCGTGAGAACAAAGGGAAAAGTGGCGGACATGCCTTTCCGTAGTGTTGCACACATCTCCCTCTCCAGCCGATCTTATATGATTCTGGTCTCTTGCTCAGATACTTGAATCTGCTAGCCAGAAGGAGCCGGCATGTCAACCTCCTGCGACTCTTTGTGCACTAAGTGTTTCATGTTCTGTGCCTTCCTTGGTGACGACGAGGCAGTATTTCTCTAGGAACGTGCCTATCTGTTCATGTTCAGTGTACATGTCTTCTCGGTCACCACCTGCCTTGTTCTGCCCATTGCCTTGAGACCATACAGGGCGATGGCAACATGTTTCTATTTTACATGCTTGCCCGCGCCCGCTATGTACTCTCAGTGAGCGTTCAGGATGGTGGCACTTGCGTTCGTTCTCAGTGTTACGTTTGACTTTGCTTTATTCTACGGTTATCGACCCTCAATACACATACAGAACGAGACGGATAAGAAATGCCAGAACCACTGGCGTGGACGATTTTGGAACCGAAGGAAATCGGAAGGATATTGGGCCTCGAGGAGTGCCCCGACCCGAGCCGCAGGCCAGGGTTAAGATAAGTACGTCCCGCCAGAACCCCTGGCACGGACGGTTTCGAGCCGGGTGAATATCGGAAAGAGACTGTTCTCGGGTGGAGGGAGGTGAGGCGTCCCGCCAGAACCCCTGGCGCAGACGACCCCAACACCAACCAGCGCGGGGAGCGAGGTACTTACGTGGTGAGAGCTAGTGTCCAGGCGCGGATCCAGCGGGGGGCGGCGGGGGCGGCCGCCCCCCCCCCCCCCCTCCATCCGAAAAGGCGCCCATAGCCCGCTGCAGAGAGGGCGCCCCGTGCAGAAGACCGGCGACACAGCAAAGGTTGAGGAGAAATAGGGCGCCTCCAGCAAAAGTTGGGCTCACCAAGCAGGAGAGCGACGCCCAAGTGACCATTCCCAGCAGATGAGAGTCGCCCCAGCATCAGATGGGCGCCCCCAGCAGAAGAGGGGCGTTTCATTAAAGGGACCCTCCCACCTTCAAAAAAGTTAATGAATTGGCATAAAAGTGATGCAGCGTGAATCACAAAGAGCGAAAATGAACATCTACCAAATTTTACCGGAAAATATTCACCCGTTTTCGAGATATAAGACTTTTATTTTTGTTTATTTTTTGGGAAATCCGCTGTTTCTATGACGTCACATAAAGGTTTTCTTTACGTCGGCATTTGGAAGCAATAGTTTGGTATCAAAGTGCGACAAATATTGCGCGAATGATGCGTTTATCTTATCAAGGTCAATATATGATGGCCAATAAATGATTCCAGGACAATTCTTATGGCATTTCTTCGTATCGCAATTCTTCGTCTGCAAATCTTCGTCAGGGCATTTATTCGTACCTATCGCATTACTTTGTCTCGCACCAGGGTATATGAAAATCGGCTCGCATTTCTTCTTCAACGCAAATATATGCAAGAGTAAGCATTGAGGGACAAATAAATGCACCGACGAAGATTTGTAGACGAAGAAATGCGGACGAAAAATTGTGCTACGAAGAAATGTCATGCGAGGATTCGTTCGGGTACCATGACATTTATGTGATTTCAAAGTCAAGGTTCACAGCTGATCTGCTAAATCAAGCCAAGAATCCAAACTCAAAAAACTATAAATATTTGTTTGTCTGTCACAGAGGTCTCAAGCAATGTAAGGTTTACATATGTTGAATCAAAAATCTACTGCCACAACTCACATCTCCTGCCTTAGTTTATCATTGTTGTTTTAACTTGCTTTCAAGAGAAACAGAAGCCAGTATCTGATATCACTTCAGATGATTGTTTCAAGATCTGAGTTCAAATGGAAATAAAAGCAAGATCAAGATGAAACAGGGATTATTGCTGTTAAAGTAGTTTGGCCATGATACAACAAGCACATAAATCATTAGCCAAATCAAATACTGGTTGGTTTGTCAAGATGTTTGTTGTCTGTCGTCTGTCGAGCTGCTATGAACACTGAACGCTCTCACTCTTACTTTAAAGAGAGTAGTTTAAGTTGAATGGTAGTGAGCTGTAATTAGACAAAGCAGCTATTCAGTGCTCACATCAAGCCAGGCTAGGAAATGGCATCAACTGTGGTGGGAGGAAGCAGGTTCGGCAGCCCTATGTTGTAAACTTCTGTTATGTCTTGTGTTTGATCAACTGATGTTTTCTGCTCTGTTTTGTGCAGTGATAGTAGTAGGTAACTGCATGCTTGTCAAATTATGTGAATAAACGAATTCATAACATTGCATTTTTCTCTCCATGCAAGGAACAAGTAAGATGTTGTAGAAAATGTAATAGAGGGCTGCATTGCTGATTTTGCACTTTATCAGAGCTTTATTTAGAATTGCTTTCCTGAAAGCTACACACAGGCCACAGTGCTGAAATTCACAATGTCATAGCTTTTGGCAGAAAAAAGAAAAGACTTACCTAGGTAAAATTGGCTGAAAGTATGGCAGAGCAGGTCTTGATGCGTATGCCCATCCGTGTGCTTGCCGAAGCCGAACTGACTGCAACACATTTAACTCTGACCCACCATGGTGGCTGGCATATCCTGAACTTTCACCACTCTAAACAAGACAACTTTCAGCCCTCAGCATTGTATTAAAACACTGTACAAAACACTCAAAATTTGTTTCAGTGCCATCCACGGACAACATCAGTCGCCATTCACCAGGCCAGTAAAAACAGAATAGATAATAGCTTCAAACCCATGTAGTCAGAGTTACTAGGTCTCCACCTCAAAACAAAATCCAGGTGACATTCACCACGCCAGTAAAAAAAAACAGGTACTTAGGTAACGTAACAGCTTCAAATCTGGTAACATGTTGGTCGGACTTTACACTACCATATTTACATGGAATAATATGATACCAAACAATAGTGCAACCATTCTGGACAACAAAAGTGTATGATAAAATTAATTTAGAATACTCTGGCAGCATGATTTACGAGCACAGGCAGGTGTTACCTACCAGCCTTCTCAATGCTCGTAAAACCAACATTGTAGTTTTGATTTTACCTTACATGATAACACACTTGGCTGCAATGGCACATTTAATTTAATACTGTGAAAAGACCAGTTATAACCACTTCACAAGCATAATTGCACCTCATGCCGACATCCTTTTCCAAAGACAGTCAGCAGCGTCTTTCGTCAAAACTGGAAGATAAATCCCCTTTCAACTGTTAACATCAAAAATATTTCTTCATGGTGTGACTGTGATCTCCATATGGAAACCTTGCAGGAAAAGAATTGATGTCAATTGTCAGCTCTTCAAATTTCTTTGGACTTTAACTTGCAGTACCATATCCAGTTTGCTTTGATATTTTGTTTTTTATTCAATGTTGAGGTTGAACACCAAGCTCCAGATATAGCAGGCAGCTTGATCATCTTCGGCCTTGGTATAATATCAGTCCAAGTTCCAGTGGTGGGTATCTTCTAATATTCGAATTAAAATGAAAAGCAATAGGCTTTCTCAGCGCCGACGACGCGGATTTCACGTTGATAAACAAGGGAGCTCAAGGTCAGCAAAACTCGGGTTCAAGGAATGGCGGGCGTTGAAATGACTGCTGACGTCATCAACAAACCGCTAATGGTTAAGAGATAGGGACTAAGCTGGTCCCACCCTGCAAGTAAAGGGAAGAAATTTCTTGAACACCATAAAGCTGCGGGGGTTGCGACCAGGATAAATGGTGGTTTCTGAGCCTGGCCGCAAACTTGGCTATCTCAACTCAAAACTAATGTTAAGGTGGGATGGTCCCTTTAAAGAATAAAAAGATACCTTCTGTTCAAGAGGGGCGCCCCTGGCAGCGGAAGGGCACCCCAGCAGGAGAAAGTACCCCTGAAGAGGAGCGACGCCCCAGCAAACGGAGAGAGGCGCCCCATTCCGAGAAGAAGAGGGGCGCCCTGACAGCAGATGGGCGCCCCAGCAAAAAAGGTGCCCCATAAGAAGAAAATGGGTGCTACTGGCAGAAGAGGGGCGCCCCCGGCAGCGGAAGGGGCCCAGCAGAAGACAACCCTAGTAGCACAGTTACATTGAAACAACGTTGTATCAATATTGTTTCCAATATTGATCAATATTGATTTGTTAGCCACTTTTATATTGTACAAATATTTAAAACTAATGTTGTTGCAATGTTAAAAAACAACATTGTTAAATATTTGAAACCAACGTTGTCTCGATATTGAGACACAATATTGTAGTGATGTTTGCGGTCAACACTGTACCAATGTTAGATCACAATATCGCACAATCATTTCAGCTCAATGTTATAGCAATGTGATTTCACAATATCGTTGTGATGTTTGATTTCAATATTGTTTTATGTTGTAGTGTGACATTAAATCCATGTCTTAAAACAATATACCATCAATATTATTCATGCGACAATCCTACAAATTCATATTCACCTTTTGTTTCGAGCCACCCATCCGCTGGGGAGCATCTCTTAGATGGAGTGCGATGCGTTCCTCCATCTTTGCTTCTGTTTCCTGGGGGAACAGCCTTCTGCCTGCCTCTGCCGGAAAGATAAAGAAACGTGCCGTGAATGTTAAGTTTTGTGCGATGCCAAATTTTGTCACAACACCTTTTTTTACCCACACAAATTTAAATTTAAGCATCACTTTTGACAGTACGGCAAAGATGCATGTAGGTCATGTGATGTTGGTAGCAATGATACTTGTTACGTTGATACATATGTTCGTGATAATGGATGATTTTTTTAAACGTAATGGATACGGTTAAACAGTGTTTTCTTGTCCTTAAGTATTACATTTTTTAAAATGAATACAAATGGCCCACACGCAGTAAAACAAAATAATTTAGCATTACATATCAAACGACAGGTGAGCCAATTAATAAAGATATGACAATGCACTTTGCAGGAGAAAAAAAATCAGCCAGAGACAACTGGTGTATGAAAAGTACATAAATGACTTACCCAGCAGGACTTGGTGAACCGTCAGGTTCTTAACCCGCCCACCGACGGGTCTGCGCCAACTTCGTACCGACGGGGGGGGGGGGCGGATGACCGCCCCCCCCTGAGATCTCGAGAACGAAGCAAGATAGCGACAAGCGGTAAACGGCATCGGATACGCACGGCCAAGATCTACAATTTTTACTAAGGTCATTTTCAGGTCAGGTCAAAGATGACGTCACAGGGGTCGAAAAAGTCAAAATGGCGGCGCTAGATATGGAGAGAGTTTTTCTCGAATAACTTTCGAATTAGTCAAGGTAGGAACAAACTAAGGGCAGCATCGTGATCCTCTCGTCAATCCGCATCGAATGATATATATGTTGACCTCGAAAGGTCAAGGTCAAAGGTTGACCTCAGGTCACGTGACCTCGAGGTCATCATGTATATCATTCGATGCGTCTTGACGAGCTGAACACAATGAGACCATCCACGCGTCTGTATCTTGTTCCTGTACGGAGTTATTGGCCAAAAACCTTTGGTGACCTTTGATGACGTCACATGACCTCACAGCTGCCCAACAGCAAAACAGACCTCAAGGTAGTGAAGGTTGATCGTATATGAAGTCATGTATGGTATATGGGGCCATTCCGACCCGTTTTAGTGGTAAAAACAGGGAGTTGATTTTTCCCCCATTGACTTATAATGGGGAGGTCGCGAAATTGACCTGATCTTAGGTCACCGATATCAAAATTCCGAGATACACAAATTGTAGCTACTAATGACCTAATAATATCCTGCGACTTTCAAAGGCCTCCGACATCTACTGTAGCTCTGGCACGGTGACAAAGTTGCAAAAAAGTGACTTGAGGTTGGGTCATTCAAAGTGACCTGGTGACCTGACCTTAAAAGGTAGGAGGTTCAAACTTGCACACCATGTGTAAAATTGATGAGGTTATAGTCATACCAAATTTCGCGGCGCTACGCGCCGCGGTTTTCCCGCTATTCGCGAAAAACCTCAGGGGGGGGGGGGGCGGATATCCGCCCCCCCCCCGTCGGTGCGCGGGTTAAATGATTCTTTGCCCTTCCGTCTAACTAAGCTGTAGGCGCTCATTGCGCCGTTGGTCATCAGCCTATCCATGGCTCTCCGGGCAAAGTCTTTGAATGTCAGCCCTCCGATGCGCATGAGGGCTGTCACCTAAAAGCAGATTTTGATGTGTCACTAACGGACATCAACAATTATGACCACAGTGAGTACATCCAGAACATTCAGCTTTGAAATTTTTAATGCCATTTGGCTGTTTCAGGAAAACAGGATTAGTTCAAATAATTCAATCTTGAAAATGACTTCGTATATTACAGAAAATAATGCAAAGCATTTTGATATGCAAATGAAATAGTCATACCCGATAACTCGTCTGAAAAGAAAATGCATGTCAAAACAAACTTGATTCATGTGATACAAAACATTAAAAACAGACTTACACACTTAAAAGAACAAGACTTACGAGGTTGCCTCTTGTCTCAGAGTCGAGGAGACTGCTATCAAAGGCTCGCAGTTCCTCCGCGTTGACTAGCGGCTTCTCCACTAGCTCGGCCATTGTAGATATTGTCGCCATTTGGTTGGCGAAGCTGGCAGAGGACTTTCCAGAGGACTCGAGCAGGGCAAGGATTTTTGCCTGCTGCTCCAACACCTGCTGCAGCATCATTGCTGTCTTGGCAGCAGCAGCTGTGGACAAGAGGTCCAACGAGGTGATCTTGTGCAGGCTCCGAATCGGCCATACATATGCCACGCATGGCCACCTCCTCCGCGGAGACGAGCAGGCCATTTGCAACGGTTGTTCCGCGCCTCTTACCGTCGCTCACGTGCTCTTATCTTGTCCACTTTTAGAACCAGACCGGACGCGCTACCTCGGCCGCATCGCTCCGGGCACCACTGTCCGCCACCTGCTGGGTGACGAGTCACCCTGGGTTTTATCTGGCAACATCTTTTCCTTTATCCGTGCAGTCAAATTCCAAGCGATTTACTCGACCTGACCCAAATCCTCTCTAGTCTCCTTGTCTAGTCAGTTGTCTATTACGACGCTCTTGCGTTGTTTTATTTTACCCTGTCTTTTTTTATAAAGTCTTTTACTTTCTAGTCTTGATATCTAGAAAGTTTCTTCTTTTGAAACACTTGTTTTACTAGCGCGACGTTATGGGCGCAAAATGACCTTTGCAGTCGACGCGCCCGAAAGCCCCAATAAACAAACAAAGAGAATGTTGACCTAGGAGTCAAGGGCCAAAAATAATTCCACCAATCTCAATATCTTATCAAGAACAATCCGCTCATTTACTGCGAAGCTATACGACCCAGGATACGACCCATCTTGTGAAATCACCCGGTGGTCGCATTGATCCTTCCCTCGACAGTTGGTGTTGGTGCGAGGATTGAGGTGCGCCAGGATTGAGGTCTCAGTAACTGTTGTGAATGGGCATTACGGCAAAAGACCAAGGTCATGCCACAACATGCATGTAAACACTATGGCACAAACTAAGTCTTCAGACGCATCGCAAGTTAATGTTATGGGTTGAAAATTATCATCAAACAATAACAGAATGTGGTATGTCTCATTTACATTCAAAGCAATTCAACACAACTGGCAAAATAAATAATCAGATGTATGACCAGAATGATTACGAGGAACTTACTATGACATGGTCCACAGTGGCTGTCTTTGGCCCTTTTCGAGCCATGGTTCTTCTGGGTTCTCTTAGTGCCAGCTCGGGGGGCAGGTTCAGTGACAAACTCTGCCAGACAAACATACAAACATGGCTTATCAGAAAAACTACAAAGATAGAAGTCAAATTCAGTTCTGCAAGTCTATTGAACTCAACAGGTGAGTTCAATAGACTTGCAGAACTGAATTTGACTACCCTAGAACAACGTAGAATCAGGGGGGGGGGGACATGATTGAAGTCTATAAGGTACTACAAGGGCATGACAGAGTGAAAGCAGAAGGATTTCTCGAACTTGAGACTGGTCAGCATGTAGACAGAACACGAGGACACTCTTTGAGATTGAAGAAGCCAAGACATCAAACATACAAAAGGAACATGTTTTCTCATCAAGAGTTATAGACCAGTGGAATAGGTTACCAGAAGACATTGTAAAAGGCAGCAGTATAAATAGTTTCAAAAATCAGATTGACAGATACTGGACAAAAGCTGTAAATAGTGAGAGAGGAATATACCAATATGGACAATGAGAAGAGGCAGCACCCATGAGCTTCCCGCTCCCTTTGCCTCTTTCACTTCTACTACGGTGAGCATCTACTACTCCGGTGAGCATCAATGAAGATTAAAATGGAAGACACCTACCTCTTGGTGGTGTCGGGAGCTTTGGCATAGCTACAGCAGCACTTTCTTGCGGAAGGGCATGTGCTCTTGGTTCGTCATCATCCAAGACCACATCGTCCTCCTCTGATGAGGAAGACAGCAACCTCTTTGGCGGCCTGGGAACATCACATTAAATATTGTAAGATTGATTGTTTTTGTACTTTGTGCTGATGAAGTACAAACAACACATATAACCTGATTAGCTTTGCAATGGTTTTTCCTATCCTCCAGAGAAAAGGCACAATGATCTATGAAGTCATACTAAACAAACACATCCAACCACAAGTGCAGTGCAAAACAAGTAAAAACAACACAGCGAGCTTCAAACAAATCATGTAAAACATAACTCACCTAGTGTAGCTATAGACTTATTAACTTGGTAGCAGCACAGCACATTGCAATTTTAGCACTTTGATGTTTTGTTTAAATGGTAGACGTCACGGGGGTCCAGACTACCCGGAGGATATCACGCCAGGCTTTGCGTGAGGTGTCATCGGTCAGATGTCACGCATCTGTAAAGCACCCCTTGCCGATACGGCTGTTCTCTTCGCGAAGTAGCTTGAGGACGTTCACGAAGTAGTGGCCGCGGTGCTTTATAATCGCTTCATAGCGCGCCCCTAGAGCCTTATGCACTTCGACTCCATTGTCATCCAGCCCCTTTGGACGGATGGGCCCCACTACTATGACTTGCGTCACAGAATGCAGCTCGACTGCCTTGATGACGTCTCTTAAAGTCTCCTCACATTTGTCCGAAATCACACTTTGGTTTGATTTGGTGTTTGTCTGAACCTGCTTCCGCAGCCTCAGGCAATCCTTGTCTAGATTTCGCCCCAGACCACCCATACAGCATGTGCTGCCCATAAGGTAGTCCTGTTGAACGTTCATTGTGACATGTATGACTAGATAAGTGAAACTTTTTTTTAAATATAAAGGTACTGTATTATAGAAAGCCATGGCAAACGCGTTTCGAATATATCATCTTCAGTGCTAGCTTCCCATAATACAAAATCAAATTGCAGGGTGTGTATTTGCGATGTGTTGTGAACTTTTGTACGACTACTGGCATCGCCGACGCCATGCCTCCTTCTTTTATATGTGCCATGTGGTGAGGGTCCTACCGACTAACCAGTGAGTTGTCTTATCGCTGAAGTTGCCTTGCCTTTCCGTAGTATTGCACACATCTCTCTCTCCAGCCGATCTTATGATTCTGGTCTCTTGCTCAGATGCTTGAATCTGCTAGCCAGAAGGAGCCGGCATGTCAACTTCCTGCGACTCTTTGTGCACTAAGTATTTCATGTTCTGTGCCTTCCTTGGTGACGACGAGGCAGTATTTCTCTAGGAACGTGCTTATCTGTTCACGTTCAGTGTACATGTCTTCTCGGTCACCACCTGCCTTGTTCTGCCCATTGCCTTGAGATCATATTGGGCGATGGCAACATGTTTGTGTTTTACATGCTTGCCCGCGCCCGCTATGTACTCTCAGTGAGCGTTCAGGATGGTGGCACTTGCGTTCGTTCTCAGTGTTACGTTTGACTTTGCTTCATTCTACGGTTATCGACCCTCAATACACATACAGAACGAGACGGATAAGAAATGCCAGAACCACTGGCGTGGACGATTTTGGAACCGAAGGAAATCGGAAGGATATTGGTCCGGGGGGATTGCCCCGAGCTGCAGGCCAGGGTCAAGATAAGTCCCCCTGACCCCCAAGAAACAAACTGCAGATGCTTTGCGGAGGTCCTCTTGTCCTTTATCAGTGGTGAAGCGCTTCGTTATTTCACGTATGAGGTCGACTGTTTCTTCGACCCAGCTGCATAGCTGTCTAGCATATGCGTCGGCCAACTTCATGAGGTGGACTGAGTCCCACACGAATGGAACAGAGGCACGAGCAGACGACCCTTCCGAATCATTTGCTTGTTTCTCCATGGCCGCGATCAGCTTTTCAAACACTTGCAGATGATATAAGGCACTGACCGTCTGCTGATATATCAGATATCTAGTCCAATGATCGGATGTTAACCGACCGACGACAGCGTCGTCCGAACCTCCTCTGCCAGGGTGTCGCCATCGTGCTACTCTAGCACTGGAGCACCCGCAACCGTACTCCTGAGCATCTGCCCTGGGCTGGCCTCTGGAAGGATAAGGGTGACAGCAGTGATGTCCATTGTCCGTCTGTTAACTGCCACATTGTCGTGCACGGTACCCAAACATGGCTGGGTGGCGATATGCTCAGCCGCCTTGTCCAATACTACCTCACCGAACATGTCACGCTCCCGTACCATTAGTAAGACGTTATGGGCGCAAAATGAGTTTAGTAGTCGGCGCGCCCCAAAGCCCGTATGGACCAACCAAACAAACAACACATCGAGTATCGCCCTCGGAGCGTTTTTCTAACAAAGCACGCTAGTCATGCTTTGGACGACCTTGCTCTCCGTCACATGATCGATCTTGGCACGATTTTTTTTTTTTTTTTTTTGCTCGGCCAGCCTAGCGCCAGTCTCGAGCGGTGGGACAGTTAACCCGGCAATTTTGGCCGGGATGCAAAAGTTACGTTAAACCGGTTTATGTTAACCCGGGAGCAAATAACAACGTGGGAGCCTATCTTAGGTGTGGCAAAGCTAACGAAGTACTTGTTGCCGAAGTGCCGAAAGAAGGTACTGGAACCGAAAACACAACATTGGTTCATGTATTTATTGATACACACAGTCATACTTGTGCAAGGTGTCAGTGTTCGGTTTTGGGGTGTAATAGCCAGGGAAAAGGTTCTCTGAACTGAAAACCCGGCGCCTATTGCAAAGGGAAAAAGCTTGCACGAGTCAAAACCGCCGGCATCGACCCCTCCACCTGCAAATACGCATACATCACTGCATCGTAGAAGGCCTGGGTGGGTTTAATGAGACTGCACACGTCAGAGTCGGCTAGTCAGTGAAGCTTTTCAGCCCACAAAGGATTTCGCGCTCGTAGACAACGGCCGTCTCTCCTTAGCGAGCTTGTCGCTGCACTGGCTACATTCATGCTTGTGTCGCCCCTTCCTGATTAGGTAGCCGGTTACATGGATTAGAATGTTTGACTGCTCTTGGTTGATACCGGTACAAGTCGACACTGGTGATGGGTCACTTCTGGGTTTGTCGACGAGCTGAAGTAGTCGGTGACCCGATGACAGACCACACGACCTTTGAGCCACCGAGGTCAGTGCACTCAACAGAGCATTTCCGTCCACCCCGCCGTTTACTGTAGTCGGGGCCATCAAATTAGTAACAACACACTGCCATAGCGTCATCCGAAACTGCACCGGGACCGGCATCTCAAGGCCTTTTTTCATTCGGATGACATCGGAGCGGTTCTTTAAAGTGTCCTGGTTCAGTCGTCGCGTCAGCAAGTACCCCAGCGGCTTTTCCTCATGCTTGTCCCAGATGGACAGCACGCTGGCGGTGTTTAGCTGCAGGCCTTGGACGACCGTTCACTGATTCAGCAAAAAGACAAAAATCGAAACGCCAGTTTGTTTTCTCCGCGATAAAACCATTCAGCACAATCGTTCCAGAAGACGCCGGGCCGTGCGCCGGGCGCGACAACCGGTCACCCCGGCCGCCGTCTGCCGCAAGTGGGCCGAGAGCAGAGGCGTGAGACGCATGGAGCGGAGACGCTCCACTGCCCTGGCAGCTGCCCGCTCTGCGGCCTGAGCAGCGCCTGCGACAGCGCCCATCGCACGCCTCTCTCGATGCATGTGTGCCTCGGCCGAGGCCAGCCGGCAACGCCCCCGAGCAGCCTCCTCTTGCGCGAAGATCGCGGTCTGTTGCAGCTGCTCCAGCTGCTGCCTGAGCTGCTCTTCACGGGCGACGCCGGCTTCCAGTTCGGAACAGGCCTGTTCGCAACCCTGCTCCAGCTGCCGTCGCTCCTCCAGAAGGTGATCCTGGCGAGCGGCTCCGGCAGCGAGCTCGGTCTGGGCCCGTTTCAGGTCTTGCCGCAGCTGGTCGCGCTCCAGCAGCAGTTCCGCCTGGCGGGAGGCGCTGGCGTCCAGCTCCGTCAGCGTCAGCTCCCGCTCCCGGCGCAGCTCCTCCCGCTCCGACCGAAGGCGCTCTTGGCGAGCGATGCTGGAAGCGAGCTCGATCCGGGCCCGCCTCAGGTCCTCCCGAAGACGGTCGCGCTCCGTCCGGAACTCCGCCTGGCGGGCGGCGCTGGCGTTCAGCTCAGCCAGCACCCGCCGCTCCTCCGCCGGAGTCAGCGGCGAACGAAGCGGCGCTGGCCCAGCCAGAGTGGCGCGCGCCCGTCTCCGTCGCCGCCCACGCCAGGTACGCCCCTTGGTGGTCTGTTAGCCACGCGGCAGAGATGTTGATTAACCTGTGAAAGCGAGAGACATGCATCGTTAGCAAAGGGCAATGAAGTGTGCCGGTCTTTAAGTATTTACAGAGTGCGTGTGGTGCTTCAGATTAAAAAATGTGTGAGGTCAGAGCCTGAGCATTGCTGACGAATCGTGGTATTGATCGAGTGAAAACTGTGCTTACGTACCTGGACAAAAAGGCGCTCCCGTGCGGTCGATCCGGGTGGTGCCGCAGCTGGAGACGGCGTGTCGCGCGCGGCACAGACAGTTGCAGCTCGGGGCCGTCTCCCTCCAAGCAGACGCCCAGGATCTGCTCTAGGACGCAGAGCAGCCGGCCGTCGGCACCACACAAGGTGTCCGGCGAAAAATCCGGATCCGCGGGTCCGGCCTCATCGTGGGGTGCTGAGTAGGCAGTGGACATTTCGGCGTCTCGAGAGCGACTGAACGGTCTTTGCCTTGTCACCCGAAGCCAGTAGCAGCCCTTCTAACCGGTGCGTCTGTCCATGGCGGTCCATGTTTTCTTAGGACCAGTTGTGCGGCCATTTGTCAACGCGTGGCGGCCGAGCGCCATGTCGGTCTGCTCTGGTTCGGTCTGGCTTACCTATTTGCTCGGCAAGTGTCTGATGTCCTTTGTACTAGTTAGTGTACTAGTGAGTAGTCGTACGAGTAGCGTGTAAGAAGTTTGTCGGTCTTTTGTGTGTGTTCGGGATGTACGACCGAACACAGGGGGGAGTGAATGTTGCCGACAAACTAGGCGTATGTCGCCGATACGCTGGGCAGCCGCGCCGCCGACGATGAGCCGAGCCGCCGCCGCGCCGCCCCCCACCTCGCCACGACGTCCCCGCCGCCGAGCCGGGCCTCCGGTGAGACTTCGAGTTGCCAGTCGAGAGGGGATGAAGTCATCGGCTCACCATAGACGGTCTCGGTCGCGTCGTTGGTGTTTGTCGACGCGGAGGTAGATGTGGTCAGAGGCTTTGGCAGCAGGAGAGGGGGGAGTCCAGCTATTGGATCAGCCGTGTGCTGTATTTAGCATATTTTCCCTTATCCGCGCAGCTAACTTCCTCGTTACTTTCCTTTCCTAAACATAAAACGTAAATAAGTATATAAGTAAGAAACTAAAAACGTATTTAAAATATCCGTTATGGGCGCATAATGACATTGCAGTCGGCGCGCCCCTAACCCCAACAAACAACAACAACAACAACAACAAAAACGTCAGTGCTGCACGAGACAATCTGGGTGGTGGCGGTCCTGGCATACGACCGGCTGGGAGTCTGAGTGGCCTTCTCGTATTCCACGCGGCGGCGAGCGTCTGGGTATGAGCAGCCTGTCTTTGCTTTAACTTCGTAGCTGCGCTTCTCTTTCTGCCTGGTGGGATACTGTGAGGAAGAGACTGAGTGGTCAGCACTGCCACAGCTGAGACACGTGACGGGCTTGGAGTAGGCGGAGCCCTCGCGAGGGCCTCGCCATACTTCTCGCAGCGGGCAGACTGACGACACGTGGAGCTTCCGTGGCCGAATCTCTGGCATTCAAACAGCGGAGTGGGCTTAGGATGTAAGCTCTCACGTCTTTTGATAGCCATCCGATGTTGATCTTTTCGGGAAGTGTCGTGTTGTCAAACGTGAGGACGAGCAGGCTAGTGTCCCGTCGCTGGCCATCGCGTAAGGTCGTGAGGCGTCGGATGCGAGACACACCCTCTCCCCTCAGCCCTCATACGATCTCATCTTCAGACATGTGGCGGAGCTCTGGAGCGAAGATAATGCAAATTAGAGGAGTTGCGGGCCTGATGAAGGGATATCGTCACCTCCTTGCCACAGAAAACAGTCGTCTTCGCGAGTGCCTTCTTAGTGTCTCTCCGGTTGGGAGTTTTGATGATAAGTGTGCCGTTAGATAGAGCTGCAATGTCTGGATCATGCTGTCCACAGATAACAGCGATCTGCTTCTGTGGCAAAAAACGTTGATTTTCCGAAATGAGAAATCGCTATCCCTAGAAAGAAATCACTTTCAGAAAAGAGACGTCGAGAGCCCTTCTTCTATGTAAGTAAGGCTCCAGCGGAGAGCAATCGATCAAATCACAGCTCAGGGAGGTGCGTTCAGACACTCACATAAATTAATTGAATCGATTATGACAATGGAAGCCTTCAGAAGTGAACACGAACTAGAAAAAAATGTCTGGTTAAATGACCCACTTTTCCGAGAGCTCTTTGAAGAATTTCTTCATATCCTCTTGAACGGACTTCAAGGCATCTCGGTCACAGATTTTGTGATATCGACGAAAGTGCTGGAAGATCCGAGTTCCCCTGATGTGGAAGTCGCGCATATTGCAGACCAGCTTCCTTTTCGGAGCTTCCTGTGTAGCAAAAGATATATGATCAATATTTGCGTAATATAATACAGGCACATTTATGACGATTGCAATTTAATTGACGATATGCTGCATATTGCATAAACATTTGATGTTCATAATGGTTTTTGACACGGCTAGGGAGGGTCAGAAATAATTTTTTGTGTGAAATTTTCCGGATTATTGCCGTTTTCTAGTTTTCCCAGCAAGTCAACACGTAGCGACACATGATACTTACTAGAAATGGCAAATTTCCCCCGAAATCCAGGCCCGGCACCACCACCACCGCTCAACTTTTGACGCGTCCAGAAGCAAGCCCAACTTCCATCTCTCGGCCCAGCACCAAGCCCGGCATTTTATCTTCACCATCATAACCAAGTTTATTAAACTGAAATAAGGGACTGAAGTGCACAAAAGAAAATGAGAGGCGCAAAAGCAAAGCTTAATTCAAAGCACATAGTCTAAACGACATTAAATCATAGTAAACGGGGCTGCGGCCGCCGCCACGGCACAGCTCACAAGGTAGGTGAAGCCGACCAGCCTCTCCGGGGATCCTCTTAGCATTAGGCCACTCATGCATTGCTGAGCCCAGCACGATCCCAGTAGCATCACGTGAGGCACAGCAAAAGCCCGCTGGCCCGGGCCTCGTGGTCTCATACCTACTTCACATCACTCTACCACTCAGCGCCCCAGGGGGCGGTTCTGGTCGACACAGGTAGCCAGGCTGTGGGGCGCCGCCGACCGCCTGGCGGAGGCTGCCACGTAGCCGTGCTCCCCGGTGCGCGCGGAAAGGCGCGGCCGTCCAGCGGGCCAGCGAGCGCGACCCCGTGCGTTGGTGCTGGTGCGACGGGCAGTGCTGGTCGGCTGGACCGGAATCTGGGTGGCGTTCCGTCGGCAGCCCTGCGCACCTCCAAACTGGTGCAGAGCGGGCTGGCGGCCAGCAGTGGGCAGCGGGCCCCACCTCTGCTGGAAGGCAGCAGCAGCCCTCTCCCCGGTGTCGTCCTGGACGACTGCCTCGCACATGAAGGCTGCCCACTCCTGGATGAACGCCACGGTTTGGCGTGTCCGGTCATCCGAGCGTCGCTGCTCAGCTCCACTGACAGTCGCCGCCGCAGTGGCGGGGTCCTCAAAGTCCATGGTGTCGTCGTCGTAACCCTCGGAAAACCAATCCATGCACCTCATTATTTGTATGGGGATTTCTGCTTCTTTCCCAAGGTGCCTAAAATTCCTCTAGGAATGGCTGAGCCTTATGGTGAATTTAAAATACGCACGCCGCCCAGACAAATTGAGAACGACATACCTGTGCACTGTGCAGGATAGAATCCTTCAGCACGCGAAAGGCGGCTTCCACGACGTTGTTGGTGTGATGCCTTACGGGGATATCGTCGCGCAGGCACAGCGCCCACTCGCGGCGGCGCTCGAACAGTGACGAGATGTAGTTGATGAACGGAGGATAGGTACCTGACGTCCCACCCGGCGGTCAGGGCCTCCATCCGGGAGACCAGCGCAGCCTTCCGAGTCGGCATAGACCAGGGTTTTCGTTGCCGACATCAGAGCCTGCCAATGCTGGACACGCAGAACATGCGTTGCTACATAGAACTAGCACATGCTGGTCAACCGGCCGATGCAGGACCTTATGCACAACGAAGCATAGTCCGTTAGACATCCTTATTCAACACGAACCAAGCTATTGAAGTGAACTATGGATATTTCCGTTTAAAATGGGATATTTATTGATAAAATGTTCCATGAATGACACCCATGAGTGAACAAAACATACTAATAAAGCATAACCGCGATCATACGCAAGTTAAAAGTAAGCAGTGCGGCCATAACCTATACTGATTTTCACTGTGTAGTGACCCATGAACGCTGACGGCCTAGTTACAGCAGCTTTCAATAACATTTTTCCCGGCATTTTTTTGTGGCAGGGAGTTCGTACCAACCTCCTTTGCCATGCCATGTCTGGCATCAAACAACCACCGCCAAACTGTCTGTAGCACATGAAAAATGCACAAGAGGAGCCTAGACTCAGGAGCCGCGAAGGGGAACCAGATTCTCGCACTGGTGAGAACTCGAACTGAGGCTGTTCTGCTGTATTGACGAGGTGACCCTGCCCCTCATCTGTAAGATGCTGGTGCACTCACTTAGAGTACGGGAACCTTTGGGGACCTTTCAACCAAGCAGACCAAAAATAGATCGAGAGAGTGCAGCGCAGAGCGACCAGGCTTGTGCCTGAACGCCCTGTGCGTGCTACACTCGTACTGGCTGGACCAGGACGCCACCTATAAGTACTTCGAGATTATCGTCGCTGCCTCCCCGCATAGGGAGGCGATTCAGATGTCGACGTCATCTCAATCAAACCACGAGAGATTCAAGCCTCGAAACATCTCCAGCACGGCCGACAGACACAAAGACCAAGACCATCCACCTCGCTGTTTGCTGTAGTCGGGGCCATCAATCTAGTAACTGCACACTGCCGTAGCGCCATCCGAAACTGCACCGGGTCCGGCATCTCGTTGAGGCCATTTTTCATTCGGATGACACCGGATCGGTTCTTTAAAGCGTCCTGGGTTCAGTTGTCGCATCAGCAAATACCCCAGCGGCTTTTCCTCATACTGGTCCCAGATGGACAGCACGTTGGCGATGGTTAGCTGCAGGCCTTAGACTGATGGTGTCTGGGAAAAGACTAGAGTGAGGCAGATCATTGGTAAGCCAGCCTCAATACTTGGATTATTTTTGGGCGCCGGCGGTTTACTAATAATGTTCTTTACATAGCATAGCTAGCATAGTTAGCATAGTTAGCATTGCTAGCATAGTTAAGTGGGCTGAGAGCAGTCGTTTGCAGTCACCAATGGAGTCAGACAGGGTGGTAATCTTTCTCCACTTTTGTTCAATGTTTACATTGATGATCTTCTCCAAAGGTTGCAGCAGCTTCAGATCGGCTGTCATGTTAGAAATCGTCCCATTAATGTTTTGGCATATGCAGATGATCTTGTGCTTTTGTCGCCTTCCCGGGCTGGACTACAAAAGCTAATTAATGAGTGTGAAAGGTTCGCCATTGACAGAGATATTAGTTTTAATACTAAAAAAACTGTGTGCATGGTTTTTAATCCTAAGGAATGTGTTGCTTCTGCACATTTATCCAATTCTCAGGTTCCTAGCATTACCTTAAATGGTACCAGACTATCTCTGGTAACCCAGGTTAAATACCTTGGCCACGTGCTGGAACCTGACCTAAATGACAGTGGTGATATGAGGAGAACCAAGAGGTCGCTGTACTATAATGTCAATATGCTTCGTGCTTTGGTGGGGCAGGCAAGCAGTGAGATTCAGATTAAACTGTTCAAGGCCTATGGTACAAACCTTTATGGCTGTGAACTTTGGGATTCGTCACGTGCTAAAGTGGCTTATCGTGCATTGTGTGTGGCTTACCACTCGTGTGTGAAAAAACTGGTCGGTGTTCCTAAATCCCATAGAAATCATCCTCTCTGTTACTCATTGAATATTATTACATGTCCAATGCTTATAGCTAATAGGAAGATTATGTTCTATAAAAGACTGCTGTGCAGCAACAATGCTATGATTAAAGCGGTCCTGTCAAGTGAGATTGGCCGTGGAGGCATCCTGATCCAAGACTACCAGTGTCTACTCCGGCAGTATGGTCTCATGGGCCTCGATCAGTTCTGTGAGTCGCTCTGATCTTGTAAATGTGTCACAGTTAAAGTTACAGTTAAAGGAAGGGTGCCACCTTTTGGACACAACGCAGTTTTTACAAGATTAGCCTCACATGAACCTAAAAACCGGCTTCACTTACCTATGCTCGAGACGGTCAGCATTGAATCCGCACGTGAAGTTATCATTTGCCAGCTTTGCTGCCAGCATTTTGGCAGGCAAAAATCTTCAGCACTATTTCCTCGTCGTGTTAAGGGTATTTTATAAAACATGAAATCAGCAAAGGTATGTATAAAAGTTATACTTTTGAAGCATGTTTTATCATTTTGAAAGGGTATATTTTTTCTTTATGGTATACACTTAAGTTTTAAAATTTTAATTGGGAAGTTTTTCTAGTAAGTTGCATGAAGGGTGAAGGGTTCCATAGATCTCTTAAGCATTGTAAAGGAAAAACCTTTACTCGACTTATTTGATGTTCTTTTCTGATGTTCTTTCTGATGTTCTTTTGATGAAACCTTTAGTTCAAATCATGTTATCTTCTTTCTTTTTATTTGTTCATCTTTTTGTCTCAGTTGCGCCATCAATGCAAATGGCAGAATGATATGTTGCCATGACAACAGGATATGCCAGCCGTCCTAGCTGCCACATCAAACGACCTTGAGTTGTAGTGGTGATATAAACAACGATCTTTTTTTTTTGGCCAATGTATTAAATGCAATGTTTCGGTTTTTTGTATATTGTGGACGCGCTAACCACGTCTAAAAATTCAAATAAGTAAAATAGATTCATAGAACAAAAATTTCGGAAGGTGGCACCCTTCCTTTAAAGCGCATTGTTGAGCGCTGACGTACCAAGTATGGGACTGTTTTGGTGTGGTGTGTGTTTCATGTGTGCTCACATATGTTTCAAGGATGGAACGAAATAAAGGGCATTATTATTATTATTGCAGAAGTAGGTGCAGTTAGACCGCGCAACTGCGGGGGGCGCCCACTGACACCTGCCCCCCCCCCCCCCCCTAAAATATCGAAAACGAAACAAGCTGGCAACAGTGAAGTAAGTGGCAACGATTTATGTTTCATACCTGAACAATCCAGCGCCCCAGCAATGATTTCGTGAAGAACTTTCTCCTTTCATCGATGTTGCCGGCCATGAAGGCCCGTTTCATATAGGTCCATGGGCATTCAGAAAATCAAACACGCAGTTAAGCTACTGCAGGAATTCAGATGTTGTTGGATCATGCCACAGATGTGCATCTCGATCAGATGAATGTCGCCACGCAACATCGAATGGAATCCCTTCGTATTCACGTACACCTCTTGGTCTTCAACTGGCTAGGAGATCGGTATCTGAGAGCTATCGATGGCCCACACTATTCATGTGCTCCTTTCGAAGTCCATGACACTTAGCTGCGGTTTCGTTGGACGTGCTTTTTTAACAGATCGCCTACACCTCCTCTGTCAACCTGTTCGCACGGATTACGCTCGATTTGGTGCGATCAAACCTGTCCCCGATGCTTCGTATGGTATCTTGGTTTGCCAGGGTCAATAGCAGGACAGGAGGTGCAGTTCCAGCAGAAATGGGCCGCCGTGGCTGTCAGCGAAGGCATTTGTTGCGTCGTGCTCTTCCTGCAGTTGCCTGTCACAAGCTTTCGAGGTTTGTCTCGTGAAGACAATTGCGATAATTTGGCTCCACGTTGCAGCCAGTGGCATGATCCCGCGCAGCATATATTCTACCGCCGCTGGGCGTAAAGCTGGTTAATCATAATGATTATCATTTCCTTGTCGTTGATAGTGACATGCCTGTTCTGTCGTTTGATGGGGGTGGGGGCTTTCGACCGCCAGCAGAAGGGTCCTCATCTCTTCGCGTTGGCGCTGGGAATAGTTGATATTTACCGGGCGCTGTTCGATGAGTAATCAGTTCACGTCGCGTTCAGGTTGATGTTACGCTCTTCCGGCTCTTCCCGGCACGGTGTGTCGCCGGACACCCCCGGCTTATGTCGACTGCGCCGCACCCGTTTGCAGCGGGAGCTACTCGTCTAAGCGTGTAAGCTGAAAACTGTTGGGAGATTTTGGGCCAGTTCAGGATACATATATGCGCTCCACCAGCTCGTGCCGGACTCAGGACAGCTGGCGGCAGCTGGACTGTGTGGGGTTTGCCGAAACTCGCCTCAGTGAACAAACTGGAGACAATCCGAGCCGAGCTCGGCCAGGAAGTGGGTGTAGTCATCCGTCTCTGCATCACCCTGAAGCCGCCCGTAAGTGGCGGGTTTCTTCCCGTACCATGAACAGTATTTGTTGCCACTCCCCGGAGAACATGGTCAGGAGACTTTGCCTTTGACATCCTTCCGAGCATCTCCCTCCGCTAGGCTCATTAGATGGGCCGCGTCCTAGAGCCGGGACAGCGGTGTCGTCTTCTTTGTCCAATAGCTGAGACACCTGTAGGACGTGGTTGTGATGATATTGGCCATCCGCTGCTATGGAAGCCACCTTATTGGCGCTGGTCACATCAACCTTTGCCAGCGACTCGTGTATGTCACCTGCTAACGCGTCACCGTTATGATTTTTTACCACTTGCACTGGTGCGTCCAACACGAGACTTTGAAACAGGTGGCCGGGCTCAGCTTCCGGCACGAGCGTGAGGATGGCGGTGATGTCTACTATCCTCCTCGCCACGGTGACCTTGTCCACAAGCACAGCCACACATGACTGATTATCAGCATGCTCTTTTACTTTTGTAAGCGTGCTCTCACAGAACGCAGTTCGAGCTGTGTCCATCATCATTCGGGAATGGTTAATGTTGCCCATGGCAGTGTCATTGAGATGCTGCAGCACAATCAGCTCCTCGAAGAGAAGATGACTGAGTGACTTTAAGAAATAGGTACGCTGTACGCCAGAACTTGAGATGTCACACTGTTGTTGGCATCTGTGTGTGCTTTGTCACGCTCTTCTCTTTCGAGCTGGACTTTCCCCGCAGGGGGCTGACCGTGGTCGGAGCTGCTGCTTAGCCGGGATCATCTGGCTCCGGCTGTGCGGCGGCTGTGACTTCGGCCAGTAAGGGGAGTAGCGCCCCCTCGGCCCCAGCTTGACGCGCGTTTGACCTGGACTTGCCTTGCTTACTGGATGGATTGTCTGCAGGATTGGCCCCGCAGGGGGTTGGCAGTGGCCCGGGTCGCTGTTGGACTGGGTTCCTTGGGCCCTTGCCCCGCGGCGGCCCTGGTCTCGGCCAGCAAGGGGAGTAGCGCCCCCTCGGCCCCAGCTTGGCCCATGCTTGCTTACGACTTGCTTTGATCGCTGGATGGACAGATGGTACGGCCCGACTTTTCCTGGTTTTTCGTGTTTTTGTTTCTCTTGAGTGGTCTTTGTTTTCTTTTGCTTTGCTTCTCACCGGATGTCCGCGTTTCGTTCGAACACAGCTTTCTGATTCCTTTCCTACCCCTTTTTCGTGGTTTTTGCACCCGCAGGAACACAGCCGAGTTGGGCTAGTGTAAGGGGAGTGGCGTCCCCTCGGGTACCAGCCGGTTTTACTAGGCTAGGCGAGCCGACCCGTACCCCAGGACAACGGGATCCTGGAGGTTGAGCCCCCCACCGTGCGGAGCCAGTCGCGGTGGCTGGGCAACACGCCTCTTTGGCCCTGAGTTCTGTAAGGGCGGGACACTCAGTGGGGCGCCGCACTTGAGGAGCCATTTCCAGTCGTGATGCCGCCGGGGGTGGTGTCGGAGAGGTGTCGCCGGCGGGGTTCGGGCACTTGTGCTCGTCCTCCGTCGGTGGGACTGATCTGTCGCTGCCCCTGGCGGTGACTCGGCGAGGCGTCAAGGGAGGAGGCGGTATCCGACCGTGGGGGGTGGTGAGTCTCTCTCTCCCCCGCGGAAGGTGCCGCCAAGTCCCGTACAGTCAGCTCGGCCGTCCCAGGCCTTGTAGCGGCGCCGTTGCGGAGCGTCGGCGGCCGAGCTGGCGGAGACCAAGCACACTTACATGGATGACCGGACCAACCCCCCTTCCCCTCAATCCAACCCCTCGGCTTCGGCCGATTCTCGCCCGTTGGCCTCGGCCGGCGGGCGAACGTCGCACGAGAAGGTTCCTCGAAACCCAAAGATCCTCATCCTCAGGAGCAGTGACAAACAGCTGGGTGCGCTGTCCCCCTTCCAACGGAAGGACGGCTGCGACCGCCTCGGCAAGATCCTCCGCTGCGATCGGATGCGCGATGGGGCTTTGGAAGTCGAATTCGAGAAAAGTGAGGAGGCTGCAAAAGCCTTAAGCGCCACCCGATTTGTGTATACCGAGGGACGGGCCTCCGGCAGGAAACTGGTCTCTGTCCCTCTCTCAGTTGAGCCGCACAGGTCAAAGAACTCGAGCAGAGGGGTCATCAACTGCTTTGACCTCAGAGACGTGAGCAATGACGACATCGCAGACGGCCTCGCCGACTTTGGCGTCACAGCAGCACACCGCATCTTGGCGAGGAGAGGCACGGTCCCCACGAATAACATTATCTTAACCTTTGACTCCACCGACATGCCGAGCGAGGTTCGCGTGGGGTACGTGAGGGTTCGTGTGCGCCCTTACGTCCCGGCTCCCATGCGTTGCTTCCGCTGTCAACGTTTTGGTCATACGAAGGACAACTGCCGAGGCAAACCCGTGTGCTCCAAGTGTGCTTCCCAGGACCACACTGACGACACGTGCAGCTCGGAGACCCCTCGATGCGTCAACTGCGGAGAGGGGCAGACACCGCACTCCGCGTATGACAGGTCCTGCCCTACATACGTCAAAGAAAAGGAGATAAACACCATCAAGGCTACCAGAAATCTGTCGTTTAAAGAGGCCCGGGAGGTGTATAACCAAACTCACCCGAAGACCTCGTATGCCCAAAAGGTGAGAGTGACAAACTCAACCGATGCCTCCCAGATGAGTGTTGCACAGCTCGTGCAGCTCCTCAAGCGATTCGGCCTCACTGTCGTAGCCACTGATGGCTCAGCGGACCCCCCGGCGCCTCGTGCGCCGCCGAGCGACACGGAGCAGGCTGCTCAGGAGTCAGTGTGGGGTCCACCCAGTCCGGCTCCAGCCGCGAGTGGAGACGAGTGGACCGTCGTCCAGCGCCGACAGGGTGGTCGGCGCCCCCCGGCGCAGGGTAAGGCGCCACCCACCCCGCCCCGCCCCCGACCGTCTACGGCGGTGCAGGAGGCTCTGCGGCGGGGGGAGGAGGAGAGGAGGGCACGTGAGGCGAGGAGGGCTCGCCTCGTCCAGAAGGCCCTCGAGGCTAAGGAAGCCTCGTCTGCCGACTCCGCCTCCGGGAGTGCCAACGCGGCCGCCGCCGCTGACACCCCGGAGACACCTGAGGCGGGGACTCGGCCCATCATGGGTCCCCCGCCGCCTCCTCCACCTCCGCAGCGGCGGCCACCACCGCCGCTGCCAGAGACGCCTGTGTCGAGGACACAGGCCGCCGCCTCGACATCCCCGTCGGGGCGGCAACAGTCCTCCGCGGCTCCAGGGCGCCTCGCCAAGCGGCAGACGCCCCCGAGCTGGTCGCCCTCGGAGGGTGACGCCCCCCGGGCGAAAAAGCCCCAGCAGGGCTCGAGCCACGCCCGATCTGCCTCTGCTGAAGGGAGGCTACACCGAGAGGGCTCGGGGCATCCCCGTATCCGCTACGGGGGGAGCGCCTCCTCGGAGTTAGAGGACCTAGTCTAGTCTTTCAGTCTAGTCATTTCCTCTTTTATCCTTTTATCTTTTTCGCGCTATTGCGCTTTTTTACCAGGTGCATTTCTCTCGGTGCTTTTTACCTTTTTTGTGGTCAGTCAGGTATCTGTGTGCGCCTTTGCCTCATGTTATACGCGCCCTTTTTGCGCCCTTTTAACCACGCCTTTTATACTACAGTGGAACTGTAGAGGCCTCCGGGCCAACTACCAGGACCTACAGTCTCTTATCCGTTGGCGCACACCCCTTGTTTTAGGTCTCCAGGAGACCAAGCTAGCGCCAAACGTTACCTTTGCCATCAAGGGTTACTCTGTTTTTAGAAGAGACTTAGACACCATGACCATTGCCCATGGAGGTGTACTTTTGGCAGTGCACCACAGTGTGCCTGCGCGCCACATTTCGCTGCAGACCCCTCTGCAGGCAGTGGCCGCTAGAGTTGATTTCAACCACCGGGAGCTGACAGTCTGTTCTTTATACCTTCCACCAGGTATAGCGCTCCCGGTGGTTGAGCTACATCGACTTGTCGATGAGCTTCCACCTCCAGTCCTGGTAGTCGGTGATTTTAACGCCCATAGCTTGGCGTGGGGTTGCGACACGACTGGCACTCGTGGTCGGCTTTTAGAATCTTTTATCCGCGATGAGGCGCTCTGTATTTTAAATACAGGACAGCGCACTCATTTTACAACGCCCTCCGGTCAAACATCGGCTCTGGACCTGAGCTTAGTCAGTCCTCGGCTAGCTCAGCTTTTTACCTGGTCCGTCCATGACGACCCACTCGGGAGCGACCATTTCCCAGTGTGGTTGGAGTACCAGGAGTCCCCAGTGTCAGGCAACCGCCCACCTAGGTGGAATGCTCGGAAGGCCGACTGGGGCGAATTCCAGGCCGCCGTAGAGGCCACGGTTTTATCCAGAGCCGACGCCTCTGTGATGTCTACAGATGATTTTACATGTTTACTTATTGACTCCGCAAACGGGTGCATACCCAAGACGTCGAGTCAGCCTCGTCGTCCTCCGGTCCCGTGGTGGACCAAGGAATGCGGAGATGCGATTCGTGCCAGGAAGCGCGCTTTTAGAAATGTTGTGTTGTTGTCTCCGACGCCAACAGTCCTCAGACTTGCACTCTCATTTATTGCGTCCGCTCCCGGTCACCGACTCCAACACACTCACCGCCTCTCGGCG
Source organism: Amphibalanus amphitrite (assembly GCF_019059575.1). NCBI lineage: Eukaryota > Metazoa > Arthropoda > Thecostraca > Balanomorpha > Balanidae > Amphibalanus > Amphibalanus amphitrite. The sequence continues at coordinate 662,897 of NW_024881589.1, forward strand.
GCGACCCAGCACCGCGCCGGCCGCGCAGGGCCACGCCCCTGACATTCGGGGCCGCGCCATAAACCACGGGCGTCGCGGTTCCTACGCCCGCGGTCGGGCCCGCGCCACAAGGGCCGAGGAGCCACCGCCTACGCCGCTATAACTTAACTACGCCACACTCCTCCCCCCTAAAGAAATTGCCCCTACAGGATGGTCCTCCTGAGTAACATTAACGGTACACTTTCAAAACAACACAAAACGAGGCAACCACACATCATGTCAACATGAATACTCTCGCTGCGAATATTCTCGCTGAATACTACCACTGACCTCAACCAAGCCACATCGCTCAGATCTGTTTTGGTACCACATCATGACTCCATGTTCGTAGTAACATCCAAAACGCGGAGCTGACACTTCAGTTTTAACGGCAACTCCCTTTCGAAGTGTAAGGACAAACCACTGCACATCCCCATTTTGAACACTTGTACCCAGGACATGATTGCACCTTCTCAGGTACCATTTTCCGTTTTCGTACAAAATTTCTCCCTGGTTGCCAAATGCTCTTCTAAATTTCTCTTCTTTCGTTGTTTCTCCGAAGGGGCTGTTGGCTTCTGTCAGCATTCCGCCCACCGTGACGTCTTTGGGGGCTGTCAACAGTGACTCCCACACTTCCCCGCTGCGAGTACCAAATGAGTTCACTCGCTTCTGTGCGAGTGCTTCGTACGCAGCCTTGGACGGTCTCAGGGGCGCACCTTGCTTTTTGCACTCGGCATCCCACTTTGCGGCTTCGGCCAGCAGTTCATCAAAGTTGTCGACCTCCCTTGGCTTGTGGCGAATCCTGCGCCGGCGCTTTTCTTCCTTCTTTTTAGGCACATCGGCCTCTTCGTCGCTGTCAGGGAGAGGCTGGCACTTCAGCACGTCAAATTTGTTGTATGTGCCCAGACGCACGTGTTTCTCTTTCTCTGGCTGAGTATTGCCACAAACGATAAACCAGCCCTGATCGTTCACTCCATAGTACCCTCGCTTCTTCTGGGCATGGCGTAGCCTGGCTACTTCCTTCTTGAGGCGCTTGGTTTCGTCGTACGCCGTCGACACGGTAAGGAACTCACCGCGCTTCACGTCACAGTCGATTTCTACTGCCTCTTCTGAGCAGTAAAGTGCATCATGCTGGCCTTGCATGAAGCTCAGCTCGGCTTCTAGTTCCGAGATGAGAGCATCAAGCTCTCCAAGCCTCTCAGAGAAGAGGACATCTTCACGTCTCTTGGCCAACTCGACCTGTTGGTGAGCACCAATCCGCTCAAGGTCAGCAATCTCTTGGTCAATGAGCGCCTGACGCTTGGCCTCCACAGCCAGGAGGGCATCAAGCTCGCCGCAACGTGCAGAAAAGAACCAGTCATACTGGAACTGGCGGAGGCGGCGAGCTCGAGCTCTGTCAGACTCTCTCTCCAGGTCGTACAGCTCGCACGCCTCTTCTTCGATTTTCCGCTTCGCCACCGCGGCACCCCAGCGGAACTCTCGCCCGCTCTTGCGCTTTTGCGCCTCGTCTCTTTGCCGGGAAAGTTTGTCATTGTGCTCCTCGGCAAGCACACGGTCGTCATCAAGTGTCACATACGGTAAGTCACACAACACTTTCGCCTTATTACTAATCACGCCCTGAGAACGAGCTGGAAGCACGAACTCAAACAAACTATCACCTACAACGCGACGCTGGACGGTTTTTTTTGTCATTTTGTTAGCTTTTCACAACCAGTGAAAGACAGTTTACTCTCAAGAACACTACACGAACTATTGTACTTAAGTCTAACAAATACTATATACCGTGCACAACCAAAGGGAGATTCTCTGATAAACACGAAACACAAATTGCACGATTCACTTGTATCAGTTGAGCTTCACACTTTGTCAGGACAACTTGCCCAACAACGCGCAAGAAACACTATACTAACTATTTGTACTTACTTCTAACAAACACAGTATACACTACAATTCACTTGGATCAATTGAGCTTTGCACTTTGTCAGGACAACCTGCCCAACAACGCGCAAGAAACACTATGCTAACTATTTGTACTTACATCTAACAAACACAGTATACACTACAATTTACCGTCAAAGCTTATTGCTAAACGACAACCAAAAACAAAAATGTCCCACCACAACCTTGGGTGAAAGACACAGACAAGTCGTACACACAGCAAGGGCCGCTCGCCCTACCGTGCACACAACACAAGACACGCACCTGCTCAATCCAAAAACTCATTTGGTCGTTAGACACACAGGTTACAGCTCGCGTTCTCATGTCACGCTTGAAATTACCAAAGATCATATACCACCCACAACCCGAAACACCTGTTTTGTTGCAAAAGACAACACCACTAAACATTCTAGTGTTTGTCGCGCACCCAGAGCGCACAGTCAGATCTGGTTTGTTGTACTCAACTCGACAATTCGTCCTATCCTTCGCAATGCTGACGCCTTGAACACTAGAAATGTAAAAAGAAAGTAAAATAAAGATCATGGACACTACAGGACTAACACCAAGCAGAGTAAGAGAAAGCCAAAACAACAGAACTATCACGATGATTGTAATTGAATTCTTAGAATACTCTACTACTTTATCTTTGAAGCTTATGACTCTCTCTTTAGCCGTAGACATGTCAAATCCGAGTTTGTTTGACAAACGCACAAGGATTCCTTCACTACTACTAGTATCTCGCCTAGTGCGATGATGTGGCATGTCATACATACAGTCCAGATCGATGGAGTAATTTGACTTAAATAACATAACCAAGGCTTCGTTTTCGATACAAGAATCAGCCTGGCTACATATGTACTGCCATGTCGCAAGATCGTAACCAGCACCGCATTCTAAGTCAGAACAACCAATGCATGGAGGTACCATGCACTCTGTCTCTCCTGTTGGCCAGTCAAGTTGTTGAATTTCGTTAACTAGATAGGTCCCGTAAGCTTCACTAACCACATCACAAGAGAAAACGCTTGAAAGCAGACACATGAAAGTCAATGCGGTTTGTGAACATAGAGTATAAGTTATCCTCCCTTTCTCTTCGCCAAAAGACCTATCTATGTCTACCCATTTATCATAATGGTCTACGTGGTATTGAATCTCTTCTACCGGATCTGACGTGTGTATAACCGCACCATAATAGTCATAATCAATGTCATGAATGACGCCGAGAAGTGTTCCACCATAACAACTTGTACCTGACTTACCCTCCAATTTTGAAGCTTCGAGACCACTGACCTCAACCATTTTTTTTTTTTTTTTGACGTGCACTCTCCTTTATTGCGTCCGCTCCCGGTAACTGACTCCAACACACTGTCCTACCGACCGCGCCATAATAGTCCGCTATAACTTAACTACGCCACAGAAAGTTTGACCGGAGTAGTACTACTGAGAACCTCATCGCTTTTAAGAAAGCGCGGGCTTTTGCCCGTCGCGTTTTTAAAGAGGCAAAGGCTGTTTCATGGCGCACGTACGTGAGTTCCTTAAACCGTTTTACTCCTACGACCCAGATATGGGCACGCATGAAGCGCATTGAAGGCCGGTTCAGCTCTGTTCCGCTTCCGGTTTTAAGAGTGAACAACACGGACATATCCCACCCTTTAGACGTCGCAGAGACGATAGGCCGTGCACTCTATCAGCGCTGCCGAGGAGAGCCGTCCTCACGACCTGCACCAGCCGCCGTGGACTTCAGCACAGCTGAAAATTTGGTGTACAACGAGCCTTTCTCTATGGCTGAGCTCACGTCTGCCATCAGCTCGTTGCGCAGCGTCTCAGAAGGTCCGGATGCTGTCCACAACGACATGCTCCGTCATCTCCCGGCGGTTGCCGTCGAGGCGCTGCTAGCAACTTTCAATTCGCTTTGGGAGACTGGCACTTTCCCTGAGACCTGGCGGGAAGCCACTATCATTCCTATCTTGAAGGCTGGCAAGTCGGGACATGACCCTCTCCACTATCGGCCCATCTCTCTCACATCATCGCTTTCAAAGCTGATGGAGAAGATGGTCAATGTGCGTCTTAGCTGGTTTCTGGAACATCACGGTGTTTTTACAAACGCCCAGTGCGGTTTTAGAAAGCACCGCAGCCCTGTTGACCACATTTTAGCCCTTGACACCGAGATACGCACCTGTTTTACTGAAAAGAAGCACCTTGGAGTACTGTTCTTTGATATTGAGGCGGCCTATGATACAGTCTTACGACACAGCATACTTTCCAAAGTATATAAGTACGGCATACGCGGCCGGATGGGCCTCTTTATCGAGAACTTTTTATCGGGTCGTCGGTTTAAAGTCCGAGTCGGTAACCAGTTGTCTAGCAGTTTTATCCAAGACAAGGGAGTCCCTCAGGGAGGGGTGCTCAGCGTGGCGTTATTCGCAGTGGCGATTAACGATATCGCTGATGATCTCCCGGTCTCTATCGGCAGATCGCTTTTTGTTGACGATTTCGCCATCTGGTTCGCCGCTTCCAGCGCTCGGCACATGGCCAGACAACTGCAGCTTGCAGTCAGACGGCTTGAGAGATGGAGCCGCGACAATGGTCTCCGCTTTTCAACAAGGAAGACTGTTGCCATGCATTTCTGTCGCCGCCGCTGCGCCGACCCTACATTGGGTATCCGTCTGTACGGACAGACGATCCCCACGCAGCCGGTGGCGAAGTTTCTTGGTGTGACGTTTGACGGACGTTTGACGTATAGAGAGCATTTTAGAACGCTTCGGGAACGATGTTTTAAATCCCTGAACGTTTTAAAGTGTGTTGCCCGCACATCATACGGTGCGGATCGCAAAACTCTACTCCTCTTGTACCGGTCATCCGATCGAAGCTGGACTATGCGTGTTTTGTTTACGATTCCGCCAGTGAGTCCAGCAAGAAGTCCCTGGACGCAGTACATCACGCTGCGCTCCGCGTTGCCACCGGGGCTTTCCGCACTTCTCCAAAGAGCAGCCTTCTGGCTGAAACGAATGAGCCACCTCTAGCTCTTCGTCGCCAGATGCTGGGGATGCGTTACACTTTGAAACTTCGCCAATACCCAACGCATCCGACGTACCCGTACGTCTTTTCACGTAACGCTACTCGATATGACGGGAGGGTACGACCGTCGTTTGGAGTACGCATGGGAGGTCTTTTTTCAGCTGCTAACATATCCTTGCGTGGCGTTCGGCGCACCTGGGACACGCCCCCTCCACCCTGGAAAAACGCCAATCCGCAAGTGGACCTCTCGCTATCGACTGTTAAGAAGGACAACTTGTTGCCTGCTGAGGCGCGAGCCAGAGCCCTAGAGCACATTGCCGCTTATGATGGTTTTATCACGGTTTATACAGACGGCTCGAAGACAACCGAGGGAGCGGGCTGCTCTTTTGTCGCTGGTCGTGACACCCGCTCGTTTTCTCTGCCACCTTCCGCCTCGGTGTTTTCTTCAGAGCTAGTCGCTATAGAGAAGGCTTTGTGTTTCATCGAGGTTTCTGGCAGTCCCTTTTACTTGATTTTATCTGATTCTCTTAGCAGCTTATTGGCCTTACGTACTTTTAACTCGGTTGACCCCATCGTGCGGGACATTTTAACTCGGCTTACGTCGGTGGAGCAATCTGGAAAATCAGTCCGTTTCTGCTGGATTCCCAGTCACGTCGGCATTGAAGGCAATGAGCTTGCTGATGCTGCTGCCAGACGCGCCGCCGCAGCACCCTGCACTCGGCGCTTGCCTTTGCCTGCCCGGGATTTTTATCCGCTGGTGCGACCCTTCATGCTTTCAAAGTGGCAGGCAGAGTGGGATTTGTGTGTAATGAACAAGCTGAGAGAGTTGAAACCAACTCTAGAGCCTTGGCAGTCTTGCCTGCAAGGCAATCGTTTCCAGGAAGTGGTCCTGTGCAGACTCCGTATTGGCCACACATATGCGACGCACAGCTATCTCCTTTCAGGAGGTGAGCAGCCTTTGTGCAACACATGTTCCGTGCCTCTAACCGTCGCTCACGTTCTTTTATCTTGCCCACTCTTTGAACGGAACCGGACACGCAACCTCGGCTACATTGCTCCTGGTACCACTATCCGCCACCTACTGGGTGATGAGTCACCCTGGGTTTTATCCGGGAATATTTTCTCCTTTATCCGTTCGGTCAACTTCCAAGTGATTTACTCGACCTGACCCAAATCCTCTCTAGTCTACTTGTCTAGTCAGTTGACTGTTACGACGCTCTTGCGTTGTTCTATCATACCTTGTCGTTTTTATCAAGTCTTTTACCTTCTAGTCTTGGTATCTAGAAGGTCTCTTCTTTTGAAACACTTGTTTTACTAGTGCGACGTTATGGGCGCAAAATGACCTTTGCTGTCGACGCGCCCTAAAGCCCCAATAAACAACAAACAACAAGAGCTGGACTTTCTTGGCCCCATTGTGGCCCTCTGATTGGAAGTGTTTGGCCACATGTATGTGTTTGTGTATGCTGATGCTTCTTGGAGCAGGCATGAGAGTCATCGGTAGCTGTAGACACCAGCTTCAGAAAGGGGCGCTTGGCCCCGGTCTGTTTTCATCACCGCTCACGTAGCGTCGTTGTGGATAGGCGTCTGCTCTCTTGAATATCCTCGTAAACAAATGTTATCTTTGTTTATAAGCTGTAAAAAGCACCATCCCGATCAGCTGAATGTCGCCTGAAAAGCAGAAAAACACCTTCGCTATCTCTGCAGCCGAGGTGACTGCCGCGTCGAAACACTATCCAACTAACAGCATGTCGCCGCACACAAGTCGTCCGCCTTCACTTGCTTGTCGCTGGAGCAAATTGCATTGCGCAGCGATCGCTTACCCGTACCAACTTCGCTCTCATTTGCTGTTATGTCCATTGTTCAGCCCTGCTTCATCAATGATTTTCCTCCACGAACGAAATCGTCCAGATGGCAGCAGCTGCGGCGCGCTCATGCGAAATGCAATGTAGATGGCACTGCTGAGCAGCTCTGGGCCCGCGTGTGCCACCGATCGGGGTGCAGATTCTCAGTGCGGCGCCGGTTGCACCTGCATGTTCTGCTCTCGAACACACATGGCGAGCCACACGGAGATGATCATGTTAGGTATTCTCCGTAGGCAAGCGGGACCCAGTGAGCGCAGGGCTAATCTAAACAAGTGACTAACCTTTATGCCAAAAAGAGGGGGGGGGGCATATTGATTGGCACGGACACACGTCGAGGTCTCATTGTTGAGGAGAGACGTCTCATTACCTTCGGCGTCTATATTGCGAGTCCGATGCGCACGTCCATTCACCTCTGGTCCCAGGCTCCTCGGGCTCTCCCAGATCGCCCGTGATGAGCGACGTGCTTGACATTCGCACAGAGCCAACTACTGACAACTTTGACAGAGCCAAGTAGTTGACTTGTGGATTCAGCGCTCGTCTTGCTGCGTCTTGCGAGTTGCGACATCTGTGTGTGCGTGACATGTTCATTGACTACCAAGTTTGATGTCGACGTCACATGTACCTATCCGCCCCTTTGCTGCGTTTTTCTCGTGTGGTTCCCTGACGATTTCTTACTGTCGAATTTTGCTTGTTCTGATACTGGACAGTAAGTTATGAACGTCAAATGGCCTTCGTCGCCGAGGCTTCCTTAAAATCAAACCGTCATCATAATGCTTTGTTGACCTTTGACTGGCTTGGTCTCGGTAGCCGTCGGCCGTAGAGTCTGATCATATTCCACATTATATTGCGGGGCACCTCGCACAACACGCCACTACACCGTCACATGTTCACCCGTGGCGCGGCGCGGCCTTTCCGGGCCGCCGCTCTCATAAGAATCCCGATGAGGGGCTCCGCGCGCCCCTCGCCAGGTCAGGTCACGTGACAATGCCGGAGGCGCGGCCCGTCAGCCAATAGGCGGCCGCTACACACTCGCGGCCCGCACGGGCAGCGGACGGTAACCGGCAGATGACAACCCCCTGGTAACCAATTCTGCGTACTTTTTGTTGTCGACGACTGCTGGGTATTTTTGATACGTTGATGTAGGTAATAATGCTGACTTCATTTTGCATGGAAATTTTGAGGCGAGTCGTAACAAGTCGTTATCCTGATTTCGGTGCTATTTTCGTTAAGTTATAATGAAATAAGTTTCCTCGCGTTAGTACGTAGGCAAATTAGAATAAGTCAGAATAAACGGAGAGAATTATGCGGTGGCTTGATGTCGAATCTTTGTGAACGTCGTGCTTGATCTTGCAGCAACACTTGTTCTTCTTCACAATGCTCTCTAGCCGTAGATTCAGCGTTGTGTAATGTGTATGTGTATGTGTTGTTGAGCGTTAATAAATATTACCCATCCTTATCATTGATGCAATTGCAATCGCAGTTAGACTGGAATGCGCCTAGTGGTTAACCAAATGATTAGGAGAATGTTCCCGTTTAAGGGCTATTCTCGGCATGGAACTAGTCGGAATGTCACCCGTTTGAAGCTGGGGTGTCATTGATTGCGTTGAATCTCGCATTGGTGCGCTTTGTTAAATGTTTATGTATGACATGATTGTCGCGACCTATGAAATAAAGATCCATATGTATTTGTGCGAAATTGCTTTTACTCGGTCGTTGTCTATCTTCCGGCCGTCAGGTTGGATTATTGTGTGTGTGATGCTCGTAGAAGTGTACAAATACAGCTAAAAGTATGTAAAATGAAAATGCCAAAATGCCAAAAAATATGCCAGTTGTTTGTGACGAAGATGTGGTTCAATAAAAAGGAGTGAAACAGCTTTACCTTTGTTGTTTATTATTCACTATCACGCTATCGGTTAACCCCAGCAGTCAATCAACGGCATAAATACACAGCATTCAACACCCCCCCCCCAAGCCGCACCATGAAAACACCCTACCCCCCCCCCCCCCTTCACCACCACCACCCCTAGAACACCTAGAACGTCAAATATGAATGGCTGGCAGAATGATTTACATACATCGAACATGTCGAGATTGGGTTGTCAAACAATGCACGCATTTATTGAAACATGATATGGAAGGAAGAATTGCTTGTTATCGTCTCATAGTAATGACGAATTACTGACCAGTCATGCGATCAAATTATCGACGAAAATTCAAAACGGCAGACTTCGCTAATCGCTAACAAACAAGTGAAGGTATATAAAAGTTCACCGAATTCTTGCATGGCTACATTGCATTCGTACTTTGCAACATATAGATTATAGGTATGTACCTACTGTGCTTTTTCATTAGCGTTCACGAGCAATTTACCGACGTCTATGCTACTACTACGCGAATGCGTCAATGTCTAAGAACGATCAACAGCACCTAATCAATATTCAATAGCCACGTATACTAAATACCTACATTTTCGGCCAGCTCACTGTTGTCATTCGATTAGTCAACAAACTGGTGATATGTAGGCATGGACGTATAGGTATAACATCTATAACATCTCAATAACAGTCAACAGCCATCTGTGATATGTATGTTTACGGAAAAGTTGGCCAATGACGTCACTCAAAAAATGGCCTGCGTGCTATCGCAGCGAGATTGGCTTGACATATCTGAATGAATAAGTGGGTCACTTTGGGGCCCGGTGTATCAATCAGTGTTTGTATTAGGTATTAATGGTTTTAACGATCAGTTTTCGCAAAAAATGCGTAAGTATTTTAAATTGACCTGGATTTTAGGGTCAGAAATTGATCAACTTAAACTTGTATGCATGCCCTTTGCGATGAGTGAGAATATGAATCCAAAGAGCATGCACCCATGAACAGGATATGAAGAAGTTTGAGTACGGCTCGAATGTGGAAGAGATGCCAAAATGACCGTGATATAGTCACATGGCTGCTGCGTCTTGCCGCATCAAATCAGCATCCACCCCTTCCTCTCGATAGATAGAGTTAAAATGATAACGAACGGGATCATTTCGTAAAGATCGAAGCGACGTTTCTACACTACGGTTACATTCAACACGACTATAGTAGATCATTTAAACGAACAATAAATTCGCAACCCCTGCAAAGTTTGACACCACTGAAACAAAACGTTCATATCACAACAGACGCACGCCTACCAGCGGAGCCGGCGGGCGCTGACACGGATAACTTCCCGATCGTTAACCTCCCCCGGGACGCGGCCCCAGGGCACACTGCGGCTGGCCGCTCGACGGACCCTGTGACAACATTTGAACTACGTTTACGGGGCCGTGGGCCGTCAGCGGCGGGCAATGAGGATACAATGTCCGTATGCCACTCCCAGCGAACCGTGTCTGTCGGCTGGCGGCGGTGCAGAGCGCCCTGACCCTCTGACCGACCCTTGACCCCTGACCGACCCCCCGTGACCCGGCCGGTTGGCCGGCTGTCATGTCAGGGTAGGCCGGAATACACGGGCTGAAATGGGCCATCGTCTGATTCTGTGTCTCTATTCGAGTCACTAGAAATGCCGGAGCTGGTGCGGGGAGCCCAGCTGATCTCGCAGCGCGGGGTGGCCGCTGTCCCGACTCCCCTCCGTCAGTCGCGGCCCCGGCTGCCGGTGTCGGTACACGTCCGCAGCAGCAGTGGCAGCAGGGGGACCAGCAGCAGGGCCGGCAGGGGAGCCCGCACGGCGGCCGACGCCCGCCGGCCGGCCGAGCCGCCTCTGGTGCTGGCCAGGTCGCCGCACTGCACCCGCTCGGCCGGCGGCGGCCTCTCTGCGGGTCACAGGACAGGGTCAGGTCAGGTCACCGCGGCACCCTCTGCAGGTCACAGGACAGGGTCAGGTCAGGTCACCGCGGCACCCTCTGCAGGTCACAGGTCAGGTCACCGCGGCTCCCTCTCTGCGGGTCACAGGTCAGGGCACAGGTCAGGTCACCGCCGCTCCCTCTGCAAGTCACAGGTCAGGTCACCGCGGCACCCTCTGCGGGTCACAGGGCATGACACAGATTAGCTCCAGCGGGTGAGTGAGCAGTGAGCACGACTGGCTCGGTCATCGGTGGGGCACCACGGCATTACAATAATACATTGGGTAAAAAACTGACGGCCACGACTCAACAATTGCATTATATTTGATGATCATGTAGCGCTAATGAACATCGCTGGGAGCACTTAAAAGTAAATGATTAGGTTGATTCCGTGAGGCATTTGAAGTTTCAGTGCTCATTCGTAAAGGGGTTTGATAGATCATATAAGCTCACCATCTAAAAGAAGTTTAGCAAGGATGAAAGAACATCGTTATTAACCTGCAACAGCTAAGGGGATAGTGAATCTCACTGCTTAGAAACACTGCTTGAACAACTTCTAGTTCTGTCGTAGTAGCCCGTACACTTTTGTAAATTTATGTGGGAACTGTGGGTTTCCAAAGAACTGGCTTTGCTATCCGCAGCAACGGAGTCTTAACCCTCGCCGGACCTATTGGTTTTCTACATACGCGCCGGCCGAGGGGGGGGGGGCGGGTACGACCCCCCCCCTCGCCGTTTCGCCCCTGGTGGAGCTAGCGCGTCGCGGAAAAAACGAGCGTGTGCGCCGTTACGAGATGCAGAGATTGGTACCCGATTTTAAGGTCCGAGGTCAACTGGTGACCTCTGAGGTCAGGTCAAGTGCCCCAGGGTACGGTTTAGTTTTTGGTGAATAACTTCGCAAAAACGGCCGCAGAGCCGCGATTTTGGCAGCATCGTGTTCGCCTCGCTCAGGCGCGTCGAATGATATACTTTTTGTTCGGGTCAGGTCAACTTAGGGTGTTGACCTCAGGTCAAGGTCAGGTCAGCACCCCCAGGTCACGAAGTTGGTCGAAAGAGGTCATGTCGCATATCATTCGATTCGGCAGGTCTTCCTGAGTCCATTGGTGGCTTTCTCGACTCGCTAGCTCAATTTGATCGGGAGTTATTGACGAAAAACTAATATGACCTTGATTACGTCATAAATGACGTCACGGAAGGTCAACATTGCAAAAGTGACGCATCTAACCTTGCAAGGAGTGCATCAAATCACGATTCTGTGTGCTTGAGATAGTTGGAGATCGTTCCCGGCGCCAGAATAGCAGTTTTCACTTTTCCCTATTGACTTATAGGTAATGGTGAGGTCACGAAAATGACCTGACCTCATATGACCTTTAGGAAAAATCCGAGATATATAAGTTGTGAGACTCATAATGGATACTAGATCCTGCAAGTTTCATTTCCCTGTGACATCTCCTCTGGCAGTGAGGGCGTTGCGAAGTTGCGACATCTGAAGATCGTGCAGAGGTTCACTTATGACGTCATAGGTCAGTGACCTGACCTGACCCAAAAATGCGGTTGGTGTCAAAAGATGCGGCTTGGATCAAAGGTCAGGTATGCCAAGTTTCAGCTCTCTATCGCCAGCGTGTTCGGAGCTATCGCGAAAACCTATAGGGGGGGCGGCACCCGCCCTCCCCCCTCGGCCGGCGAGGGTTAATGGTTCCAACTTTTAGCATTAATCAGATGCTGAGGGACTATCAAGCGAAGAACCGACTTTAAATGGCTTCGCCCTCAGCCGCGTGCTTATGCCGGAGCAAACGCCCTGCACGGAGTCCGTGGTTCTCCCCTCCCCTCTCGCGGGTAAACCCCGTCACGACACGCTAACAATACGCGTCGCTTGTTTTCGTGACGCGCACCATCAATGCGGGGATATTGCACCCATGGATACGATCCTCTAGGGTCGCTGGACCCAGAGGGCCATTCAGGTTATACGACTCTCACGCCGTAAAAGCAACGGCGCCGGCCATCGGTAGAAGTCGGCGCTCGCTCCTCCAAATAGTTTGGCCATTCGGTCCGGCGTCCGGCAGTCGACCTGCGACCGGTCGTATCAGACAACCGTTTTCCAGGTAGTTCACCGGCCGGCGAGACCCCGGGCCGAAAACCACTCTCCGAGCAAGAGTTGATGCCGGGCCTGCTTTATTGGATTACGGGATTAAGTTGGCGCCGACGCGACGTGGCAGCGGCAATTGACCGACATTGAGTTAGTGGACGCGGCGACCGGTGAAAAGTTGACGCTCGCCGAACCGATATATATTGATACGACGGTGCACCGACGCCATCAGAGCCCTATCGCTCCGGACCATTGCTGAGGACACACGAATAACGGACGTATCACCTGAACGGAACGATTTATCTGCAATTTTCGACGGCCTTTTATGCGGCTGTAAATTAGCGGCGCCTCGCTGAGACGTTAGCAGTCACGCGATGCCCGGACTGGGCCGCTTCAAAGGGCTACCGGGACCATTAAAGGGTATTTGGATGGTCCTCTGTTGAAGCAGAACCGAGATAATCAGTGATAAAAAGCTGTGTGGTGTGTTCCAAGCTTGCTTTTGCCGCCCCAGAATCGAAATTTTCGTTCTTTTTCGCGACTGCAACCCATCGAAATTCAATGGGCTAAAGTAACCGATCGGACATATATTGCATCTTCAGCTCACCCATTTTCATCGACGCCTATAGAATGTAGGCCATCACGCGGGATCTTTCTTGGTGATAGGTTATCGGCTACGCTCGGCTGCAAGATATCACACTGAAGAATGGAGGACAGGCTGCGCTATAGCGACAGCCATGGATTCGGCCGACAGCAACGGATTGTCGGCAGCGCCCGTGCTGAGAGGGATTGATGGTCAGGGGTGCGGAGACGGCTCTGTGGTGGGAGGATGTTCCGATCTGTCCGCGTGTGTGTCTAGGCTGACAGTAAAGAACCGACCATATACGGGTCTTGGAAAGCGCAGACAAACGCTGACCGACAGAGGTGAAATTCTCGCGGATCATTTTCATTGACATGGGTATGAAAATGTTTAATTACAAGTCTCATGACGTTATTTTTCTTTAGGAAAGGTGCTATAAATGCTCAAAATATTTTTGCGATTTTGAAGTTAGGTGGGACTATGGGAGTGCCGAAATTATGTACAGATCTCCTCCTTGGGCCTAGGTCGCACTGAGATCAGATGAACACCTACTTAATAAATGAAACCTTAGGTTTGACAGAAATCGACTGACGAGTGTCGATTGTCCTCAGCAGAATTTGCAGCAGTTTATTGTCCCTGTAACGAATCTATTGTTTATTCATTGAACGCATTGAACGTTGTGATTCGGCTATGACCTATGCCGTAGGATCTCTAATTTGCGATGCATTGGACCATGAATTCATATCATCAGGAAGCATGCTCGGCACTAGGCACAATCTATATACCCTGGGGGATCGGAACTATAGCGCGCACAGTGAACAGAAGTTGAGCGAGGCGCTGGATGCCTTGACGCTACGTGCAACATCTTAGGTAAAAGATGCGCCTTAGTATTCAACGCAAGGAAATATTCTTATAATATTATAAGAAATAATCCTAAAGTTGTCATCCAACGAAGGACGATGACTGAATCGTAACAAATGACTTGGCAAAGTACTGACATGAATGTGTAATGCATCTGGTGTATCATAGGTATTAGGTATACCCCACAGCAGCGCGCGCTGTAGGAGACGGTAGCCGTTATTCTGCATAAACATCTTGTTTGGGATGATGCGCCGGGACGGCGTCCGCTAATGCCTCCCGCGGGGCCAATGTCCCGCGGGATGGCCGGCGGGCTCTATCAACGGCAATCGCCGGCCCCGAAATGGCGGCCGATGGGGCTGGCGGCGCGCCGCAATCACGGCCGATTTGATGGCACCCGCCGGGAACAGCCCCACCGCGGGGAGACGGGACGCGGCGACCCAGCGCGACCACCAGACGGGACGCGGCGACCCAGCGCGGTCACCAGACGGGACGCGGCGGCCGAGCGCGACCACCAGACGGGACGCGGCGGCCGAGCGCGACCACCAGACGGGACGCGGCGGCCGAGCGCGACCACCAGACGAGACGCGGCGGCCACCGACCCACCGCGCGGAGAGGGACGCGGCGACCCAGCGCGGTCACCAGACGGGATGCGGCGACCCAGCGTGGTCACCAGGCAGAACATGTTGCGGAGAGGCAGCTGTCCGACGGAACGCAGTGTCTGACCGGAGCATGACGAGGCCACTGTTCTATGGGAGGCTGGCTGTGGGATCCGGGGCATTGAGTGCGTCGCCACCAGTCTGCGCACGGGGGCCTTACTACGAGAGGTAGAGTCGAAGTTCAAGAGTACCCCTGGCTGCCAGACAGACAGACAGTTGCCAGGGGGAGGGCCGGGGGTCAGCAGACAGAGCATGAATAACAGACGGAGCGGCCGGCGGACGTCGCACGAGTCATGAGCCCCCGACGAACACCGAATGGCCGGCGGAGCGGGGGCCACCGAGTGAAACATCCAAGGAACGAGGCCGCCGAGCGGGTCATCCAAAGGCCCGGGCCCAGCGGGAGTTGTAAACTGATGGACAGTCTCGATTAGACGGTGACGGCTCATCTCTTGTCAGTATAAAGTGATGTAGACATTAGACACTCGAGGTATCGACACTGGCGTGTTATTTTTGCTCCAAATGACGTCACGGTCCACTGTCTAGCCGGACCGCAATGACGTCTCTGACGGGCGACAGACTGCCCTCTCTGAGAGGGGCGACATTGTTCTCCGCTTCGCCGACGGCGGTTAGCGCCGGCCATGCATAATACAGAGACAGTTCGACGAAGCTGGGGTCGGCGGGTGGCGCATTTGTCTCGCGTCCGCCGCTATATATGGCCGCCCAGAGCCGCTCGGCCTGCAAACTCCGCCGACCGACGGCCAACTGAGCACCGCGCTGCACATTGCCGTGGTGACGTCACGGGCACAAGTCAGTGGCGGGAGACGCTCAGAAAGCAGAACATAGCTGTGTTGGCGTCACTGCAAGCACAAACCAGGGTCGTAACTTTGCAGGTGGTCATTGTGGAGCGCTGCACACCGACCTTCAAGTTGGTGAGATCAACCTTCAAAATGCACTGGGCCACAAGGATGACTTTAGGGATTGGTAGCCACAGATAATCTAGGAAGCTTGGAGCGGCAAGGTTCCTTGGAAAGGCGAAAACCTTTGGTCAGCATAAGGCTGGAACGCGAATGCTAAGAAATATTGATGAAGACAGCCATCAATTTTCCAGGTCATTTGACAAATGGATCCTCTTAAAAGCTCGCCGTTGGAGCTCACTGCAGTTCAGCCGTCGAAATAAAGGCCTAGTGTTCCATGCGTGCAGACATAATAAGTGGGAATGTGTCATCATATATCTTACGGTCTGTCATTACGTGGTCGCAATTTACTAAAGCAACGCCAGGGGTTAGTAGCACCAATCTCTATAGTTTGACCATGAAACTTTCGCGCATCATGCTCACTTAACCCGCGCCCCACTGGGGGGGGGGGGGGCTATTTATAGCCCCCCCTCCCGTTTTTCTGCAATAACTTCCAAACCGCTTGACGGATCGACGCCAAACTTTCAGTACCTTCGGCTGCATCAATTTGACACCTTGTGTCAAAATTTGAACTTCGTACCTACCATAAGTCGGCCGGAAATGACGTCAGAGTGACGTCATGTTCGTCCGATTTCGACGCAAAACATTGAACCACGGCAATCGCTCCCAAGAGCTCAGTTTTTAAGCTAGATCCAATTTCTTTGCATGAAAGAACTCAGAATTGACCGCGCTATCAAACTGCTATCTCGGATTTTCAAAATTTTGAAAATTTCGAAAATTTTATATAATAATATTCAAAATTTATATTTTTATATTTTTTTTCAAAAAGTATTTGACTTTTCGAAAAAAACCGGAATATATGTGACAGAACGCATGATTATGACTAACTCTAGCAAGTTTTAGCTAAATATCTTCAAAAATGGCCAAGTTATACGCATTATTGCAAAAAATTCACAATTATTAATTTTTCAAATCAATTTTTCAGTACGTATTTGGCATCGTACACCAATATAAATGGCACCATCGTGTTCCTGAGCTCAAACTGCATCCAATAGATACCTTTTTTGTTGAAAAATTTCAACTTCAAAATTTGACCTTTTTTGACCTGAAAGTGACCTGACCTAAGCTAAATTCGACTCAAAATGACCTCGAATGACATAGACGACATCAAATTCGAAATCTATGGCCTAAATGGACCATAAAACATGTGTCACGTGACCGACGCATGATATAATATTTTCGTGACCTGTGATGACCTGACCCTGACCTGAAAATCAAAGTACAAGTTTGGTACCCGCAAGGTATTTAGAGCATCTGTTCACGAGTGTGGAAACCAAAAATGAGCCTGATCTGACTTGTAAGACGGCGGCCAGAGCCCAAAATGTGAACAAGCCAAAGTGCTAATAATTTTTACTTTAACCTGACCTGTGACGTCATCGGTGACCTCGAGGTCAATGAAATTAGGTTTCGCTCGACAGTTTTTCCGGGGCTATCAGACGCCGTTTGAATTTTGACGATCGGCCCAGTAGTTTCGGAGTTAGGAGGGGGGGCTATGAATAGCCCCCCCCCCCCCAGTAGGGCGTGTTATACACAGACACCAGTGGGGCGCGGGTTAACTGGCCTAATAATGTGCACATATGACCAATAGCCCGGAAGGAGTTGGAAGTAATTTGACCGTTGCATAACAATGCATCATCTGGTAACGACGACTTGCAGTGAAATTGATATCACACGGAGCTTAGCATAAAGTTTGTTATAATAGAAGGTGGCACGAACATCTGCCGTTAATGCTGCATCAATTCGCTAAAGCACTACCAACCACTATTAGCTGCACCCAGGTAGGGGGTCAAGAGAGGTGTTATTTTCTTCTTTGTCATGTCTTTTTATTCTTCTCCGTTTTTATATGCTTATTTACCAATTACTCCCCGCACCTTAAACAGGAGCTATTACCTACCTACCTAGTCGCGACATATTTACAGCCGAGATAAGTAAGTAATGTAGGCAAATGCCAAATGTAAACCATCTTCAGAGTATCCGATAAACGAGGAAAGGGAGTACCGGTAAGCCAACGCGAACGACTGAAGTCGGTTCGAGTCTCTGTTCGAATCGGTTTAAATCTAAAGCCTCCCCTTCCTCCCCGACATCCTCATCCACTCCCCTGGTCAAGTGGTTCGGTTACCCAAACTTGGCAGTCTTCCCTCGCTCTGGCTTGATGAATCCACCGCACCGTGAATCTGCATAGGTACAGGGTGTCCCATAAGTTCGTTCTCACCTAAATTTTACGTTTTTAGGCTCTCTTGCTTAAAGACACGCTGAAATTGGTTCGTTATTGAGCTTACGTGGTTGCCATGGCTGGTAGAAATATGCTCCACAGTAACTAATTTCTGTAGACAAAATAGTTTTTGCTAGAGAGCCCGTTTCCTACACAGACGGCTAACGCCGCAACATAGAGGTCTCCAATACGGGTACGTCTCGGTATTTAGTCAGCACGTGACCATTCGCGACGATTGAGGGTGATTGAGGCCTACCAGTCTGTAGACAATGTCCATCGCTAACTGGACGCACAGTCAGCAAGTGACACCGATGATTTGTCGGGAGTCAATCATTGCAAGTTTATCCTCTTTTTTGTCAGCTCTCAGGAGTGAGCCATGTGGCCAAAACTGTGTGGCGCCAAAGTGGCCATCAAAAAGGTCAAAGGGTTAGAAAGTTGGTAAGCAGACTTTTCAGGATGGATTACCAGCTGTCTAAAATTGTTCTTACGGGGTACATAACTCAAGGTGACTTAAGCTTTGCTTACCGGAGGGCTCAAAACAGTCAAAAACGTCTTAAAATGGCCAAACATGAGTTTCGTTATGCCTGAGGCTAAAAAAACTAAATGGCTGAGGACATCAACCAGGTCATCTGGACTAACTAGTCCACGTTCGAGATGAAACACCCGTCCAAACCCGAAAACAACCCCATAAGGGCGAAGGAGGAGGCCCTCCGTTTCGTCCCGTTATGTTCCTATGCGAAAG
Source organism: Amphibalanus amphitrite (assembly GCF_019059575.1). NCBI lineage: Eukaryota > Metazoa > Arthropoda > Thecostraca > Balanomorpha > Balanidae > Amphibalanus > Amphibalanus amphitrite. The sequence goes on from NW_024881589.1 coordinate 681,658, forward strand.
GCCAAGATCACGGTATTGTGGGGTTATAGGCGTCCAGACGCTGACCAGGTTGCGATTGGTGTCCCAGAAACAGCTTTGGGAAGCATAATGCTTCCAAGAAAATCTAGGAGGAGTTTCAGCCCTCAAGCTGAACTCGAACCGCGAGTATGAACACATTTATAGAGGAGAAAATGGCATCCGAGAGGTCGTAGGCCCATCTTCAGGCAAGACAGTGCATCAGTGCACAGGCCAAGCAAAGCTTAAAAGCGGTGGAAGGAGACTGTGACAGGCGTTTGTGGCAAGACCACATGCCAGGCACCTCATCGGATCAAAATTTCATAAAAAATTGTTGGTTATGCTGAAATTTAGGCTCGTCGAAGCGTAGCGCTGTTCCAGCCTCGAGGAGCTCACGGCGCATGTCAAGTCAGTCTGGGTTAACTTTAAGCCTGCTATGCAGCCAAACATGCCGGTTGGCATGCCGCAGCATGTGTTCATGTGTTTGCCTATTAAATGGGGAGCACATTGAGGGGTCATAAATATATCAAAAAGCAAAGTACTCTGTTTCACATGCAAATAAAATGTGAGAACGAACTTATGGGACACCCTGTATGTTCAAGTCTGAAGAGAGGCTGTACTGCGATTCATCATCGACCAGAGTCCCGACTCACCATTCGTGGCGGCCTGTATCTGCATTGAGCATCCTTTCTCACCAGTCGCTGTCTCTGACCGTGATAAGAACTTATAGAAGAAATGTGTTATTTCTCACCAGTGCGGTGGCTGCCCATATATCCGCGGTTGGTGCTATCTCTCACCAGTGGCGGCCTGTATCCGCGGCAGGTGTTTGAGCCAGAAGGCGCAGCGCCGGGTCTTGAGGCCCACACCGACCGCTGACGAGTTGACCGAGAGGGTGAGGTAGCTCTTCGCCGTGGCTAAATGCGGCGGCCACCGGTCCAGCGGAGGACGGTGGTCCGAGTCGCCGCCGCTAGCGTTTGGGTCGCTGTCAACAAACACATACAAACAGCTCAGTGACACGGGAGACGTGATGAAAGCGATGGGGGTGGAGGTTAGATTCGGTGACAAGCGCTAAGTGTAATGTACATATATGAATCCATCCAATCACCCTCCAGGTATTGGATGGATTCTTAACTATGTATGCATCTGCATGTCCGTATATACTACCTTGCTGCGACATTGGGTTCAAAATGAGCTGCTGACCTCGCTGCTATGGAGACACATAAGTATCAAAAGGATTCCGGCTGGTCAAAATACCGCTCGTACACTCCAGCGTGTTTAATAATGTTGGTAGACTGTCTTCATTTCGTTTTCCGTGCAACTTACGGGCGCCTGAATATCCAAGCAACGCCATGTCTGGGAATTCGACGTCACCAGGATCAAAGGAGGACGGACGACCTGTGATGGAAACATGAAGCTGTTTTCTAAGAAGCGCTTTATGCTGTCTCAACTCACAACTACGCTCATCTTCAATTATATGTACAATATTTAAAACATGCCATACTTTTAGGTTAAATGCCACTTGATATTTCAAAGTGAACTCATTGCATAAAGTTTCTGAACGACGTTTACCTACAGAGAAGCACGTGCTCGGTGCTATTACGGTAATTGAAAGGTAATTTAAGATGCAGGCGTGCCCGCCCGGTAATTTATCTAAATAGTTCAGCCTAATGAAAGTCAATGGGTCGCAGAGGCAGTGGATTGCAGAGGGAAGTAGGCAGGGCAAATGTAATGTAAAGAGCTCAGCATTAGGTGCACCACAACTTCTGTTCCATTAAAAGATTTTTAACCGTCCAACGATCTAAACAATAGAGCCGAGGACCGAGGTCGCCTACAACACAGAAACACTAATGTACTTTTACCAAATTTGATAGGTAATTTGTGTGGGTAAACTGTCAATTATTCGACCTCTCATGCTCCAGAGTTCGGATTTGATCGATCCTCATTCTTACTTAATTATTCCCGTTCTACACTAACGGTTATTCTCCGACAACCGGGAAGGGCTTATTAGGGGATGCCCGTCCGGGACATTCGTTCGAGTATCCAGGCTGCCAGTCCTAAAGAGACATTTGGATATCATAACGGGATGGGCCCCTAGCCATAGACCGTCTAGGTGACGCTGCGTGGCAATTGCCAGTCGACTCAGCCCAATTTAAGGGCTTAAGAAACCAAGGGCAACGTGTAATTTACGCCTGGAATTGGGAGTGCCCCGTCATTCAAATACCTAACCAAAAATATGCATGTTTTTGTTTACGTAGACTCAAGTTATTGTACGATGTGTAATTACGCCCTTCAGCTCCTTTTCTCACCCGGTTTTGGCGAAGTTGGCCCAGTAGCGCATCATCTTGCAGGAGAGCTCGACCTCTCGTCTTTTGTACTGCTTTCGCTTGGTGAGCGGCACGCCGAACACGAACAGGATCTCGTCGCCGTGCAGCACGCCCATGTAGCGCGGCCACGGCGAGGCGCTGCTCCGCTGGATGAAGTGGTACATGTAGACGTCGGCGCCGGCGCGCGCGTACGTCTCGGCCAGTTGCTGCACGCCGCACGTGAACTGCCGGTCGCCGGCCATCTCGTCGATAGCGTCACGCATATGTGCCGAACTGGTGAGGTTGCCCCACGGCGTGTACTCGAACGCGATGGCCGAGCGGGCCGGGGGCGTGAGCCGCGGGTGCAGCTGCTTCACGGCGTCCAGGAACATCTCGTGTGTCACCGGCGGATTGTCACGCAGCCGGAAGTGTTCGGTCAGGAAGTAGCTCAGGTAGAAGTACCCCTCGTCCTTGTTGCTGCCCATCAGGAGGTTGACCTTCCTGAAGTTGCCGCTGGTCAGGGAGGCGCTCGGCGATTCTACAAGGAATGCGCCGTCTATCACAGGCACGAAGGCAAACTCACAGTAGCCGGCCATAAACCCCTCAGAGTTTACCAGAGTCTTAGGGTCCGTACTGCGCAGGCAGTCCAATAAAGCCGAGGCACTCGTATCGTTGCATTTGACCGCTTCTGCAAGCCGCAGGCCGCGCAGCGCCGCCTCGCGTTTGTCGACCACTGCCCAGGGGTTGGTGGCCGAGCCCGACTGCAGGATCGCCTGGCTGAACAGCGAGCGAGACAGCGGAGAGACCAGGTGCATGTTAATGCTGGCGGCTCCGGCCGACTCTCCGAACAGGGTGACGTTGTGCGGGTTGCCGCCGAACGCGGCGATGTTGTCCTGCACCCACTGCAGCGCCATCAGCTGGTCGAACATACCGGCGTTACCGGGCGCCGCGGGCGTGTCCATGTACAGGTAGCCGAGCGACGCCACACGGTACTGGAACGACACGAGGACCACACCTTCCTGAGACGCGAGGATTCTGGGATCGTACACATCCAGCGTCGAGGTGCCGCTGTAGAAACCGCCGCCGAAGATCCAGACCATGACGGCAGCCAGGTGTGCTGGTCGCGGTCGCGGCACCACCACATTTAAATATAGACAGTCCTCACTCATCGGCGTGTTCACGTTCCACATAGAACTGCCCTCAAAGTCACCGAAATAGTCATCGACCGTCTGCCAGCACGAGTTGGGCAGATGCCTGGCGTCACGGATCCCTGCCCAGGAGTGCATCGGCTGCGGGTGCTTGAAGCGCAGCGGGCCGATGGGCGGCTTGGCGAACGGGATGCCCAGCCAGGCGTCCACGTGCCGGCCGGTGGCGGCCGTCATCCGCGTGCCTCGCACCAGTCCCTTGTTGGTGCGTACCACCAGGCCGTCGTCATCGGGACTAGCGGCGGCTGACAGCGCCGGAGTCAGAGTCAGAGTCAGGGTCAGCAGCGCCGTCCGGTGCCGCAGGCCTGCCAGAGATAAGGGCCGAGTCAGAGTCAGAGTCAGGGTCAGCAGCGCCGTCCGGTGATGCAGCCCTGCCGCAGATAAGGGCCGAGTCAGAGTCACAGTCAGCAGAGCCGTCCGGTGCCGCAGCCCTGCCGGAGATAAGGACCGAGTCAGAGTCAGAGTCAGCAGCGCCGTCCGGTGACGCAGCCCTGCCGGAGATAAGGGCCGAGTCAGAGTCAGAGTCAGCAGCGCCGTCCGGTGACGCAGCCCTGCCGGAGATAAGGGCCGAGTCAGAGTCAGAGTCAGCAGTGCCGTCCGGTGCCGCAGCCCTGCCGGAGATAAGGGCCGAGTCAGAGTCAGAGTCAGCAAAGCCGTCCGGTGACGCAGGCCTGCCGGAGATAAAGGCCGAGTCAGAGTCAGAGTCAGCAGCGCCGTCCGGTGACGCAGCCCTGCCGGAGATAAGGGCCGAGTCAGAGTCAGAGTCAGCAGTGCCGTCCGGTGACGCAGGCCTGCCGGAGATAAGGGCCGAGTCAGTGTTAGAGTCAGCAGCGCCATCCGGTGCCGCACGCCAAAGTCAGAAACAGTCAGAATCAAAGCCCGAATCACAGAAACAGCATTGTCGGCTTGTACCAATATTGACCAGATACAAATTTAAGAGATTAAGGCGAGATAAATTCGGAATTTTCCCAGGAACATCGATCAATTAATTATGCGTGAACACTGAACATACTGAGGCGAAAATTTAAGGCAGCAAAAACGAAAATAAGGAATCGCAAATTATCACCGTGCGACCCTCCAAGCATCAAGTAGGTCGTCGTCAACGTCGCATAGTATTGCTGAATGTGACTGTAGGCTGTTAACAAACATTGCCGCACCGTCCGAGCGAAATGTCTTTCCATTTCTACTGCAAGTCATTTTACTAGAGTGCCAGTGTCATTCAACGCTATAGTCTATTGCAAAAACATCGGCGGATCAGCCACCCTTTTACTGGAGGGCAGTACCTATAGTTATACTACCAAGCACCAACTGAAGCATAACCACAGCCTGTTACGGCATTGTGTCACGCGGCAGGTCTCATTACTGGGATGAAACGACGACAGAACTTGGCATCTGTGGGCGAAGGTATGAGCATGCAACCAAAACATTGCATCAGCTTGATTGAAGAAGTGATCATGGATGACGCGTTCAACGACTGCTTAGTGCTTATGCATAATAAGTGCATTATGCCTTTGTTATAGGCCATCCCTATTCCATTCCCCGCAATGCGAAATTCTATTGATAAAAAACGAACGTTGTTCAATTTTGCAGTGAGCGTAGGTATGGGTACCTACATTTTTTCATTTGATGCAATAACTGCAGGAGGAAAGCGCCAGGCCTGCCATATCTATACCTTCGGAATGCCTGCTTGACTTGTCGGACAACAAACAACAGCTAATAATTCATATACCAGCCCATGAACCAATCCCTGTTTGCAAGGACTGATGTCAAAATGGGATTCGTCACATTAATTCTATTTTACTGCAAACACTCTGTTTGCTATTTAGATCCGGTGTATGTTCGTTAAATCACTGGACCCAGGGGTGGAGAATTAGGGGTTTTGGGGGTGCTCGAGCACCCCCTGATATTCAAAAGTCACCATATAATAGTGCTTCAGGGGTGCTTAAATTACGTCTGAGACGCAAAGTGCTTTGCGTAAGACGATAGGAGAGTGATGTTGCTGGGAAAACGTAACTATATGTGCTTTTCTACGCAAGAATTCGACGCTTCCATTCGCCAGATGCTAGAAAAGCACCCCCTGGGATTATGACAATTCTCCGCCCCTGACTGGACCCGTCCGTTCCATTATTCTCGGGAAATCGGCAGTCTGGTAAGTCCCCTACCCTCTGGGTCCCTCAGTTTCCGACATAACGTCCAAGCAGCCCTTTGTGTCCGTCAGTCTCCCGAGCGCTCGGTACACAGCCTCCGCACAGACATTTCCATCAACCTGGAGGCATTTCCCGGGGGACAGATCTCACCGTGATACCGGTGCCGACTACTGATTTGCCAGCCAGGAAAAATCGTGTTAACTCGAGCGTGAACTCTGAGCCACCTGGGGCCTCGACGAGTGACGACGTTCAATCAAGCTATTCGGAACCCGAGCTGACATGCGATGAGAAAGTTTGCCCGATCTATGTTGATTGTTGATGCATCAATCAGGCGTTTCAAGTGAAATATCGCGCTAACCACTTACCTACTGTTATTCCATGCACCTATACAGTGGCGCAGCCAGGATTTCGTTTCGGGGGGGTCATCGCCTCCAAAGCGGGCCCCCTAGTGTGCGGGCCCCCCACCCATTTTTCAGAATCTTTCCATATTACATACGCATTCTGCTGAGCGGGCCCCCTTTACCTGTACGATAACCCTGAGCGAGTTTGAATCGGAAAATTTTGATAGAACAATAGCTCGGTAATCACCCAGTGTTCAATATCTACACGAATTGACCATGACAGAAATATGTTACTATGACGTATGAATTCGTATCTTTCGAGGGCGAAATGTGCCCCTTCCGCAATATGCATAGCATACACCTGAAGGTCAGGTCAGGTCATTCATTACCTATGCAAACGGAACTGTTGCCTGCTTCTGTCGGACAAGATTTAATTAAGCAGTCCCATGTGCCTGTCCTAACTCCTAAGTCATCTATTGGCTGCTGTAGTATATTGTGATTTATTCTTCTTCATTACGTAAATTCGCTCACAAGAAGTTTTAACCCTCGCCGGCACAGGGGAGGGGATGATGCAACCCCCTAAGGGTTTTCGCAAATAACTCGCGTAAAAAGCAGCCGATCACGACCAAACTTTCAGTACCCTCGCGTTGATCAGTTCTACCCTACCCTAGAAATTTCATGACCCTGACCCAAATGACCTTTGATCTGTGACCTACTTTCCGAGACCATGTTTGGCCAGAATCGCGATTCGGCGTATGCCGGCTCGCATTAGCCGCGCGTTTGCAGTCTTTCGTGGTTTCAAGCATTCAAACAACATGTGAGTTGATGCTGCTCCCATGCATTAGGGTGGATGTCAAGGTCACCTGAAGGTCAGGTCAGGTCATTCATTACCTATGATGACCTCGGTACTTTTTTCGAATTATACATGTTTCCAGGCTAGTTTTTGGAGCTGAATCCGAATTTAACAACCATTTGAACATTTACGAAGTAGTTTTGGTGCCTTCGTAACATGTTACGAAGCTGCCAGAGGCGGCTGACACGTAGGTACTACGAATACCCGGCAGGACTCCTATTGGTTGACCTGACCTGACCTGACCCGACCTGGCCTAAATGCATACTCTTGCCTTGGGCCGGGTTTGTTGTGGCGTGGTGATGTGGTGACGTAGATTCTGTCTGCTATCGTGGTCCCGGCATGGTGTTACTTAGCGCGGGGTACGGGCCCGACCGTTGCGCCAAGTGCGCTGAAATTTGCGCAACTTATAGATCAAGGATGGGCAACGTGCCTTTGAGGGTCTCAGCTCGATCGGATCGATTGCGAGCACATGGCGCGTGCTCAAAAAGTGCAAATTCGCGTCATGGACTTTACATGTATAAATCGGCTTGCAAAATCGGGCGAAAATGGCTAAATATGCCAGACACTGGTCCGGTACCCATGCAGTATCTCGGTAACCGTGGGCCCAATCGGCACGGGGAACACAGTATCGTGTAGAGAATCGAAAGGGCTATCGAATGGTGTGCGGTGCAGGGATGGCACGCGCCACGTGCACCCGTGAGGGCACTTATGCTGGAAAATTTACGTTTCGGACATATTTGGGACTTAATGCTATTTTCGGGTGACTGTTTGACGGAGCGGGTTCAAACAACGCCTGTTGGCAAAAGAAAGGTACCGCCTCTCATGGAAAAATTGTGAAAAGCTAATTGATCAAAAACAAGGTGCAGAACAAATCGCTGGAGAGAATGGTATTTGTTAATGACTTACTTAATTACATGGGTTTTACTGCATAACCTGGTACGTTTGACAGTTGAAAATGGCATAGTTGGAAAGAACATTTAATTTTGTCCAAATTCCAATCATCGCTTTTGCATGACGAGCAACAGTATTCTTAAAAATATAAATGTTGCAAACCTCTACAAAGTAATTCATCGATCGCTATCATTTTTTCAATAACCTACGTCAACCTTTGTTATAAACTACACATGACATGTTCTATAGTAGAACGCATGCTTATCAGACACGAGCACCTCGATGCAATGGATATGTTTTCCCAAACCAAAATGCTTAGCCGTCAAAAAGCAACCAACCGAAATGGATACATAAGGCCCACGGACACAAGACCAGCCAAACGCCCACCGATCGAAAATACCCCTTATTCGCTTTGGGGAGCAAGCGAGTCACCCTAGCGGGCCCCATTCAACCAGGGGCCCGGGCCTTATCCACACGGGGGCCCGAGCCACGTCCACCTGGGGCTCCGGGCCCCGTCCACCAGGGGGCCCGGGCCCCGTCCACTAGGGGGCCCGGGCCCCATTCATCCGGGGGCCGGGCCCCATTCACCCGGGGTCCGGCGTCCACCTGGGGCCCGGGGCCCGTTCTCCCGGGGGCCCGGGGCCCGTTCTCCCGGGGGCCCGGGCCATATCCACCCGGGGGCCCGGACCCATCCACGGGGTCCCGGGACCCATCCACCCAGGGGGCTCGGGCCCATTCTCCCAGGGGCCCGGGCCCGTTCTCCGGGAGGCCCGGGTCCGTTCTCCAATCTCCCGGGGGCCCGGGCCCCATCCAACCGGGGGTCCGGGCCCCGTCCACCCGGGGCCCGGGGCCCGTTCTCCCGGGGGCCCGGACCCATCCACGGGGGGCACGGGCCCTATCCACCAAGGAGGCCCGGGCCCGTTCTCCCGGGGGCCCGGGCCCCGTCCACCTGGGGCCCAGGCCGACCCCTCACCCGTGGTGTCCCAGTAGGCATTTCTCGAAGCGGGGTCGTCCGATTAGATTAGGGTCTCTCTCCTCCCTCCCTCTCTCTCTCTCTCTCTCTCTCTCTCTCTCTCTCTCTCTCTCTCTCTCTCTCTCTCTCTCTCTCTCTCTCTCTCTCCTTCTCTCGAGCGGGCCCCTGACAGAAATTTCGGGGGGGTCAGCTGACCCTCTGACCCCCCCCTGGCTGCGCCACTGCACCTATAGCGGAACCAGTCAATCCCAAATCCAGCATAGATAACGAGTATTTATTGTGGGTACTGGTAGGTGTAAACTTTTTGTTCGATAGTGTTTCCCTGCTGCACAGCATGCAGGCGCCAGGCGGCTATAAGAAAAATAAGGTCATACGCATGCTCATACACTTCTATGCTGTGATTTGTTATCATTCCGATCATAGGTAGGTATACTTAGCCAATTATGCTGAAACTCTGTAAAAAAAAAAACACCATATTTTTGTTGTTCGCTGCCACTTGCCAGAAGCGGCGGAACACCTTCAATTAACCCTCGCCGGACCTATTGGTTTTCTACATACGCGCCGGCCGAGGGGGGGGGGCGGGTACGACCCCCCTCGCCGTTTCGCCCCTGGTGGAGCTAGCGCGTCGCGGAAAAAAACGAGCGTGTGCGCCGTTACGAGACGCAGAGATTGGTACCCAATTTTAAGGTCCTAGGTCAACCGGTGACCTCTGAGGTCAGGTCAAGTGCCCCAAGGTACGGTTCAGTTTTTGGTGAATAACTTCGCAAAAAACGGCCACAGAGCCGCGATGTTGGCAGCATCGTGTTCGTCTCGCTCAGGCGCGTCGAATGATATACTTTTTGTTCGGGTCAGGTCAACTTAGGGTGTTGACCTCAGGTCAAGGTCAGGTCAGCACCCCCAGGTCACGAAGTTGGTCGAAAGAGGTCATGTCGCATATCATTCGATTCGGCAGGTCTTTCTGAGTCCATTGGTGGCTTTTCCGACTCGCTAGCTCAATTTGATCGGGAGTTATTGACGAAAAACTAATATGACCTTGATGACGTCATAAATGACGTCACGCAAGGTCAACATTGCAAAAGTGACGCATCTAACCTTGCAAGGTGTGCATCAAATCACGATTCTGTGTGCTTGAGATAGTTGGAGATCGTTCCCGGCGCCAGAAAAGCAGTTTTCATTTTTCCCCATTGACTTATAATGGTGAGGTCACGAAAATGACCTGACCTCATATGACCTTTAGGAAAAATCCGAGATATACAAGTTGTGAGACTCATAATTTCCCTGTGACATCTCCTCTGGCAGTGAGGGCGTTGCGAAGTTGCGACATCTGAAGACCGTGCAGAGGTTCACTTATGACATCATAGGTCAGTGACCTGACCTGACCCAAAAATGCGGTTGGTGTCAATATATCCGGCTTGAATCAAAGGTCAGGTATGCCAAGTTTCAGCTCTCTATCGCCAGCGTGTTCGGAGCTATTGCGAAAACCCCTATGGGGGGGCGGCACTCGCCCCCCCCCCCCTCGGCCGGCGAGGGTTAAGGGAGGGGAGGGGGGCACCGCCGACTTTTGGTCCCATTCTTTCCATGCAACGCCCATGGGGCTTATGTTAAAATGGCAAAATCAGGGGGAGGCACGGTGCCCCGGTGACCCCCCGTTCCGCCGCCTATGTTCGCTGCTCTTTCGCCAACAGGCTTCAGCGCATTTCGTACGTTTGGTCTGGTTATTACCGGTCGCCAATTGCTAGGCATATTTGTTAACGTTAGCATCGCTTTTGATCTTAACTTCCTACCTCAAGAACAATTTCTAAGGAAGCTTTAGGTACAAAAAGCAAAGCTGTTTTTCAAACAAATTATGCGCTGTTGGAAGTTTGCTTATCATCGAAATATAGCCAAGTGGTATGATAAAATGCGCCAAAAAATGTGATTGACTTCTTCCCGTTCAGCCTAGACTTTGTTTCCATGTAGCTGAAGCCTTCAGCAATCAGCTGGGTCGTCCCCATTCGAAAAACGGCCGTTTCAAATCCTCACGTGAGGAAATAATTGAACTCTGATGGCGTTGCACATTCAGCGTGCTCGTGACCGCGGTCATTGTTGCCACTGTGGTCGATGGAGCGGCGCGAAACGGCCGCAATTATTGCAGCTCATTAACGCCCTACGTGTGCGAAGTGTGCCGGCCGTAATCTATTGTCGGCGCTTTGCCAGCGGGGTGAGCCGTGCCCGGTGGACGCCCACCGCTGGGACCGCACAGGCGGTCTACGGAAGTGGGGTCACACAGGCGGACAGTCGTTTGGTAGAGAGGAAGGAGTTAAACTGGCCCTGGTTAAGCCCTTGTCGGGGCGACACAGGCCGGTGTGCAGAGTACGGTCGGACATTGGTTTGACAGAGGGCTTAGATAGCCCTCGTTTGGCCACTGCACAGGGCGGCGTGCGGTCTGCGGACACACAGTCGACAGAGCAAGTTTCACTCTGACCACGCGACCACGGCAGGCCGATGATATCTCAGTGGTGAGCAGAGCTTCAATGGTCAGTGATCAATGGTATACGGTATTGGTCCTACTAAACGATCAAACAATGACGTGTTACAAGGATTTGTACACGAGCTTCATGATGTAACTCATTCGACACTGCTGAAAACAAAATGTGTTTTTTTTTTGTATTTTACAACTACAGGGTTGGGCAGATAAATTGGGACAAATTTTAACTTCCTCTAAAACGACTATTTTTTGAGTGATAAAGATAATTTTTGAGCATAAATATAGGCTAATGAATACGTTTCCATGTTATGCAGGTTGCGTTGCAATTTTGAGTCGGCTGGTCACAGAACGTGGGCTTAAGCAAGCCACTATCAACTTAGTCCGCGCGCACATGCGTGCCAATACTCTAATTATGCTCCATCAAATGGCTGAAAGTAGTGTGTATCGAACAGACGTAAACGTTGGAGGAAGAGATGATATTGACTCATCCTTACATACCAATTGCATTGACACCGGTCGCTCCCCCGGTTCTCCAGGAGGGCTAAAAGGCAAAATTCAGTTAAATCAGAGGATCCTCGCGAAAACAGTGGCGCGAGCTTACAACGAAGGTAGCCGCGCCATGAGAAAGCGATATACCAGCACCTCAAACATGTACTCTTATGCATTGATGCATATCAACCTGTCAACATAGATGTTGAAGCAGCTGTGACGTTAAAAAAAAATTGTTTCCTCTTGAAGGGCTTGGAGAAGCGAGCAAGCACGTGCAGGTCTTTTTCGACGACGGTATCCCCATAACCGAACATATGAACAACCGCAAACACCATGTAACATCGCAACCAGCCCAGAAGACGTGATCTTAGTTCCAAAAAGAATGCAGCAGACATCGGTGATGGTATTCCACTCGGTGACTTCCATGACGGTCACGTGGGGCCCCGTTATTTTACGGAACCGGGAGGGGGTTCGCCATTACAGGGTACCTAACCATTATTCCGGGAGTTCGAATCAACAAGATGAAAGAAGGCAACATCCTGCATGGAGTGATGTTCTTCGAGGAGTCAGCTCCCCGGCATACAGTAAATTAAATACAAAATCTCCTGAAACGGAGGATCCCGCAAACTGTACCCAAGGGAAAATGCCCCCTTCCTCATTAAACCTCAGCCCACACAAGTTCTGGTTCCTGGGGCGTTTTTGCGGGTGAGCCTAACGAACGTCCCCATATGACTGTGGTGAGCCTCAGCAGTGCCAGTTGGCTACAATTACGAGCCATTTCAGACGGGAGATCTCGCCGCGCGTGCGGCCATTCCAGGCACCGATAAGGACTGATGCAGGTGGACCACGGTGACCATATTTGGTGAAAATGTGTAAAATTGGTGTGACAATATGTGATCGAAATTTGAAATGCCTATGTTTACAAATTTCTAAGCTACGGCGTTCTAAATGCAAAGATGTATTTTGTCCCAATTTATCTGCCCAACCCTGTATATAGGTAAATATGGATAAGTCTACAAGTGCATGCTTTTGGGATGCTAGTTAAACCGTTTTGCATTCCGACTACTGACTGATGCGATGTCTATCGTGCAACATACATAAAAGTCATGCTTAAATCATCATAAAATAATTTCAAAATCAATCATAATAAAATGGCTGAATTACTCATCAACTCTAACTATGAACCACTGTCATTATTTGCCATGACACTTTAACACATACTGCGAAGGTCAAGCGGTCACAGCCCTAATTGTTGCGACCCATTTAAATAGCAATGCGTTGTTATCAACCCAGACAGCTTACCACGCAAACTTGTACGATCTTCATCGTGCATTCGTTGTGGCATGGAGCATTCATAATTGATCATAAGGTATACCTATTTGACTGAGTAGTGAGCCTTTCCCCTACTATTAGAGAACCAGCCGTGGAGTTCACTTTATTTCCAGTCTTCTAACTTTTCCCGACTGTTCACGGTACCAGCATTCATTCATTGGCTATTTTATCGTGGGGTATTTCGCGATTCCCGTCCTTCTACAGCCACCACCGCTAGCCCGACCAGCAAAAGTCACCGGATCGGGCAGATCTGGCGGTCGTAATGAATCCGGGACCAGCCATGGGAAGCCGGAGGTGGCCGTTCGGTGCCCTCTGCCGGCCGATCGTCCCCGAGGGTGCCACTCCTCCGGCGGGCCCACCAGAGACTACTGTCGAGTTTGAGACGATCGGAGACGGAGACGGGACGGACGGAGACGGGGACAGGACGGGTCTCTCGGAACGGAAGCAGTCTCGGTGTATGTTAGGGCGGAGGATGAGCACTCCTCGACATGAACACACACCTTGCCGGGCCTAGAGAGACAGCTTCTGTTGGAAATATATTGGCAAAGTGTGCAGTGGCTGATGTAGGCAAAAATCGTCACGCCCACGGGCGTACAAGTGCCGACGGAGAAACATTAATTAGTTTATATTTAAGTGCTGCTCTTACCAATTATTGTCCCTCTGAAGTAATAGAACGTTTTTCACATTTTGCGAAAAAAGATTTTACAATATGCAGTCAACAAATGCGGGTATCGGATAATGGCAGTTGATCCTATTTGACTTCCCCGCCCGGGTGAGGGTTAATGCGCATGCACAAACATCAAACTGACATGAATACTATCATTTTCATCGAACACTCTGAATAATACACCCCACACCGTATGTTTTGTCCCACCATATTCCGCGTTACTGTTTGCGTGACAGGTCATTGCCATTGTCCCCACATTCTTCGCATGCCACGCACGTCAGGCTTTTTGGGCCATAAATATACCGCTTCCCCGCCCGTGCCCTCACCGAACGCCCACTGTAATCAGAGGGGTCTCTGGGGAAAATGGGGGGGGGGGGGTGCTGTAGGTCGTTGCTGGCCCAAGGACGCAGTGGTAGAAAGACTGGCCGACCGACTGAAGGATAGATGGACAGACCGACATACGGACAGACGAGGAGACAGACAGACACGCAGACAGACGGACGGACAGAAATGAACAAATGGATGGAGGAACCGAAAGATGGGCCGCTGTAAAACAGATAGACACATATGTAGACATGTATGGGCAGACAATCGCATCCATTGGCCACGTAACGAGCAAACAAAAGCACAAATGAACGAATGAATGAATGAATGAATGAATGAATGAATGAATGAATGAATGAATGCAGAATGTACGACCGGCGCTGGACGAGAGCCCATTCATGTAAGGATTCCTCAAACGTGCCGCACATTTGTCAGACGTTCCAAGGCGGTCACATATCTCAGGACGCTAATTGCGTCTTGTGCCCCTGATGAACGTACCAATCTATTTGGGTGTCTCCTGTGCCGCAAACGTGAAAAATTTAAAATTCGCTGCGGCTGACGATCAATCTTTCTTATGAATAAGCGCTATCGGCGAGACATATCGGCCCACCATCAACTAGAAGACCAGGCAGTCACTTTCGTATGCATTGAATCTTCAAACAATATTGGATCACTTTACCATTTTAACCGTACCTATACTTTCGCTGGTGGCGGCAATTTTCTTGTTGCCATACTTTTAGTTTACCACGAACGCCTACATGCCTTGTTCGCTAAGTGTTTTGTTTTGGTCAGCTTCGACATTTTGAAATGACAGCTTCTGGCGCCTACTCCCTACCTTTTCTGTCAATATTTCTATCGCCCACTCCAATATAGGCTTGTAATTCTTTGAGAGCGCTGATAAAATACGAGTACCTACATGTTGTCTTATATCTTTTATTGCGAAGGTTAGAAGTGTTTTTATCCAAAATGAAAGCCAACGCACATCTACAAGAAAATGCATTTGCATGTATTATAGAAATGAATCCGATAATTTATACAAGTCCGAGACAGAAAATGTAACATTTTCGTCCTATTTTAGAATCTCCGAGTCGCATGGCTAATTTCCCTTCCCAGTATCCACAACTGGGGCTAGCTCTCGGGGAAATTCAGCGGCACTGGCCGAGGTATTTCCGTGCGCCGTGATCGACCTGGGAGTCTAGCCGACTGACTCTGGCCGCATCTCGCAAATCAATGACAGGGAGACGTGACCGGTGGGAGGCGCTGCTCTCACGTCCGTGCCGATATATCCTAGGTGATGGGACCGGATCACGACGCAGGTGATCAACGACACAAATGAAAAGATGAAAAATATAAGAACAGTAGAAACACATGCATCAATGGTAGATTAGCATAGCCGTTCTAATTTTATTCATAAGAACTAGAAAAAACGATGTGTTATGAGCTTCTTCCCCATAAGCTAGTACGTGGGTTTATTTAGATAAAATACCGAAAAAATATGTCCGAAAGCCGATGAGGTTCACGCCTATTCACGAATTTATGTCGATAACTAACGGCTGGTTACCTAAATGTCTGTCCATCCTAATTGTCACTGCCCCGGATATGTTACCCCAATCTTTCCATCAAGATGATCAGACCGCAATCGACCGGCGGGCCCGATGGTGACAGCCCTCCGAAGAGTTTGTTTGTTACTGCCACGTTCCACGGTAAGGCTGCGGTCAGACGACCAAAACGAATGGGCTGAGAGCTCAGTTTGACATTTATTGTTGCCTTCGAGCTAACCAAAGAGCCTGACGTCTGGCGGCATATGTAGCCGCGGACGAAAAGCGACTGGTCGTGACGGTCGGTACGCCATTAGCAGATATGTGGAACTATTGGTGCGCGGATAACGAGAGCTTTCCCATGGAGTGCGGTAGGCATCGGGGCATGACGATGTTGACAAATGACTTGACGACGACGAAAAGCACAACAGTTTTGCAGTCTGGGGTTCAAAATGCTCCAAGGGAAATTAAAAAGTAAGTGTAATAATTCTACTTATTTGCATGCGTATATGTAGAATGTAGATATGTAGGTATCGCAGTTATATTATGATTCATACAATATTTTCCTTACAAGATGATATAAAGGCTCACCTTTCATCCAACATCGTGTCTGCTAAATTCATGCCATGGTTCATGGATGCATGCCATTATCAACAGGAAAACTCATTTGGAGCCGGGCAACGTCGCTTCGCTGATCAATGTACCAAACCCATGCATATCCAAGAAGGTCATGATTTCGTAAGCTTTCGCCATTTTCATGAGATGTATGTTCATGACGAGTGAATATTCTGAGTGGCAGATCTGTGGGTATAGACAAGTTGCGTGGGCGATATGTCATTCTAAGCAAAATTAGCTTTTCAAGTGACGGATCAGGCATCATGGGGCAGGGCTGCGGAGTCAATGGATTTTCGGCGACTCCGACTCCGACTCCGACTCCGGCTTTCAAAAACCAGCTCCGACTCCGACTCCGACTCCGGGCAGAATTGTCGACTCCGACCGACTCCAACTTCCGACTCCGACTCCGCAGACCTAGCAGGGCTGCGGAGTCGACAGATTTTCGGTGACTCCGACTCCGACCCCGGCTCGGGTTTCTAAAATCGACTCCGACTCCGACTCCGACTCCGGTCACAACTGTCGACTCCGACCGACTCCGACTCCGCAGCCCTGTCATGGGGGAGGGGGGGGGGGATTTGGAGCACAATTCTTCTCCCCGCAGCGTCCCAAATTGATAAAAGTTGACGCCTTTCCGTTTTCCTCGCAGAGAACAAGGATGAATTATATTGTGCAAAAACGATGCAACGCATTCAGAAGCAAAATTCGATTTTTTCTATTTCTAAAACTTTTTTTTTGGAGAAGTATGATAGCGCCAAATATACCTATCTTTCCCGATCCGCCAGTGATTTTCCGAATATGTTACCTATACCTAGCTACTGTGCCGTGGACATGCAAATCTTAAGCAGCTGATCAACGTTCCGACTTTCAAAGACCCGACTCAAAGGTCAGTGAATGAATGTGTACATACGACTGCGTCAATCTGAAATTGATGCGACTATTCCGTGACCAAATCAAATGAACAATGCCTCCAGTCAAGTATTATGAATGACGGTGTCCAAAGCTGGTATTGCGTACAAAGTGTGTCTTTATTAGCATTGCGTGCCAGAAATTATTGCTATAGGCACGATAGGCAAATACAGGTAGGTGGGTTTTAGTTTACTTGTAAATTGTAAGTAAGTAAGGTGTAGAACATGATCATATATTTTAAGCATGTGAACTTGGTGTCCAACATTACGATTTATACCCGAGCATAAATAAGGCCTACATGCCACTGGCAGTCCCGCAGGTCAATGGTCTTCGTAAAATCAATAAAATAGCAAGGAAAGACGTTCCTTTATCCAGAGAGATACAATTAACTACATTACAAATTAGCAATGAAACAGAATACCTGCTGTGCAGGTATGCATTAGGTACAGAAAGCTTCAAAATTTGCTTTCGGCGACTCTGTGATCTACCATGACATCAACAGGCTATTCGTCTTCGCCTTGTCACATGTGTCACTGTCATCGGCTACCAACTGCCAGCTAACCTACGTCAGGGCCGATTGTAACACATCGAGTGGGCTTTCATACCCCATTTACCTCGGCTAGTCAGGCCATTAGGGGCATCAAAGGTCAATTTTTTT
The DNA here is from genome assembly GCF_019059575.1 of Amphibalanus amphitrite. NCBI lineage: Eukaryota > Metazoa > Arthropoda > Thecostraca > Balanomorpha > Balanidae > Amphibalanus > Amphibalanus amphitrite. The sequence goes on from NW_024881589.1 coordinate 699,361, forward strand.
TCCATTTTGACATTGTCGAACCAATCGACTACTACTTGCTGGAACACTCGCGTGCAATTGACGTCTCGCTCCTTGCATTGCAATGCTTTACATATTTTTTTTCGCTTCCAATTCGTAGCTCCGGACGCGATGTCATGTCAATGTGCTGGACGATTTTATTTACCAAATACCAGACTCCCACCTTACTTTTTTTAGAGCTTCGGGAAAATCTCGTTGAAACGGCGGAGAAGTCGAACACGCCAAAAGGTCGGGTATGTTGAGAGCCAATAGGTCCGGCGAGGCTAATGAGATAAGAGCGGCGAAGAAAATGTCAACTCTAAGTTATTTGCTCAGGCCTTAGGGCGTTCGGTGTTATCAGATTGAACCTGATACGAAGAAGCACAACTTTCCGGGTGAATGCAAATATTAAAAAAAGCTCAAACTTTTGTCTTTTTCTTGTTGAACACCTTGATGCAACAAAGCATAACCTCATGTGACCCTATACCTCATGCGCAGTTAGCAAAATAACACACACTGGTGGGTTCATGGCCCCTACAAAAACTGAGTTACGCTGGGGATCCACTGAAGGACTGGGGGCGTTGGGGTGTTTTCTTTGTTCTTTCCCCGCAGCGTCCGAAACAGACCAAAAGGAGTGGCTCAGAAGTCAGAACATCATTCATTACGTGTGATGGGCAAACCAGCTGGGAGGGGAAAGCGCCAAACGGCACGGCCTTTTCGGTGAGAGAGCTAGTCATGCCCAATGGAAATAACTACCAGAGAGTTTAGAAGGACTCTGATATTCGAAAAGTTCGCGACCATGACTTGGGTCGCTAGTTGCTACTCCACTGGACTTTGAACCAGCTCGCTACAGCGTCCCTTAATTTACCGTAATTAAACTCTGTGTAGCGCGAATGTAAGGCGGCTGGCTCTCAAATAGACTCTGACGGGGGTCAATTAATACCACTTAGGAGCTCAGAGCTGATCGGATGGTAAGTCTGAGCAATAGAGCGTTTAACCTTGAATTTGACCTCGAGGTGGCCCCGTCTCTCGCATAATATTCTAACCGTGTGATCGATGGATGGAGACCACTCCGGGGCGAAGACCGGCCCGCACCCTTAGCGAACAGAGAAACCATGGGCTCAATCGGCTGGTACAGGTCTCGCGGGTTTTAACGGTAGGTTTTGCACCTAGAAAATTTAGTGTATTTCAGGCTATATCTTCGTCGTCTTAAGCTTTTAAGTGTTGAAGATGCGATCGACTCGTTGGCTCACAAGCCGGGCATGATCGTGTAAAATGGCTTCATCGTAGATCGATTAGTTTCTGAGATATAACCGGAAATGTAAAAGTGCAAAACCTACCGCTTAACCTCGCGAGAGCCGTACCTTGTAAATCGTATTATTCTTCAAAAGCATAGTGCCATTTTCTTAACCGAGATTTGTCGAGTTTGACATTTTGGCCACGAGATCATGTTGGCATACGTGACATGACCGATACAAAAAATGCAGGGCGTCACAACAACAAAGTGAGTTAATGATGCAAAAACAAACTGTTCGAGGCGTTGTCATTACTGTTTAAGGGCGAAACCCAAAGCCCGTGACACAGCCCTCATCCATCTTTGGCCTCAGTCGTTTATCCAGATATTCTTGTCCAATAAATTCTGATGACTTATTTGTATGTCTGTCGTTTCACGTTTGCCATCAAACCATTATGCCATATTCGCCGTTCTGAAGCGAATAATGCTGAATAGCTGTTATAATGAAGGACACAAATAGACGAGTCGTTTCCGTCATGCATCCACCTCCACTGGTGATCTCAATCTGTTGTGCTTGGGGGTGGCCACAACATTGGATGAGCAAGGCAGTCAATAGGCTCTCAAGGACATACAGAAATAAAGAATCGTTCTTTTTCAATTCTAGTATATAGAAAAGAGAAAAAAGCTACACAAAATGACAGGAAGAGGCTGATAATAGAAACCTCGGTTGTCTCACTCTCTGTCAACGCCACTCACCAATTCGCAGCGCCATCTCTGTCTGGTGTCGCTCGCGGTCAGTCACCGGTCGCCCCGGGTTCAAGGCCGCGCCCGTCGCCCCCCGGGGTCAGGGTCGCGCCCGCCGGCGGCCGCCTCCGGCACAACACTGCCGGCACTTTGTGGTGACCGTGAAGGCAGCGCCCCGCCCCGCCCCGCCGCGCCTCCACAGGCGCCGGTCGATAGGAGACTGAGCGGGCCAGACGGCAGCGCCACCCACCGGCGGTGGTAGTAACGGAAACTATGAGTTTAGGGAGATGCCACAGGGCCGTCGGCGGCGCAGCGGCGGACAGGGTAACCAGGCCAAGATTACTTTACTACTCAACCAGGCTACATAGTTTCATTCACTAGGAGGCATACATTGGAAAATAGCTGGGGGCATTACCGAACTCTGCTGTAAATATTAAACAAGTATCATGCATGTGATACAATTGCACCGATGTTACGATTGGCACGGTGGCCGGGCTGTCGTTCATTACGTTGAAAGTTCCACCGCATTGAAACTTTGATCATTACAAGGTCAGTTTGTCAGTGTCCTGAGCAAACCAGCAGAGCCGGGGTCGCAATACCGGTTCATGCAACTTTACGAGCAGTGGCACTAATGAGACACCAAAATTGCTGGGATCAGTTTCAGATATTACCAGCACGTGGCAGGAGTGATTACAAAATGTCAGAACCACCGCGCAAACATTTTTGAAAGAAAAAGAATGAACTGAGGCAAGCATAATGATCTACATCCTTTGACCCCACCTCAAGTTATGGCACTAAATTTAAACCCGAAATAATAAGCAGAAAGCTCAATCGCCCCCCTCAGCAGCCAGATGAGGGCAAACGTCAGAACAGAATCGTATGCCGGAGCTCAGGCGCATTCAGCCATGTTCTTTGTTCTGGCCGATATCCTTTCACTGATTTACTGCAGATACGTAAAGGCGTAATTTCTCACCCGAACCGCACCGAGCAGCAGTTACATTAGCTGCTTGCTATTTTCCAAGCCTGAACAGGCTACCAGGCGCGTTTTCTACTCCCTCAGTTCGTTCGTATGTCACCCGCCGGTTCTCCCCCGCTGGCTCCCAGCTCCGCCCAAACCACACGGCACTCAGTCAACGTCTCTATTGTATTTGGGGTCACGGGGGGCGCGGAGTCATCACAGCGACCAGGTCCGGCGCCCCGGGCTGCCGCCGGGCTGTCCGGAGCGGGGTCGCACCCTGTACCGGGTCACACCCTGTACCCACATCACAACCAGCCGCCACTGACGGTACATCAGCGGCGTCACACGGAGAACACGTCACGTCACAGTACGTCACGGCCGGCGCGCCGGTCGGAGGTGGCGGCACAGCGCCCGGAATGAGGTCCGTCCCGGGGGGCGGTGTGCTGCGGCGCGGTGGGCAGCCGTCCCAGCGGACCACGGTCACCTGGTCCAGAGGAGCGCCCAGCCGGAAGAGCGCCCACCATCGGACCACGGTTACACACCGTTCATAGACCGGCCATGTGCACATATGAGCCATATATGGTCACATCGAATGGAACGAAGTGGTGTAGAGGCTAACAAACACAGACAAAATAAAATGCGTCCGTGGGTTAACATAGGTTACAATTATAAAAAGAAAAAACACGCACAAAAATACCCGGAATAAACATATCTGATAAAACGATAAAGCATAAGCAGCTGCCTTCAGAGAAAAGGTATAACATAGCCACCGTAAAACGAACCATGCACTGGCGATAGTTTGTTCGGTAGTAGAGTATGACATAAACTCAATATTGCACACCCACGGTACGGAGATTCCAGAGTTAGCGACTGAAACTACACCGAACAGACGCTCTATTTTCCGTCATGGCCAGTCATGGTTAGTGCCGACGCGGCTCCGGAGGCGCCCCCCTGCGCTAGGGGCCAGTTTCCCGCATTCCCGGGTCCCTCCCAGATGGCTCTCGCCTCCCTCCGCTGCCGTCCACACACATCAGACGCCGAGAGCCGCCCGTGGAACGTGCCGGTGGAATGCCCCGGTCGGTATGGAAATCGATCCTCCCCATGCGGGGAGCGGCGGTCGAGCCGCGCTCGACTGGCGACTGGGAGTCTGAGGGTCAGATTTCTGAGGAAGATCAGACGTCTGACAGCCGCTAAAAGACGCAGCCGTCCGACTCAATGGGATGAGCATCCTGAGCGCCAGGTCAGCATTGAACTGATACCAGTGGGACAGAACAGTCGGTATTCAGCAGTGGAATGTTACAACATCGGTACTAAGCAATGCCAGAGACTTTCAAATCGCCAGTCGAGCATGAAGACGTTACAAAACCAGACACACTCTCAAAATAAGAATACATGGGCAAAACACGCCCTTCTGATACCATTTTGCACTAAACGATGATAAAATTGCCATAAAAGTTGCCATAAATATATCCCGGTCAACCTTCTGACCACCTGGCTAGCCTTCCAATGGAAAGCGGCAGCCAATCCGGGTCCCTCTCCACTCGAGTATGTGCCTGCGTGGGCCCACATAGGCCATTCACGCTGGAATATGGGGAGAGATATATAGGAATACGGAGGACACACGCTATCGAGAGACTACTCGCGGTGTTGCGCGGCGGTCGGAGCCGTGAGCCAGTGCTACTGGCAATGGCATGACGCGCCGCTCGGGCACGTGTACGGTCGAGTGCCAACAGAAAACCTGGCACTTCTGTCTGCCGAATTATACACACGGAACACTATCGGAATAAATACCAACACTGTACAGAGCACAGGGCGTCCACCGCTCCGGCTCACACCAGAGTACGAGGAGTCGGAGCGACCACTGGCCTCACACCAGTCAGCGGGGAGGTACGACACTTCACGTACGAGCTGGAAGCGCCCCGCTACACATACATACACACATACAGTCAGACACTACTGGCCGACATCCCTCGGCAGCACGCAGTTCACTCCATCCTACACCCTTCTCACTCACCCACAAGTTCTACACCCTCTCACACCCATCTCACACGCCCACTATCTCACACACACACGGAGAGAGAGCCGGCGATCACAACCAGACCACAACCGGCCCGTCACTTGTACTGTTTGTCCGCCGCGGGGGGCGGCGCTGCTCGAAGGGAGGTTCGCCTCACTGCCGGCCGCTCGACTGGGGTCCTACGGTCGGCAGAGGGTCCAGTAGGGCAGAGTTACCGTCCCAGCCAGCCGGGGTCCTCTCCGGGTGAGAACGGGTCCAGCAGCGCGCTCTGTAGACGGGACAGGTTGCAGGAGGTCAGATCGCACAGCAGGCTCACCAGGGCGACTTCATATGCGCTGATGCAACATTCAAGACTAACAGAGTGCCCAGCACTGGGTATTAAATCTGCCGTAAAAAGGCAAAACCCATTATATTCGGGTGACCTCTGACCTGAGGGAATGGCCTCTGACCCGACATAATGGTTTTTGCCTTTGCACGACAGAAATACCCAGCACCGAGTACCGGCCACTGACCGTGTCGGGGTCCAGGTGGGCGGCGGCGGCGGCCGTCTGCTGCCGGTGAGCGCGCCGCAGAGTGCTGCCCGGAGTGTTGGGGGCCGACTTGGAGGTCCGCGGCAACGACATCGAGCCGCTGACGGGGGACAGCTGCTGACTCTGAGAGAGAGGGAGGGTGAGGGTCAGTGGGGGAGGGAGTCAGTGGGGACATCGAGCCGCTGACTGGGGGCAGCTGCTGACTCTGAGAGGAGCGGGAGGGGAGTCAGTACTCAGTGGGGGAGGGGAGGGGAGGGGAGTCCGTGGGAGAGGGGAGGGGAGTCAGTGGGAGACCTGGAGCCGCTGACGGGAGACAGCTGCTGACTCTGACAGAGGGGGAGGGGAGAGGGGAGGGGAGTCAGTACTCAGTGGGGGAGGGTTAGTGGGGGACATCGAGCCGCTGACTGGGGACAGCTGCTGACTCTCACAGAGAGGAAAGGGGGGGGGGGAGTCAGTGGGGGGGGGGGGAGGGGAGGGTCAGTGGGGAAGGGAGAGGAGAGTCAGTGGGGACATCGAGTCGCTGACTGGAGACAGCTGATGACTGTGACAGAGGGGAGGGGAAGGGGGGTCCGAGAGGGGCATCGAGCCGCTGACTGACAGAAAAGAGGGGGTCGGTCAAGTCAGTAAGAAGGAGGCACTGACAGGCGACTGCTGTTGTCCTCTGTTGACTTCAAAGCCCAAGCCCATCCCTCACCCAATCCTTTCTTCATACTCTCACCTCCCACAAAGTTAGAACTCCCCTCTTTCCCTAACTCCAGCCCTCCCCGTCTCCCTCACCTTCAGCATCTTCATGAGCGAGTCCAGCTGCCCCATGAGCTGCCGGCGCGAGTCCTGCAGCGTGCTCAGGTGGGTCTCCAGCTCGCCGCGGCGCTGCCGCAGCGCCCGCAGCTCGGAGACCAGCTCCACGTCGGCGGCGGCAGACGGTGCGCCGGCCCGCAGCCGCGCGATCTGGCGCATTATCTCCTGGTTCTTGGCCTCCAGCTGGGCGATGGTCTCTCGCTGAGAGCGAGCGCGGCCGTCGGAACTGCTGGTGTCCGACGGAGTTCGGTTCTGGGCGGAAACCGAAACGGGTTAGCACATATGGTGGGCATCTAGCCGCACATATGGTGGAACTAAATAAGCACACAGAAACGACACATAGCTAGCAGCAGAGAAGTGTTAAGCTACGATACATCGTAGATGTCAGCTGCGGCAGACCTGAATCTTTGGACATAAGAATGAGCGCCACCCACAAAACTCTTCATAAGTCGGCCGAACAGCGTGCCATGTTTGACACCGCACCCATATATGTACTGAAGCCAGGGCCCACTTTGGGCGGGTCACGGAGTTCATTCGCTCGGCCTCTGACCACCACTGTCCGGTCTAACATAGCCGGCCAAATGTCACACGGTGCCATAAAGTGGTCCAGCATCCGCCCGGCTGTCCGCTCTGGGTCACCGCACGGACCTGGAGAGCGACAGACACGACAGACGCTTCTCAGGCGGACACACCAGCCACCAGCTGTGACTCGAGGTACCCTAGGTGGGACGCTGAGTGGTCGACGGCTCGGGAGCTTTATTTGGAGGCGGGAGGTGGCTCTTACCTGTGATTTCTCTGCCGCCAGTCGGGCCGAGTAGCGCGCGATCAACCGGTGCTCCTCGTCCACCTGACGCTCCATCTGGCTGAGACGACTGGGGCTGGGGGAGGGGCAGGGGTCACAGGTCAGGTCAGGTCAGGTTATATTCGCCTAACATTACAGTCAACTTCGACGACTGGGTCTGCTGGAGGGACACAGGTAACTAGCAAATTTGAACGTTATCCACTACACACATTTCACACAGCAGTTACATCGACATCGTGAGTCGGTATTATTTCCCTCCAAGCGGTCTGAATGGCTAAGGCAGATACCTGCCAGGTGGCACATTGTTTCTATAATATATTCACGCCTTCCGTCGCATTATGGCCGATAATCATAGCTACACAATGAAGGCTCCAAGGTGACTCCAGTAATTGCTGCGATACTCGGAACAATAACTGGGCCAATTGACAATAACCGTCTGAGTGAACGACTTGAGTGATATGCCAAACGGCCGGGGCCGGCGGGGTCTGTATGATGGCCTTCTGGCTCCAATTAGGGGACTGCTTCGGCGGCACAGTGGCACGGCAGCCGGCCAGCTGGGGTAATGAACGGTGGAAAGGGGGATAGGGGGGGGGGGCACAAGAAGACAGGCTGGTCCACCCACACGGGGGCGATGGGCATTGGCACTCAGTCAATGCCCCCATCTTCCCCGTAGCGTTATAGGGTATAGAGAGTTCGATCAACCCAGCCGAACAGTGACAGGGGCACAGAGGCCAGGGGCCGTATCCACGTCGATCATTTTCGTATGAATTTTCTTACGCATGAACTACTTTAGATTTTCCTAACTACGTGAACTCCGTCGATGAAAACTTATCGTAGTGAATCGTAGTGAAAGTATCGAAGTGAATACCAAATTATACTTACGAAAGAAAATCGACTTACGAAGTCGACGTGAATACGGCCCCAGGTATTTCCGTCCACACCGGGGAAGGGCAGAGGGGTCAGACTAGACAGACCAGCCCACCCACGCGCTCCCACGACAGCGTCAGACGCCCGGCCAACTTGTGCAATAACGGGGGCCGGTCTGTCGGGGCGCCGCACGGCATGTCTGCGGTTAACTCATACCGCTCAGTCAGCACGTGTACGGGCGGTGTTCACATTATACCGCTCATGGTCAGCATATGTCCGCAGTTTACATCTCTGAGTTAGCGCACCCTCGTTCCTCGGGCATTCTACGCGTCCGCAGTACGAGAGTTCCATTCGCTCATGAGATAATCTAAGCGGCTTTGAATGTAGTGACGCCAAATAATGGGTTGCAAATTCAGTTTAAAATTAGGAACAGGGCTGACTCAACATGGTGCCACATTTAGAAACCACATTGAGAAAATGAATCACGCTAGAAAGGGGATGCTAAGCATAATGGCTTAGAAGAAAACCTGCAACCCATAACTGGAAATCCCGCACAAACTCTAAATCCTGACCACCCACCAATTCCTCGCCGACCCAAATACAGCCGCTCTGAATCGCTCAATCAGCCGACAGCCGCCATGGAGAATTAACGGTTCCTTTACGTGACCATACAGAGCGACCTTTCCGAGAAGTATCGTTCATCATTAAGCGGGCTATCACTCCCCTTCCCTGCCCTACGGCGCGATACGGCGGGCCGGGCGAGCTTGGTCGGGCCGCCAGGGACGGGTCAATCGCACCAGCCGCAGTGAAATGGCGGCGATGAGCGGCGCAATCAGACGCGCACGGGCCTGGGGAGAGCAGGGGTAGCAGCGCATGTAACCGGGCATGTAGCACGGCCCGGGGAACAGACAGTCGCCTCCTCGGCACTGACGGTGGACTCGGCCACAGCGACCTTCAGCTGGGCTAACCTGCGAAAATATCTCCTTTTTTTGCAAACATGTCTCTCCGTCTGCCATGAAAGATGTAATTTGTTTGTTTGTTTGCCTGATTGTTATCACTGTTACGGGGTATTTGTCTGTCCGTCAGCCTGCATGGCGGCTCGCCTGTTTGCCTGTCTGTCCGTCAGTCTGACCGACTGTCTGTCTGTTTGGCGTGTGCCTGTTAGTCCTCTCCTCCGTCCCTATGCTGATAAAACTAAAATAACTATCATTGTCGAGGGTAAGCACGTTGGTGGGTTGTCGGTGGGGAGGCAGCGGTGAGGACGGCCGTAGGAGCGGCGGGTGCGACAGCGGGGGCGATGTGGAAGGATGGTTTCGCCGTGTCCGACCAGCGGAGGGCGGTGTGTGGACACGACGGACGCGATCGGAGACCTACTTAGCCCTGGGAGTGGGGAGCGGTTTAGTATCGGGAGCCAGACAACCCCAGCTACACTAGGGGGCTAGCAACACTAGTGGGTCTCAGCGAATGGGGGTATACCATTCCCAAATGTTTTCAGTCTCATGTTACGAGTTAACTTCATTGCGACATTCGAACGTCATAAAATGCCAGTCGCAGAAGCCGTACAAAATTGTGAGGTAGCCTCATAATAACTCAGGAAATAGGTCCGTCCGTTATTTCCGCTAACACAGAAGAGCGAACGCCTGCCTGCGTTATACCAAACGCGCACAAAAAAGCGTGCCGTGTCACGCTACCGGCACGGTAGCGGGCGGCTCGGCCAGCCTGTTAGTGCGACACGTGAGGGTCTATTGACACGGCGCGCGGCACGCCGGCCAAACGCACCGCGCGCACGCACAGGGAGGCCGCTCACGGCACGGGACGGTCGACCCCGTTCTGTCGGCCGGGCCTCGGCAAAACCCCGACACCGGCTGACACAGTGTCCGAAAACAAAGCTGCGCGAAAAACTGCGACCACGCGGGACCATGTCCCTCTTGCTAACTGAAGCAGCAAAACATGTTAAATATTAATCATATGTGCAGTATTGTACAAACCACTCATAGTTTCATGCATCTAATGAACTGAGCGTGAAGATTAGAAGTGGAAGCTACCTATAAAACAGTCATCTGACGATTGAATGCGCATTTGGACAGGTGATACTGGCGGCTTGGCAGAAAAAGTATGTGTCAAGCAGCCCGACAGTGTAAAAACAAGTCGAGCATGCGTTTAGCTGGCAGACACGGCGCAGAGAAGAATGACACAGGGAGGAAGGCAACATGCGGTACAAACTAACGGGTCGTAATAGCACATATGACATGAAAGACGGGAAGATATCACCTATTTCAAAACATGGTTATTATAGCTAGTCTGGCGTCATTCAACAGCGCATTCACTTCCTGAGCTATATAGATGACCTTCAAAGAAAGTGAACATGCAAAGTGAAATTCACTGAGCTGCACAGCTTGTTCAACAAGGTTGTTTTTTCTGGCCAACAAGCCTTGTTGGCCAGAATAAGAATGGGTGCTGAGTGTAAGACAATAGAAGCGCGATGTGAAGGAAAGCATAATCAAGCAGCGCTGTACCCGTTCTAGCAGTGCTATACACAGCCGGCCCCACAGCCCCAGCGTGCAGCCGCCCCCCAGCCCCGCGGTGCGCCTGCACCCGCCTCTCAGCCCCGCGGTGCACCTGTATCCGTCCAGCTCCATGCTCCGTTCGCTGGGCAGCGAGTCGGGTGAACTGCCCGAGCCTGTGGCGCCCAGGAACGGCGGGCCGGCCGGACCGTTATGGCTGAGCAGCGGCGACGGCGGCCTGGGGGGAGGGGAGGGTACCGACACCATCAGACACCGTCACCAATCAGCAGTCCAACCACCCGTCACCACCGACACCACGACACCGCCCGTCACCGACAGCAGCGCACGCAGGACAGCGGCCTTTGGGACACAGACGGTTCAACCGTCACCATCATCCACCACACTGCAGCCACCAGCACCAGCACCACCCCACAGACATTAGCAACGGCGGTATGGCGTTAACTGTCACCATAAACGGCATCATTGTTGTCCCATTATTTACAACATTTAGGCGATCAGTGAGGGCAGAAGAATGCATAAAAACTTCATGATGGCCGATTGTGATCTAGCTTGCTGGTCATCATTATAAGACAGTAACCATGGATGTGGAAGTTTATAGAGCAAAGTTTCAATGCAGCGACTGTCAGTGTTAATTCGATGAGACAATGCAGGATCGTCACCGAGTGTTCATTATGCAATTGAATAGCCGACAAATGAATGATCACCCGGCAACTGAACTATATCAAAGAACGGAATCCACAGCGGTTCAAATGGCTTACGATCCATCGCGTTCAAAGTTGTAGCGAACTGAATCCATTTGAAGGAGTAATATAGGACCAACTTTGCATCTGAATACCGTATGCAGCATTCGCACATGAAATATTCAAACGCTGTGCAGAGAGAGAACAGCCTCTGAGATTTCCGACGGAGGCTAATCCATAAATAAGGCCATCTTAACTGCCATTAGCACCGCGACTAGTGCAGCTCTGGCAGAGAACGTCACCACAACTCAGCGGGACCGTACGGCGGCCCCGTCTCGGTGACAGCTCAGCGGTCAAAGTCGGGTGGCGAGGTGAAATACCGCGGTCTGACCGCCGCACAGTGGGGATTTTTCCGATCTAGCACGTATTTATTCGTAGAGGGCAAACCAAAATTAGAATTGTAGCCAGATTGTGCACAGATGTTGGCTGGTGTGTCCTGGTGAGAATTTTACCTGTAAATGTGCATAATCAACATACCTAGTATAGGGGGTTCAATTGGACCCCCGCTCAGCCGTTTGGCCCCTGATCAAGCTAGAGCTTCGCGGAAAAGTCAAGCGTGCTGCCTATGACGAAATGAGGCCGAATATATCCAATTTCAAAGTCCAAGGTCATAAGCTGACTTTCCAAGTCAGTTTAATGACCCAACTAAAGTTGGGAAATCGAGACCTCTTGAAACTTCGCAAAGTTAGGGTGTTACGGGGTATTTTGGGGTGCTGATCACGAATTTCATGTTAGTTTTGATCACAGACGATGTCTTTATGCATTTAGGCCAGGTCGGGTCAGGTCAGGTTAGATCAACTAGTAGGCGTCCTGCCGGCCATACATAGAAGTGTCACCTACTACTGATAGCTTCGTAACATGGAACGAAGGCACCAGAACTACTTCGTATATATTCAAATGGCTGCTAAAATCGAAATCAGCACCAAAAACTACCCTAGAAACAAGTAAAACTCGAAAAAGTGAACCAAGATCATCAAAAGGTCAATGACCTTGACTTGACCTTCACGTGACCTTGACACCCACCATTATGCATGGCACCAACATCATTTCACATATTTGAACGTTTAAAACCACAAAAAGACTGGAAACCGCGGATAATGTGAGCTGGCATACGCCGAATCGCGATTCCGGCCAAACATGGTCTCGAGAAATATGCCACAGGTCAAAGGTCAGTTGGGTCAGAGTCATGAAATTTTTAGGTTAGATGTAAAATTGATGATCTCGAGGGCACCGAAAGTTTCGGCGCGATCGGCCGCTCTTTGCGCGAGTAATTTGCGGAAAACCATGGGGTTTTATCCGACCCCTTCCCCCTCCCCCTCCTCACAAGTGCGATGGTTAATAAGGTTACGGTATGTATAATTTACGCTTGTCATCCTATTCCTAATGAATGTGTCTCAGAAAATATGAATCATATAAATCACGAAGTAAAATTATTCGCCTACGTCCGGAACATACCTATATCGTGCTGTTTGCCCTAGCGCTCCTCGAGTGGGGTGTTAAGATACTTTAATGTGAATATTCCGTGTTCAGGCAAGTTTCGGCAGCCAAACTGGGCGTTGTCTTGTGCAGGAGAAAGTGGCGAATTCGATAGGATATATTTCGGAGTGGAAAAGTGTGGAGAACATTGTTGATTTCCTACATTTATTTAGAATACCATTCCTTCAATATGGTGTCTGTAAGGGTTTTTTGTAAAGGGCATTTTTGTGACCTTAGTAAGGTTATGGCATACTTTCTGTTTGCCATTCCATTCCTAATAAAGGTGCCTTTCAGACGATATGCAACTTTAAGACCTCGCAAGATTAAAACCAACAGGACAGGACAATGAAATTGAGCTATACTTTCGGGCCTTGCTGAGCCCATTGAGTAATCACGCATGAGTGTGAACTTTGGGCGCATTTTTCCTAGTTTTGCTGTGGACATACAGATAAAAGAATGCCATATATGAAAAATTCAGATATTTCTTAGCCCCACTGACACAAAAAATAAACAAAAATCCAAAAAAGATTTTTTGAATTAATAGGCGCTAGATCGGAAAAATCCCCACTGTGCGCCGTCTGCGGCTCTCCCGGTGAGGACACACCACTCGCCGTGTAGGGTCCGTCCCGTCCGCTTTACAAAGCCGTCCGACAGTGACGCCAGCCACTGCCGTCGAGGTAATGAGACGGATGGGACAGATGTCTGCGACACGACTCATACGCCAGTCGTGAAACCACTGCACAAGTAGGAGCAACTGCAGTGGAAACTCGGCCATCGGGGCTAGAGGCGGCACGGTGAGCTCCCAGAAGGGACTTGCTAGCTTATAAGCGTGCACATTCACGTATGAAACAAAACGCAATCGATCACTCATTTGATCACATGCTCCCTGGGAAACACCAATCAGTCCTCAGATGACAGAAGAGCCAGTCTGATAGCTACTATAAATTTATACCGTAGCTTCCTAAGCTAGTCACAGAGAAATCTAACTAATGCAAGGTCCGTCATCTAATGCAAGGTCCCCCCCCCTCCCACACACACACACACACACACAGATAAGCCGACCCGACCCGACCCAATCCAACCGCCAGCAGCGGCTATACTCACACAATGTGCATCAGGTTGAAGGTCTTCTCCGGGTGAGCCGGGTACCGCGGTAGGTCGGGTTGTTCGCGCCGCTCGGGCACACACCGAAAACTGCCCCGGAACGAGCGGGACAGAGGACCCGTCGGCGACTTCTGTCGGACACGGGCGTGCCGGGGTCAGTGGGGGGTCAAACGGGGTCATTGGAAGATCACACGGTGTCATTCAGGGTCAGTGGAGGTTAGATGGGGTCAGCAGACGGTCAGGACAAAGTTACCAGAGAGAAAGATGCGTGATGATAGCGAAATAATGCATAAATAGCATGAAGTAACCGTGACTAAGAGTGAGTAGCATTACTGATGGAAAGGAGCACCATCCACACAATGATTATACTAAGCGTTATGAGGAAAATCATGATATACAGTTTCATTACTTGACCTTATCCTCAAATTAAGTGTACCGTAAAGTGGGGCTATTTGAGACAATGGGGCTATTTGAGACAGTATTTAAAATCGCTATAAAATGAAGATCGTTTGATTTTTGTATGATATTTTTGCTCAGGGAGGTGTGGAATCGAGCAGTAAATCGCCGGAGCAAAAAATTAAGCCTAAATTTTAAGTGGTTTTTATTTTATAGCAATTTTAAATACTGTCTCAAATAGCCCCACTGTCTCAAATAGCCCCACCTTACGGTACAAAGTTTTTTTTATCGGAAGTTTTTAAATTTTAAAATTGACAAGAATAACACAAAACGTTTACATTTGTTCTTTAGAGACTTAGAGACCGTTGGACAGCAGAAACACTAGACTCATACAGCATTATAAAGCATAGATTCCACCGGCACGAACCCAGAAACCAGTATATTTTAGTCGCATACGGAGCGAACAAAGGTGTCGCAAGTTTTGGATCGTTCCCAGCCTGACAGCAGCGTCGCTCCAAGACGGACCGCCCGTCATCCACAATCGACCCGACAGACAGACCCCACACCAGGCGCCAGAAACACCGAGCGGCTGAGCCCGCAAACAACACCCGCATCCCTGAGGAGTCGGTCTCCACAAAAACGACAGAGAGGACGCCGAGCACCAGCCGTCGATGACAGCTCGTTGAGCGGACCCTGCCGTGCGAACTGGGTCGCGGCGCACGCGGCGGAGGGAATGCGACGGACGGCGTCAGTGCGGCATGCAATAATGGTGGCCGGCGAGGGCCATCAGGCAAATGGCGTTCAGAACACGAGATGAGGCGGCCCCGCGGAACGTGACGGGAAATGCAGCCGGGCAATGCGGCGGAGAAGGCGGGGGAGGCGGAGACGGAGGGGAGGATAGGATAGACCTAGACGTAAAGATGGGAGAGCGGACGGGAGGCGGAAAAGTTTGTTAGTCGTTGGGGTTACGGGGAGCGTAGACAGGAAGGTCATTATGCACCCATAACTTGGCAGTTAGTTACGAACTCATGAGTTGAACACTAAGCAAAACAAAGTATGGAAGTTCATATCCTGTGAAATGGAGAAAATGTGATTAATTTATGAACATCGTGAATCGTATGAACGGAAGAGTCTAGAGTTGAATCGTCAATGAATGAAACACACAAATGAGTGCTTTCCATCCCCTAGACACGGACAAGCGACGGCGTAAATGAAGGGACAAATTCCACCAGTGATTCATTGCACACAATAAGCAAAACACTTCCACACACACCCAACATAGAGCAAATGCACAAACTGACACGGCGACATAAGCATATCTGAAATAACCCCACACTGCCAGTCACCATTCTCAGAGCACCCTCCCCTCCCCACGAGTCTCTTCCCTCTCCAAGGGACACTCAGCAGTCAGTCCTCCCCCGGGGCGACTCTCTCTCGAGAGTCCCTCCTCGTTCACTGACCGGCGTAATGAGCTCCTTCATCGGATGCTGCAGGGTGTGCGCTCCCGACGTCTGTCCTCGCCAGAAGCAGTCCTGACAGAGCTGGTAGCTGCTGCACCGCTCGCAGCGGTACTTGAAGCCCGTGAAGCCCGACTTCTCACAGGCGGCGCACTGCACGTTATGGTACACTGCGGAGGGGGTGAGGGGGAGGGTGAGCAGCAGGGTGGGAGAGAGGGCGAGAGGAAATCACTGCCGCAGTCAGTGCAATGACAAGTGTGGTAGTAACACGTAGAGCACAAACAAATATGGGGAGGGCTACATATCGACAGTGGATTTGGCTCATCTATAGCAAGAATAAATAAAATCAGGTAAAAAAAAATAGGAGAGGAAAAAGCAAACAAGTCCGGTGACTAGGATAAAAACAAAATGGCATGCGGAGTATTGTAACCCAACGGGTGGAAACGCCATCACGTTAATCATCGATAAATATCCATTATACAAATACGAATACAAGTATCCATTGTACAAATACGAGTACAAGTGTTAGGGCCAAGTAAAGTCACGCAAGTGTTAGGGCCAAGTCACAATATCCCAACACAAGTATGTTTCCAGAACCATGTTTCCAGCCCGGGCCTTTGTCCCACTGCTGGACACCAGGTGTCGATCTGAACTTTGTCCGACACGACCTGTTCAGCGCAGTGTTCTTTCCGGAGACGAATGCACGCGTCCGGAAAATTATGGCCACTCAACTACCTCAAGGAAATACATTACCAACTTCCGAAAACGACGCAGTTCGGCTCGCTGGTGCCACCCTGAATTCCGAGTAACTCGCCAACAGAGCAGCTGTCTGAAGAGAGTTCCACACATACTGGCTGCCACCTCTGACGAACCAAATTAGCCCACTGGAGGTCTTCCACCTCGACCCCATAGCACACCTCCTCGAATCCCTGCCCTCCCCAGTCCCCGCTCTAAGATCCCATCACTTTTTGGACAGTTGGGAGTTGGGACGGTTCGGGACGGGAAAATTAACACATCTCACACGGACAGGACAGCGGACAGCTGGCAGTGGACACCGTCTGATGAATCGGCCCCCGGGGAGGAAGCTGTCGACTGTCGGCTGACGGCCCGGCCCGGAGAGGTATCTGACAGAACACTCCCCATCCCCGGAGAGAAACTGTCAGCTGACGGCACGGCAACGACCCGGTCGTGAAGATATTTCTACCCCTCCCCCGCCCCCCGGAGAGGTAACTGATATCATGTTCCACATCCTCGGAGAGAAACTGTGTGTCAACGACTCGGCCATGAAGAGATTTCTGACACCCCCACCCCCTCCCCTGGCCTCGGAGAGGTGACTGACAGCATGATCCCCATCCTCAGAGCGACCTGACAGTGGGCGCACGCCTTTCCTCCGGTCCAGAGAGGTGTCTAAGGGACGCCCTTAGAGAGGAGGCCGGGACAGTGCCGGAGACCTCCAAATGGAGCCAATCTGGACATCGGGTCAGTGTTTGTGTAGTGAACTAGCAGGGCAAGGGGCAAGAAGGACATGGGTTCGGCAATAAGCAACTACAGTATCATAAGTGCTGCGGGCGAAATGGGTGGAGAGGTAACAGGGAGTCCAAGAAAACGGCCAACTCCGGAAAAGGGCAGCATAATCGTCGCTTGGATTTTTGGATAGTCGCTAGAATACTTCATTGGATATTTCTAAAAAGAAATTTAGAGAGGCAAACACAGACGTTCACTTTCATTCTTTCGACAATCGCCCGGTAAGAGCACATACCCGTCATTTGCAGTGTTCTCCAGGTCCATTTGTCGCCTGCTATTACACCGATCACGCTCCAATAGGATGCGATCGCCGGGCGCCGGCACGTGATCTCCCGCTCAGGGTAACGCGATCAGCTGCGCGCTGACAGGCCATTGGCTGAGCCCGGCTCGTCCTGTTAGCGCTAACATTAGTGGCAGACAGCCGCGTCCGACTGTATTACACGCGACACGGGAACACGACAGGACGCGAGAGCGAGGAAATACAGAGAGGATCATGAGATGGACGCAGGTAAAAGGCAAGAAATGCTTCAGTCGATGAAGAGTCATGCAATGAGGATATCCCTAGTCAGTAGTCACACGGCCAGCAACACCAGAAAAATTAGCTCTCGCCTGGTTCCATTGTGGTAATAGTGTGTTAAACCGCGCGTTCCTCGCGCTAACATTTCGTCTGGTTCCACTGAGGCCATGCTGTGTAACCAGTCCCACACCACCTTCCTTCAGCACCTCTCACCATACCCCGCACTGATCTCTGCCCATTCGGAGGAGCTCGATACATCCCTCTCACCGGTTTCGACGGTGGCCATGCGGTGCAGCAGCGGCAGCCAGGCCAGGCACTCGGGGCCTTGCTCCGACAGCAGACGCTCCAGGAAGTCGTTCACGTTCACATTGCCCTGCCGGGAGAGCGATGACGTCAGGATGACGTCACGGTGACGTCAGACAGACACAGACACCGGAGCAGTACGGGAATTAGGATAACAGCGGGTACTCGTGTGTCACTGAGTGACGCAAGTCAGCTGCTTCAGTGTCAGAAGTGAGACGTCTTCCTTCTTCCAGGAACTATCCCATGAAGACTAAATACTAAATGGACGGAGGGGCAGAGTGTCCGATGGATGGATGGGCGACAAGACACACTCAAAGGTTACATGGGTGATGGTATGGATGAACGCTACTGTCACAATGAGTCACAATCAGACTATGGCGGTGGAGTAGCACTATGACTAATCACGTGGAAGTACGCACACTACGCAGTTACATAAAAAACGCTGTAGAATATTGTCCATTAGATGATGCAAATGGTCCGAGGCAGCCTAACCCTCGCCTATGACGTGAGGCGGCTAAAAGAACTAACACAGCCGTAATGATGATCACAGTCTACAAAGCGATCACGGCCCGCACAGCTTCGTAACGTGGACATTGCAAGAACCAACAACGCGGATGTCCATCGACAGGTTATAAGTTTAGCCAGCACGGCCAGCACAGCTAGCACGGCACAGCACAGCGAGCACGGCCAATACGGCGAGTACGGCGCGCACGGCGTCGGCGGAGATGGATGTATTTCAATCAGGTGCAGCTGCCAGCCTGCGAGCCGGTCGTCAAACTCGCACCGTTCAATAGTCGATAGCGTCTCCCTCGGGATCTGTGAGAGGGGGTGTCGGAATGCCGGGGCGGGAGGGGTGGATGGAACGGTTGGGACGGGTGATATTACCTGAGGCAATGGGTCGACAAAGTGAGTGGGAAAAGTGATGAATTTGAACTGTTCGTAATAATGTGATAAAATCGTAAGACACGTGTACCTATGTTATAAAAATGTTGGTAACAGCATTGACAATTTCGTAATATTAGTCTCCAAAAACTGGAAGCTAGATTGATTTAAGTGTTTGGATAGTTTTTGCCACTGATCAAGGGCTGCGGAGTTCGATCAGTCAGAAAGAAGGGTTAAATTGGACTGATTCGACTACCGGCTAATGCACCACAGCGCCTGATTTAATTTAGAAATACGTCTTTGTTGTATTTGATCTCGTACGAAGCACCATATATTTAGTTTCCAGATCTCGCTGACTATCACAGACGGTCGGCTATCCCACCTCTGGTCGCCCTTGCCAATGTTTCACACGCAATTTGCCGACCTAATTCCCTATTTCAATATACCCTGATTTACCAATGCTTCTGCGGCGGCCACGATGCTGCCTAGCCCAGTCCCCAACAGCCACACATCTCTCCCATCCGCCCGGAGCCGGCACCGACCGCAGGAGCTCAGCCTCCCAGGCCACCCTGCTTCCCAGTGCCCAGCTCCATCCCTTTCCTCCCCGCGCCAGTACCGACCGCAAGAGCTCAGCCCCTCAGGCGTCAGCGACCGCTGATCAGCTGATCCGATTTCGCTGTTTTCGCGGCCTCCCGTGCCGCCCGCTGTCAAACTTCACTGCCGTATAGTGCGGGCCCGATATGGATGGACGAGAGGACAGCGCCGCGTCAACAAGTGGCTGTATTGTACTAGAAAGAGATCGAATAAAAGTAAAGCGTTTATCGATTTCAACTCAATACGAAATCCGCCATGAACTCAACAATTACGCTTCTACAATTGCTTCACTCCACTCCATATCAATAAATCCACTTTCCTTCGTTCCTCTACCGCTCCCCCTCACCGCCGCGCTGCTCCTCCAAATTGCCGTTCTTGCATTTTTGAATCACGCGGCATATGACATGTGCATATTCACTCCGGCACCTCATAATTAGTGAATGACCTAAATCATGTAGGCACTTCTAATTACTAACATAGTTTGATAATAGAAATAACTCCACATTCCCCCCTGATCTCCGATCATTAAATTGTATGTAGACAACGTTGGAGCAGCGCTATACAACAGCGCGCGTGGGCAGACTTCAGAGGCAAATACTACAATGTCCTTGCCGGGTCCTCACGCTACACGTCTTTGCTGGCATCTGTCTGACGACGGCTGAGGCCGGGCTGTCCGCACTCTCAGTCTCGTTGACCTCAGCCGCTGTGGCCTGAGACACTTCACACTCGAGCTGGGAGGCACCATCAGCGTCATTTATCTGCTCGCAGCCTCCTGTCGTTCCTGGAGCTGGTATCTGGATCAGCCATGACTCCTCTGCGTCTTCTCCGGGCTCTTCTCGTTCATACTTGGGCTCCGACTCCTGAGTGCAGTCTGTTGAAGCTTGGCGCAGATCGCGCACATGACGAGGAATGCTGTCGACTTCCACGGTCTGGGCCGACACCACTTTGGTGACCGTTCCCACTGAACTGGGTACGTCACATCGTGTGTTGGGATCTCGAACCCACACGCGATCTCCCAAGCTGAACCGACACACGACTACACCAGGATCGCTGGAGTTCTCGTCGATTCCACGTATTTTCACTTCATATCGGTATATTTGATTCGCCGGAGCAGATTCAGCACTGACGTCGTCCTTGGGTGTCACGTTATACCAGTACAGTGCCTCCTGCACTGAGCAGCTTGAGCGGGCTACAATACACTTCACTGTCCGGTGGCACCGCTCCACTATCCCATTTCCAGAGGGTCGGTGGGCGCTTCGAAATCGCATGGTCACGCCCCATCGCTCGCTGAATTCGGAGAAGGCACGACTACGGAATGCCGCTGCGTTGTCCGTTAGGATTTCTCGCGGCGCTCCTCGTTCAAAGAATATCTGCTCCAGCTGTTCGATGACGCTGCTGCTGTCCTGCCTCTTCAACTTCCGCCACACAGCAAAGCGAGATGGGCCGTTATCTATCACCGTCAGATACTGGCCGCCGTTCACATGTGTTATGTCCATGCTCAGCCGTGTCCACGTTTCCGGAACGCTGAGATCTCCCTTACACCACCTGACTGGAGCTGGATCCAACGACAGGCACTGCTGACACTGATGGACGACGGCGCGCACCTGGCTCTTGGTGACTGCTGGTACGGACTTCTTGCAGAAGTAGAAGGTGCGCCGTATCCCAGGGTGCCCAGTCGAGTCATGTATGCGCCGGATCTCATCTGAGTTGTCATGACTTGCTGCGGCGGCGGCTACACCACCGTCACTTCGCTGGTCGGCGCCACCGACTTCAACACGGACAGCAGAGCCGTCTGATGTCGGAGCGAGCCACTTCTGCGGCACTCTGGTGAGGGCGTCAGCTCTGTTCTCTCTGGACGTGACGAAGCTCACGTCTACCTGGAGACCGTATTCCTCCACCGTGCTTCTGATGGTCTCCAGTCGCCGACGAATCAGCATCTCCCCCGCCGCTTTCGTTTTCACTCTTGCTTTTCCTGAAATCGCATCGCTCAGCCAGTGGTAGACTGTCCGCGAGTCTGTCATCAGTTTCACTGTTTTGACTCCCCATGGAATCACGAGATTGATGCCTTTTAGTGCTGCATCTAGCTCAGCCATATTTATATGGGCGCACTCGTCACGTCTTAGCCAACATGCGTCTTCAACCACTTCTCCCCCGATCTGTACCACAGCACCTAGGGCCAGGGAGCTCGCATCTACCCATACTGTTGCGTCTTCTCCATCCACGTCCCATCTGCCGCGTGCTGGGTCTGCTGCATCCACTCGCTGCATGACTTCTTCCAACATCTTCAGTATCTTCGGGTCCGTCACCGGTTCATCCCACGACGTTGTAGTCGCATTCGCCACTCTCTTCATGAAGGAGGCAGCCGGCCTCAGCCAGCCGCAGACCGGAAGGTGACTGACGAGCCGACCACATAGCGAGAACAGAGCCCGCTTTGTCAGTGGCTCTGGGACGTCTCCGACAGTGTTGTCTCGTCTCCAGACCAGATGACCGTCCCCCTCCTGTACCCGAAGTCCAAGGACACGGGTACCGCCAGAGAGGCGCTCCGGGGGCTTGCAGTCCAAGCCGTGCTTCTTGAGGTGCGCCACAACACGCTCCGCCGGAACAGCACTCTCATCGACAAAGATGTCGTCAATGTATGCTGAAGTAGCGCGTCTGATGTCTGCGTCCCAGCTCAGGATAGTGGCCAACACCTTCTTCAGCACCAGAGGCCCGACGCTCAAACCAAAGCCAAGACGCGTAAGACTATACCGTCTGCCATGGAAGACAACTGTTTGATAGGGCCAAAGTGACTCGTCTACGTGCACTTGCAAATATGCTTTTCGGAGGTCGATCATGGCTCCATCAGTGCCCCTTTTCCTCCACTCGCGCAGTTTCTCGGCGCACACGTCTGCGTCTGCGGTATGCGCATCAACGAACGAATTCAGCTGTCTGAAGTCTAGAACTGGTCTCACCTTCTCCTTGTTCCGATTCAGCACCGCCATGAGAGGAATTGTTCCCTTCGGCGGCCCCTGTTTCTCTTCATCGTACGGCTCGAGCCAACCGTTTTCCACCCACTGTTTCAGCTCCTCTTCATATTCCTCACGGCTCTCTGGCGGTATTTTATACTCCGACACGGTGTCCCTCAGCGCCTCAGGTGCCGAGCCATCCGCCCACTTCCAGCTCATAGTCCACTTCTTATCCTTTTCATCGTAACTTGCTTGAAAATCTGCCTCATCAACATGCACTTTCACACGGCTCTCATTCCCACTCAGACCAGTTTCCATGTTTGTCTGTTCCGGGTTCATCACTCCTTGTTTCAACGGTTCCGATTCTGTCAGCTCTGGTTCTGTCGGTTCTGGTTTTGTCAGTTGAACGGCAGCACAGTTGAGCTCACCTCCGAACTGCACTTGACTGGAGTTTACCAGCGTAACTCCTCCCAATGCCTCAATGCCGTCCATGCCAAGCACAAGATCAAAACCCAATGGCTTCTCCATCACCACTAGGACATCAAGATCAGCAGCAGCACCGTTCGGAAGACACACTCGAATAGGTCCACTGCCGTCACATTGGTACCGTTCGCCGCTTACAGTTCTCACATTGATTCTTCTCTTGGTCCAGCCGGGACAGAAGGACTGATCAACAATACTGCGGGAACATCCAGAGTCGACCAGCGCCAAGCCGCTGGTGCCATTGACCTCTAATTGTCTTGTAGGGAGGGCGCCGCTTGGCGCGGAGAGGAGGCTGGCGCTGACGTCTCCCCTCCCTGCCTGTTTTCCGGACAGTGAGCCATGGTGTGACCCGACTTCTGACACCGGAAGCAGACTACCTGTCGGCAGAGGCGTGCAATATGCCCCTCTTCTCCACATCGGTAGCACTTCACTGGCCCACGAGTCTCACCACGCTGGCGCTTGTCGCTAGTAGCACCACGCCAAGTCTGACGAGTCTGAACCGCCGCGGCGGTGTCGCAGTCGTCCGCCAGCAGCGCCCGCGCACGGCCGAGCACTTCACTCAGGGTTAGCGACTCGATACGGGTCCCAGCTCTCATAGTCTGACGCACAGAGTCCGGCAGACCGGCCACAAAGGCACATATCAGACCAGTATCAGGGATTCCTCCGAACAACAGAGCTAGCCGTTTAAGCTCAGAAAGATAGACATCGACGGACTCACCAGCACGGAGTCTCCTGGAGATGAACTGGTCATAAGCCGTGAACTTGTCAGCTGCGAATGCCGTTCGCAGCGCCTCTTTTATCCGACTCGCATCGGCCTTGTCCTCTTCACTGAGCTGCTGGTAAACGTTAAATGCGCCACCAGTTAGACGAAGCGGAATAACGTTTTCCAACTCTGTCACTGACCTCAGTCTGCAGGTGAGTTCCACTTTTTCCAGCCACTCGAGCACTGGTTGTCTTCCATCGAATTCTGGGATGATCCTCAAATCGAAAGTATTTGTGTCCATTTTGAAGCGAGCCGAAATAGCTTGTATTGTACTAGAAAGAGATCGAATAAAAGTAAAGCGTTTATCGATTTCAACTCAATACGAAATCCGCCATGAACTCAACAATTACGCTTCTACAATTGCTTCACTCCACTCCATATCAATAAATCCACTTTCCTTCGTTCCTCTACCGCTCCCCCTCACCGCCGCGCTGCTCCTCCAAATTGCCGTTCTTGCATTTTTGAATCACGCGGCATATGACATGTGCATATTCACTCCGGCACCTCATAATTAGTGAATGACCTAAATCATGTAGGCACTTCTAATTACTAACATAGTTTGATAATAGAAATAACTCCACAGTGGCCTCCCACCGCCGCCAGCTAATGGCGGGGAGGCTGGGAGGGAGGGCGAGAGAAAAGTTCGAGGATTCCGTCCAGAGAAATAGTTAACGTAAGAAAATAGATGACTGCGGCTGTATGATTAAAAAGCAACAGTTTGCCCTGCCAAGAAATACAAATAACGTGACAAAGAGAAATAAATTGGTAAGCCAAATGAGCCAAATAACATAACCATAACCATATAAATAATACACCAAAGGTCACCAAATATTGCGTCCCGGCACTAGCCGCTGTGCTAAAAATGGGCCACTATCTCGCCGCGGCACCGACCGCGGCCGCGCTGGAGGAGGATTGGTCTGAACTAATCCGCGCGCCGCTCCACGGCCGTCCCCGAACGGGACGCAAACAACGCCGGGCGCGGCCGGCGCATCGCAACTCGAGGCTCTGGAGTACCGGGCTCCGGCCTCCGCTCCGACAGAGCCCCATCCACAGCCGTCTGCATAAAGGCCTCTTTGGACGACTTCAAAAGCCTCCTTATCCGGCGCGCAGTCACAGGGCCTTGTTACGAAAAAGTCAGGGAGCAGACCGAAGAGGCGGCCTAAAAGCTTTTCGTCGGACACGAGTGGCTGCGACGCGTCGCGCGGACGACTGCATTCCGACTGAAAGCCCCGGAGACAGTCAGATGTTGCCGCGAGCCGAGTCTCGTGTAGTGTCCTCCCCACACGGTGAACGGCAGAGATATGGGGTACCCAACAGAGCGTTCACCCAGCGAACGTCCGTGACGCCAGCCGTCACCGCCGTCACCAATCGATCGCGCCCGATATGGACCACTCTGACGGCAGGGAGACGACCAAACTTAGCCACAGCCCACAATCAATCTGTCAGCGACACAGGCCAGAGCCCTACCTATTCTGGAGGCGGAGTTAGTTGGAGAGAGTCGAGCCTATTCTGGGGACAGATTTATACAGGGCCAACGAAACGGGCACAGCAACCGCTCTACTGCTTTATCGGTCGTTGCAAGCGTTCTCTGCGTCTAAGTTTTAAATCCGTGTTTGTCAAGTTGACGATATGAAGCACGGAGCCCGACAGAGGTAGCACGACTGATATTCTGCAAAGGTCAAGGTTATAAGCGCGGGCACGACGCTGAACGATCATGTCACCGCGCCCCCGGCCATACCATCAGCGTGTAACAGCCCCAGGCAGTTCACGCGTGAGATTGCCGGGCGTTCAAACCCACCAGCGCGGCACAGAACGACACCGAAACGGCGAACAAGTCAACCCGAGACATTGACTAACGAAAAAACACACCGGCAGAGACAGATATGTTCGGAAGTCATACTCAAATACAGGTCAGCAGCAACCCCCTCCCCCCCCCACACACACCCAAAAAAGAGTATCAACCAGCGGTGAAGCAAGGGTCCAGCCATAAAGTTTCACAGCCGAGCCGCCATTGCCGACCTCTCCGTGTCGATTTATTCCGCTCGAAGACCCACCAGATGAGTTGGAAGGAGGCCGGGTGGAACGGCTGTAACTGGGGCCCTCGCGAGACAGGCAGCCAGCCTCTCCGCAGCACGGCGACCGAGACGGTCCAACAGCTACAAATGTTCCCTGACCAAAGAATATGCCCTCAAACTGAACCCAACCATGATCATAATGGGCCTGAAGAACTGACAAAGGCCAGCGAAATACCGGTCGAGATAAGCGATTCATCAGTTATTGAACGCCCGGTATGAAACGCTCAATGGCTTGGGAAACCAGTGATTGCATCGGCAGATTGAAATCGGTCACGCTCACGTGTGCAATGTTTGTTTTTATTGAATTAATTGACATACCCCGAACGTTGGGAAGATGCCCAATACATAATGACCGTTGAGACGCCCACTCCGTTACGCCTAACTTCCTCATCCATTCCTAGGTGTGGAGGCACAGACTCTACAGACAGTAACAAAGCCGGCCCCCGTCATTGGCAGTACGGATGCTCCCCGAGTGTCGTTCGTTCAGTGCGACCCCATTCTCATTCTGCTCACTGTTGCCGAAATCAAGCTTCAATGTCGTGAGTCCGTACCGTCGGCATTTCTACGGGCTACAAATACCCACCTCCTGAGCGCTGTTTAGTGAATCACTGGTCATACTCTCTCATCATCTCTCCCAACGCTTTCGTTGATTCTGATTTGTCAGGCATTTTAGTCACCCTCAGGGTCGGGCTGCGACTACCCGGTAACGCACAACAGCTCCACCCAAAGGTTGTGACGGAGACTCCCCGGTAACACTCACCCGCTCCATCCATAGGTTAGAACGGACGCTCAACGGTCGCCCGTTTCGCACGCGGCCACATGCATTATGAATGTGACGTGGCCAATGCAGCCTGCGTTAGTGTCACATGGTTTCGAGTACCGAGAACGGGCACCTTACGGAGCGGAGCAGCACCGACTGTCGGTGGCTGGCGGTGGGGACTGCTGGGAGAAGAACTAGTAACCTGCTCCTGACGGTGACTGGGGAAGAGGGAGCAGCTTAACTTTTAGGGAGGGGATAATGGTGATAACTCAAGGTGCAAGGTTCACGACAGACACAGCGGACAGGCCAATGTCACCAGCCGTATCCATAGTCTTCCAGTGACATCGTGACGGCCAACATCGTCTGAGCTTGGGTCAGCCCGCCGCGTCCGAAGTCGCAGACGGGACGGGCCGCAAAACCGCCGTCCGGGGCCTCCCCGGCCTATCGACCACACAGCGTCCAGACTCTGACGCCAATCAGTCCATTGACGCTGACGTAAAAACGGCGCACCTAAAAACGAGACGAGCTAACGAACGGCACGCACCAAAGCCTGGTGTTCCATCACGAAACATAGGAGTCAGAGGACGGGATGCGAGCGTTAGAAAACAGCTGAGCGCTGTGCGATACCCATGGATACAATACCCTCGTGTAACCAAGGACGGACGAAACGGGACGGTCAAGGCTTGACCCAGCCCGGTCACGAAGTCACGGTTTTGTCGGGATGACGTGATGACTTGACTGAATGACGTCACAGTCTGAATGACGTTTCTATCTGACTGTGAAACGTTACAGTGTAAGGGAATGATGCTACGATTCATGCAAGAATGAATGACATCACAATGTGACTGAAGAACGTCAAGGTATCACAGTCTGACTATATGACGTCACAGTTTGAAGGTCTGACGGGAAGCCGGGTAGATGGGCGATCAGGCAGCCTGACGGAGTGTCGGATGGAGTTCCGTGACAGTCTAACGGTCTGACACTGACAGTCTGACGGAGAGTTTGGTCTGACGGAGTGTCGGTTGGGTGGGCAGTCTGTACCATCTCTGGCAGTGTGACGGAGTGTCGAGTCTGACTGAGTGTCGGGCGGGCAGGCAGTCTGACGGAGTGTCTGGTCTGTCGGCCTGACGGAGTGTCGGATGTATGTGCCGTCACAGTCTGGCCGTCTGACGGAGTGTCGGGGGTGTGGGCGGCCAGGGGCCAGGTGGCCGGTACCGGCCGGCGCGCTCAGTATGCATTAGCGGACGATATGCTGAGCGATATTACATACCGGATGAGCGATGGAGGCTGGCCAGCGGCAAATTACCGCCAATCAACCTCCGGGGGCGGGGGGGGGGGGTACCAAGTGGCGGCCCGCACGGCCAATTCATTCCACTGCGCCAAATAAAAGCTGCCTCGCATGACATCTCCTAAAACAAGGATAATGCAAAATCTTGCAACCAGCAGTACCTGAAGCAGGCTCTTATAGCCATAGTGTCATAGCTTACACAGTATGGCCAGACAAACTGTACTAATCACTCGTCATTCACTCGTCAAACACCTCCTAATTTCCCGCTAGAATGACCGAACCTTACATGCGTGGAATTCATTTCATCCGAGCAGGCCGGTACCTCTATGAATCTACAGCGAATGGCTTCCGTTCTCCCTCCAATAGGAGTTCATTAGACATTGGAAACCCGTACATAAGAGCCGCAATAACAACAGCAAGTCCACAGGGAGGGCACACCCAATCCATTCGACGTCGTTGTTTGACTTGAAGTCTTATGAGCTAGCCGCAGGGCAATGATAAAGAGACTGGGAAAAAGGCTTAAACAAACCTTTCGCATTGTTCTCCAGCTCCAGCGTCCCAGACTAGAAACCGGTAAGCGGCGTTTCAGTTACCGTGCCGCCGAGCTCCTAAACGACCTACCTCCCGACCTCTCACAGCTGCCACCCTCTAAATTCGCACGCGCTGTCAAGTCTCTGTGGAAAAACGATAGACCTTCGTGATGGCCTGAATTAGGCACTCGTCTTGTATGTATATAAGTACCTACACGGTATGTTAGAAATCGTAGCATATAGAGTCTTCCTGTGTGTGCGTGTATGTGTGTGTGTGTGTGTTGTTCGACTGGTCTCTGTTCCTGCATGCTTATACCCGACTCAGACTCTGGGCAGTAATCGCCACGCCATGTGTGGATCGCCCATGATCGTAAATACAATACAATACAATCACCAGGCCTTGGGCGGCACTCAAATACCATTGCAATTATGTAACAGCCGAGCGTTGCGCACTAAACTATTGACAATAGTTCCAGCAGCATTCTAGTGTTGCTTTGAGACGTTATGCTGATGACATTCTTCTCGCCACCTTAAGCGGCAATATAAAGCTAAAATTCATCGCATCGTAACGACATAAGCCATTCGCATGAAGCCGCTAAATTGAGATAAGATTCAATATTCAATGCCGAAAGGATTCACATGACAGGAACGCCTATTGGGATAATACCACTGCACACAAGAATATCAAAGCGACAACATGAATCCAATAAGGCGGGGTATGAATAGAGACAGGGCCACCACCGGAAATCGAGTTTCTATAGGAAAAGACAGGTCTCGGAAACGAGCCAGCAGTGCTCGGGATAGCCGGCGAATCCCGGGCGAACGAGCCACGGACGGCTAATTTACGGAGAAATGGTGTGCCCGGACCGGGATTACGGCGGCGGTGGATGCTGCCATAGAGAAATATACGAGTAAATGCTACGGACAGGGGGAAAAGGCTCGATGAGGGTACCTTTACATCACTGGTCTGATAGCCTGTGACCACAGGTGATTTGTCTGAATGGAGCAACCACACTGGATATTGGAACAAAAGCGCAAGGCGAAGTTACATCATACGACTAGGCATCAGTTGAAGCCCATCGACACAGATATTACCTGACTGGCGGACCATCCCAAATCTAACCATATCTAACATATTCTAGCTGACCCGGAGCAGACCCCGCCGGGACCCACTGAAGCCTCCCGACCCAACACAGATTCTGTTGGATCTAGTCCTCAGAAACCGTCTCCCACCACACTCACAAACACGCACAGACCCCCTGTGTTCCCTTCGAGACCAGCGCAGACACTCGGACTCGAGAGACAAGACAACCCAACCACTTATAACCACACAACCACAACCCCGGCCCAGACCCACATGGACTACCTCGGCCAAAACCGTCGGGCCCCTCAGCACCCCCGACCCACAGACTACCGGCTACCACCGTCCGCCCGCCACCATGCACTCACCGCCGGGAAGATGAGTCGCGCCGCCTCGTCGCTGTAGGAGAAGGTGGGACTCTCGAAGACGGCGGCCGGCAGCGCCTGCACCTCGCGCAGATAGTCGCAGAAGCGGCGCGGCGCCAGCTGCCCGTTCCCGTCCGATATCTGAGAGAACACGTCTGCAATCGGGCGCGGAGAGGGGAAATGTTAGGTGGCTATTGTAGACGATTGGGGATGCAGATGTGCTGGGTGGTGCGTGGGGAGCTGTTGGGGTGAAAGGGTTAGTTGCATGCATAAGGAGTAGAGACCAGAAAACAGCCGGAGAGGCGGCATGTATGCATAGTGCATACGAAGAAAAAAGAAGGGGTTGGGCTTTAGAAAACAGAAACAAGAAGAAAGGATCGATTTTATCAAAGACAAATTATACGATTAAGACGAGACTAGTATTGAATGCTGCGGATTATGACAGCGCACACAGCATATAGGACGAGGATGCGCTAACATATACCGGAACACAACAGTCATCCGACACGGACCGACCGATTGATTTCCATTATAAGACCATCGATCAGCTCCATATACCATTTCGAGCGTCCTGCATACATTGCTCCATCGACTGGTGCGCTCATTCATTCAGCGTCTGGGTGGTGGCAGAGCGAGGCAATCATCGATTGTGTACGACCACAATATCCGGAGAGGGGCGCCGCGCGGCGCGTCCCTGCCGTTCGACCGGCGCCTGCTCCCGTCTGAAGAACACTGCTATGGGGAGGCCGCGCCTGCTCCCGTCTGAAGAACACTGCTATGGGGCGGCGCCAGGCGCGTGCCACGTTACCATTACCGCTAGTCATAATCAACATCATCGAATTCGAAACTTCAGACTGTGTTATTCAGACGGATACAACCTCCTCCATCTGTCTACCATGACAGTCGGTATATGAGCGAGAGCTCCTTCACACACCAGACAAAGAACCAGCCGGCGGCGGCGGCGGGCACCCTTCCCCGCTGCGTGGAGCCTAGCACCACCCCTCCCCGAGACTCGACAGCGGCCTGTTGGACGGCGCGACGCACCGCCACTCGGACGGCGGTGCAATAGTGTCGGCCGTGTGGGCCCGCAGATACCGCCGTCGGACAGTGAGGCAGATAGAGGAGACAGACGGAGAGGGAGACGAGGAAAGACGGAGGGAAACGCGCAACACCCGGCTGTCAGAGTGATAGGACCTGAGACTAACTGACTTAAATATTTGTCATAAAAATTCGAATGCCTTTTCCCCATGCCTATTGGTCGTCGTCCAGCACAAGCTACCCCACTACACTTCCAATCCAAAATGAACCGTCACCTCTCGCCGGCTGAATCCAAGACGACTTATCATCTCCCGCCGTCTAAATCGATAACGACCCTTCATCCCTCCTCGACTAAATCCAAATCGACTCGTCGCCCCTCCCCGGCCACAGGTCGCCGACCGGGCGTCGCGGGCACACCTGATCTGAGAGTTACGACTCCCACGGCTCGGTGGGATCAGTGCGTGTCTGTCCCGGAGCGCCGCTCACATCCGACGTGTGCGTTCGATCGCGCGACCCTGCAGCGCCGCCGCCAGTTCACAGCCCTGACTGCCACGTGGTCGGATGAGGCAGGGGTGTGGGAAAGAGATCAGAGGGTGACACCGCCGCGGCGGGGTGGCTGAACGCCAGAGTACCGGCTGCGGGGTTATTGAGGAGACCTGAGTGAGCTGGAGTAGGCAGAACCGAACAGAGATTGGCCGGGGTATTAGGACGACCACAAATCACACAGAGCGCCGGCTGACGGGGTAGCGGCGGCAGGCAGACCGCGAACGCCGCCTTCGCCGCCTCCGTCAGCCTGCGCGTCTGTCCGCCTTCTGCGCGCCTGTTTCGTCGACAGGCTGCATCAGACGGCCGACAAACACAATCTAATATTCGGCACGGCGGCCCGGCTAAATGCCGAGCCGACACCGGATGCATCACAACGCACCGCTGCGGCCGGATGAAGAGAGACCCAAAACGGCCGCGAGCCGTCACCAAGGCCAGATTACAGCGCGCTGTCTGCGTGTGTGTGCGAGTGGCGTAGTTTAGACATCAGTATATGTCATTCTTATCTGGAAAAAGGAAATAAAACTGCTGATTGTTCCGTCCGTTTGCGAGGGTAACCTTTGGCAAATAATGCTTGAGGAGCAACACTATCACGAAGCAATATGTTCATACAAACAGCCAGCACATACATCGAGCGCGTCACTCTCAACCGCAAACACTGAATCGCGCCCGAATTGCACGCAAACAATCAGGGCGCGAACGAATCCATTACACCCCCGAACACCAGTGGGATCTCTTGGAGCAGTTGGCCGGGATTTAATTGCCTGACCGCGGAACACTGGTCTATATCCGAACCCCGACGGTCCCGGCAGACGACCGTCCCTATTGAGCCGTTCCCGGAACAATCAGAGTCAGTGCATACGTCTGTGTCGGCGTGGGAGGTAGCCGAGCCCGTCCCCCATCCATCGGTCCGACCAAACACCTGTCGACACGCAGTCCCTGAGGCTGTTTTCCCCAGCCGCCCCAGATAATCTGTCTAAAAGGATTATGTCAGGCTGAAACTCATATATTAACTGAGAGTCTCGTCATTTTCAGGCCTACAGGTCCCCGGGGGAGAGCCGCGACTCAGCAGCCACTTCATTGCGCCGTATGCCTTACTCAGTTGGATGCTGATCCATTAGCGCATGTGGAAGGATGTCCCGAAATTCCTCCCTGAGATTCCAGACCGGTCGAACTTTCACAATCGCAACACTGCTCGCTGAATCAGCCGATACATTTACAAGATGGGCGATGGTAAGCCAAACGACGCAACAGGTGGATGTGCCAACGGAAATGTTGAACTAACCGGGAAGAGCCAATATGGCATTCTCACTATCCGACCTGGTGCTGCTTTAGTGCTATGTATCCCTTTCGGTCAGCCAATCATAACCAGTAGCATAGACCGCTACATACCATATCCGCGAGCTTATAAGTCAACGAACCCAGTAACAGCTGGAACTCGATACATCTTAATGACTATCGAGAGTGCTTATCTGATTATCTCGCTGGAAATATGAGAGGCATATGGGCTACTTACTCCGCCATTTTCGA
This sequence comes from Amphibalanus amphitrite, assembly GCF_019059575.1. Classification (NCBI taxonomy): domain Eukaryota; kingdom Metazoa; phylum Arthropoda; class Thecostraca; order Balanomorpha; family Balanidae; genus Amphibalanus; species Amphibalanus amphitrite. The sequence continues at coordinate 732,227 of NW_024881589.1, forward strand.
CCATACCTCTCCGTACTACCAAATTTCCAACCGCAGTTACATAACACCACATTACACAACACCGTTCAAATATACCCAGTATCCAACCCGAGCTAGCCACGCAGACAGTAAGTAGAGTTTCTAGGAGGGGGAGATTACACTAAGGTACGACGTTGCTAGGGACAGCCGCTGGCTAGACAGACCGCAGGTGGACTACAACCCACCCTGTCAACCTCGGCATCTGCATCAGTATCTTAGCGATACAACGTTACTGTATCCCGTCAGGGAATCGCCGTGAAGTCGTCGCGGCTCTAAAACAGTGTCCCGTCATTGTCCCTTACAGTGTTCTGACAAGGTGAGCCGCCCCGGAGTACTTACAGCGCAGTTTGTCGGTGATCTTCCCCGAGCAGAGGGTGGCCATGGCCACCTTGATGGAGAACACCCGCACCGAGCCCACGTCGTCCCTGCGGAGCGGCCAGAGCGGGGTCAGCAAACGACCAGTGATTCACTGATATACACTATACAGTCAGGTAAGTGACCGTATTTGGTGAGAATTAGCGAAATACCAACATGGACACCAGTTTACAGCATACATTTAAAGGAGCACATAACTCACTTTTAGAAAGGTGGGTAGACGGTCGTGCAATGCGTTTATAAAGCTAATAGGGTCACACCGTTATTAATCCGCGCTCAGCAGGTCAGCGTCACTCGAGCCAGTGTGCTGGCGGCTCCGTAGTCCGTGCTCACCATGGGTGAAGTAGGGATGTACTAGATATGCATGTAGTAGGTAGTGTAGTAGGTACATACGTGATGACCGCGAGCGGTGTAGACGGGCCAGAAGATAGGACGGGGGAACAGGGGTGTAGAAAGACGGCGAAACCATTCGGTAGAACAGCCAACATTTATAGGGAGACAAAGACGACGTCAGATTATCAGCTGCTACAGTACTTAGTGGTAAACCCTAGTATTTATGCATAAGAGCTTATAAAGTAAATGATGGTGGTTGATGAGTGTCTGGGCAATTGAATGCCATTTGAAAGCGTATGTTGTCAGTAGAGTGACAACAATCTGTGTCATTTAATCACCAAAACACCATCCCTAAATTGGTAACGGGCAACAGCATTCGCCTACGGCACAACACAGGCACCCATTCCCCAGCTAGCGTCACACATCACACAGAACAAACTTGATACGGCCTCGGCAAATCCGGTACGTCATAAAACCAACAAAATGAGACAGGAGGGATAAAAGGGCTATACGTTAGATGGGTGCGAGTGGCAGGTAAAGGAAGAGGAAGGCAGTAAAGGCGAAACTAACGGGTGGAATGACAATACGAGAAAGTAAACGAAGAGGGAAAAGGCGACTTCAGAGTCAAAGGATGGAATTCCTGCGTCAAATAATGATGAATTGATGACAGAGTGAAGGAATGAATGAATGAATTTACGATGGATTGCTGAAATGAATGAGTAATGAGTGAAGCACAGACTCACTCATTAGTGAATGAGTGAGTGAGTGAGTGAGTGAGCAAGTGGGAGAGAGAGAGAGAGAGAGAGATAGAGAGAGATAGAGAGATAGAGAGATAGAGAGATAGAGAGATAGAGAGATAGAGAGATAGAGAGATAGAGAGATAGAGAGATAGAGAGATAGAGAGATAGAGAGATAGAGAGATAGAGAGAGAGAGAGAGAGAGAGAGAGAGAGAGAGAGAGAGAGAGAGAGAGAGAGAGAGAGAGAGAGAGAGAGAGAGAGAGAGAGAGAGAGAGAGAGAGAGAGAGAGAGAGAGAGAGAGAGAGAGAGAGAGAGAGAGAGAGAGAGAGAGAGAGAGAGAGAGAACGAATGTTAGGTTTGCTCGTTCCTACCCCCTACCCCCACCGCTAACCAAACGCCTACCGCATCGCTAACGTCGCGCGGTGCGGTGCTACGGGGACATTACGGCCGGGATCTCACCGCTCCATCACGGCCCATATCTGCCCGTGTGAGACGCCGCCGTACCGGCCCCACCGCCGTGTAACGACCCCCGTCGGCGGCATGTCAGGTCAGATACGAGGCCGGGTCGCCGTTATCACACTGCGCGCTCGCACAGGTGGGGTGAGAGGCGCCGCGAGCCCGCACAGGTCGGGTCAGGATTCAGGACTGAGGGTGTCATCTGCAGCGGCCGAGCAGACTACTCCACTCCGCGCCCAGCCCGGTGGAAATATGCGTATTGATACGCCGGCTGTCGATAGCCGTCATCGATAAATCGTTGCCCGAGTGCCGTGCAAATGGCCGCGCCGTAGCGGGCGGTATTTTTCATCGGGTGGGCATTAGGGCGGCACATGCACGCCAACTCTGATGGAGGGCCGTCTTAGGTGGCGGCCCGCCGAGGAGCCTGACTGATCCAACCCAGGGAGTCAAGACTGAGTGGGATGAAAGCGAAGCGGACGGTTAAAAACCGCAGAGGATGAGTCCTTTTGGCTCTGTTGGCGATGAAGAGCCACCAAGCATCACAGCCGATGGCAGGACTCGTAATGTGGACAGACATCAAGACTTAGGGGTGCAATATGACAAAATTATAGCGATGCAAATCCACTAGCAGTTACAATTACTCAAGCGTGAAATTTCGACTTAGAAGCTATTTCCGAAAAAGATAGCATACCGCAATTGCATTTAAAAGCAAAAATGACATAGTTTGAAAACCACAAAGAAAATTCCCTCACCGAGAATCGATCCCGCGCCGTTCTGTTCTCGGTACTCACACGTCATAGGTGGTGATGAGGAAGCTGAGCACGGTGTTGACGGCGGCGTCCAGGTTGATCTGGTGCTGCAGCGGCAGCCGCTTGTTGAGCGCTAGGTAGAGCGAGGTGAGCAGCGAGTCCAGCCTCGACGAGTTCACCGCCGTCTGAGGCTCCAGCACGTTCAGACCGTTCTCGCGGAAGGCCTCGATCACGTTCCAAATGTCAATCAGGTGCACTGAAATCGAGAGAGACAAGTGGTCAGGTTAGTTGGAACAGAAAAGGGAGATGTGGCCTGGTGAATTGAAATATAAACGGGCAGTGAAGTATAGTGACACACGACAAAGAGACTTCCTTCAATGGAATCGTTTCATTGGTCTTCCACGTATGAGAAGGGTCCGTTTTAGCTCCACGCCCGTCGAGATCACATTATCCTACCCAATCATCCATCACTTCGCATCTGTAACAACTAGGCCATACCTTGTAACCATATTTCCCCTTTAGGCCCTAGTACCGTCTGTCTCAACTCTCCTCCACCCTGCACCCCTCCCATCCCCACCCTGCGACTGCCGCGACACCTGACCGGTCGACCGGCTCGGCGGCACGTGCCGGGCGGGCGCGGCGCACATTTATCGCCAGATAACCAGCCGGGCGCGCGACGGCCCGTATCGGTCCCCGGGGCCGGCCGGCCGAGACGGGGCCAGCGGCCAGCCGGGCCGTGTCCGTCTGTCACCGGTTACCAGAGGGACCAGGCTGGCCGAACGGCCGGCTGTGCCCGGCGACAGTCTGTCACGACTCGAACCGGCGGGTCAGGGCTGAGGTGATAAGGGTTTGTCGTTTGTACCGTCGCTTGAACCGATGTCATTCAGTTGAAAAGACGGAAATAAACTACACGATCACATACATATCAGCTCCACAAGTGTATTTTCAAGCCAGTGCCTGCTGTAAGGATACGTAACAGTGCTTAATCGTCTTATTCGCAGACTGAAAGCCGAGAAATATAAGGAGAGTCATTAATCACAGTGAGTATGATGTAAAGAGACTGTAAAGGTCATCCTCAAAATTAAACTTGAACGAGAGACGGCTTTATGAAATGGACGTGTCACTGCTGCCTTTATGGACACGCACTTGGTAGATCTCAGTACCTCATAAAGGTGATACGTGCGAGTAACTTACTAACGACACTCCATAACTACACCTGCAGCCCACAAGCTTGCCCATCAGGCGTCAGGTCATTAAACCAGTACCAAAACTGATACGCTCGATGGACATTGGACATTGCTGGCATTGTATTGCCAATAGGCATGCACAGCTTCAGAACACAGATGCAACCTGCTCATTAAATACACCATTGGGAGTCTCCTTTCGATGCCATACCCTCTCACAGCCTCCGCGATACGATGTCAACAGATCCTCGGTAGTCGGAGTTATCGATTTATCCTGTCGCAACCGTTTCAAAAACAACCGGCGAGAGATAATTCAAACCTCTGCTCGAGTGGTGATCGCATGCATTATGAATGACGCCCAGTCGTCGAAATCGTGTTACGGGCTCGCAACTTGCGGGAGGGCCGCCGTAAAAACAGCTCCAACAATGGTGGGCCCATTGATCGCCGCTATATCGGGACGTTTAATTACGTGGCGCCGTGCGGCTCGGCCCAGCTGTGGACGCTCTCTGGTGACACCGGCCACCGCACACCGCGCCGCTCCTTCGGCAGGAATGACTGCAAAAATACGCGGCGTGTTTTGAACATTATGTGGGAGAAAGGGGAGACGGATGGGTGAGTGAGTGAGTGAGTGGGTAAGTGAGTGGGTGAGTGAGTGAATGAGTGAGGGATTGAAGAGTAAAAGTAGCAGAAACAATATATCCATGGCAGAAAGCGCCACATATCCACTGCGACACACTGCCCACGCCCCATCTATCTACCTGAAGGCGAGGTAGGCAGGGTCTGCTAAGTGCGCCATAGCTTATGAAGGCAAACAAAACTTCACTTAACCGCACCGTCTACACTAGCTGCAGCTCTTCTCCCTAGATGGCACTGCACTCGCACGCCTGCATTTCTATACTGCACCGCATGGCCGGCGCTAACTACCACCAACCTCGCTAGATGGCACTGTCCTCGCACGCCTGCATGTGCATACTGTGCCGCAATGCCCGCACTGCCTACCTACATCACCCTCCCTAGATGGCACTGCGCTCGCACGCCTGCATGACTATGCTGTGCCGCACGGCCCGCGCTTGCTACAGCCATCCTCGCTAGCTGGCAGTGCACCCGTAGTGCCCGCATATCTTTACTGTACCGCACAGCTCGCAGTGAAGCCGCCAGCCAGCAATCACCAGCCCACCTTATGTAATAGAGCCTTCCGCTTGCAGACATATGAGAGGGGATGGAATACAGAAAATGACTTGGTGGAATATATACCCGAACATTTCGGCTGAATTCAGCTATCAACATACCTTTGGTAATATGATATCTTGGGTTGGTTCGATCAACTCAGAGTAGCTTTAGCTGAATTCCGATCACATTTAGGTTGAAAGACCACAGCCAAAGAACACAGATCTGAAAAATGTCAGCTAGAGCACAGTAAGCCTACCAGCCTATATTCATATAGCTTAACACCGATGCACAAGTTTACTGACGCATTACAAGAACTCGATGCGTTGGACGGTCGGTTCTAAAATTATTTGCTGTTTTGAACACGCGCGTCATCATGCAGCAGAGTCCGTTCTGAAAATATCTCAACGAGCCTAGAGAGCCGCGGCTGGGCAGCCGGATACGTTCCAGAAATACATGCAATTAGCCAGATAGGACGAATGCCACTGGCTTCTGCGGCTCGTGCGGACCGCGGCGGTAAGTCAATAGCCTGCAGTGATGTCTGGGACCGGTTACTGGCAGTCGGCCGACCGGCAGTCCCAGAAATACCCTGCCGATCGCTAAGCGGACGCCGATAGCACCATACCACCCAGTGACTGTAAAACAGCCCAACGCACCTGCCGCAAGGTGCAGGACAAACAAAACTGTGTAGGATCGGAAGCTTATACGAGTATGTTGTGGAGACCATGTGTCAGAAAACCGAGAGCGTGAGACCGTGATAGCGTGTCAGAAAAAAATAATTTCAACATACAGTTTCTTCGCTTCCACGTTGGGTGGACTGAGTAATGGAACATTCCCGTCCAAATCGACCGGCTAAGAATGACGCACAAACGGTGACCGAGAATATACTGACGGTCGTCCAAGTAACTCCGGACATCTATGTGCCACAGTGATGGGACATCGCCTGCATCATAAAGATACATTCTCCACCGCTGAATCAGAAGTCACACCGCTCAACACCTTGTCACCGATTTGACCCGCAGGCACTATATGACATAATGGTGCCAGTTGCACGCCAGAAAAAAAAAACTTTGAAGAAAATCACCCGATGGTTTCATAATGATTTGGTTGTAATAATGCTGCAGAAAAGTTTGTAAAGGACGTGAGTGAGATCGTTTATCTTTCTTGTAGGAGAACTACAATCCAAATACCGAACAGTTACGCTGCGAAATCTGATACATTTACGAGCCGACACTTATCGTTTGTTATCACACAAATGTCCAGCTCAAACATATAACTTTAGTCCATTTGTGCATGAGGCCACATAATTCGGTATTAACCGACGCGCTCTGTAATCTCAGCACTGAGCCTTTTCCGGGCTGGAATTTCGGTCCGGCTGTTCTCTCGTTTCTGCTGAGAGGTCCCTGTCTACCGCAGGCGACCCACAACCAGACGATTATGGTGGACGTGCGCTCTGGTCCGCCTGTCCGGAACAGAGCTGACGCGCGCCGCGTGCTCAGAGAAATGTTCAGCTAGAAAATCAGCCCGTTAGCTCAGTTCTTCAACCCAGAGCTCTATCATTGAGCTGAATAATCAATGAATCATTGAAAATCAAATCTTTGGTACTGGGACTAAAGTCAAGTCATACCGACGTCAAAAAGACAAGACGCGGGGGGGTCGGTGTAGGGGTCGGTGTTTTGACACCACTCACTCCCCCTCTCCTCCCACACACAGCTCCTGCCGCCGCCTGACCACCCCGCCGTTGGCCGGTACCGTCGTACATCAGCCGCCGCCCCCGCCGTGTCCCGGGCCTAATTGATCGATCCGTCAGCTGCCGCCGGTCGTCACAGGACTGCTATCGGTGGGCCATATCGATATGGCCTATCGACAGGCCGAGCTCAATTACCCGCGGCGAGCACCGGTCAACATGCGGTGGCGGAAACGGGGCACGGTATAAAACACACCACATGTAGGAAAAATCGCTCAGTGTTCAGCTGTGGACGCAGAAGCCAACGGAAACCCAACTGTTTGTTTTATCCGATGGACCAGGCAAAACGACCGTTCGACTCTGCTGTACAGCTCACAGTCATTTGGCCGAGCTGCGGTCGCCCGTTGTACGTGTCGACATGGCGTGCCGAGGGCACGATATCATTCAGTAATGATGAGCGATCGTAGGCTTTTCACGCATTGCCACCGGATAATCAGGGACTTGTACCAGCACGAAACCGATTAATGCTCGCTCACCGCGGTAATTCAGGAGCATGGGCGGCGAAGTGGCTCATTGACTCCAAGATGTTTGAAGTCAAACAGATTACAGCAATCCAATTATCTAGTCACGCAATTTTCCAACGCCTGGGCATGTAAGAAAGGCCATCAAGTACCGCCAGTAGCCCAGCCATCGTGAAACTGTGCATAGTAATAAATTGCCTTATATGATAACCATGAGTGATGTCTTTAATTTACTAGTGGGTATAATCAGTAATTCACAACAGGAAACTATCAAATGCTCAACAGTGCGATGATTAGCTCATTCTACAAGCTAACATGAATGCAGTTTACGGATAGTGACTGGCAATTGTGCGCTCGTAGTCCGGTTTGTCCATTTCCCCTTCTTCTGCGTACCCTATTGACAATAGCCAAAGCAGTCATGAATCGTCTGGGTAATAATTCAAAAATAGGTATACCAATCACACTGCTGATTAGAATGTGTAGTGTGCCTCCCCTCTCCCAAGACTTCCTGGATAGTACTAGCTCGTAAAGCAGCGAGCAGGGAGGATAGGGCGACCTGCCGCCAGCTCTGCACCTCCCTCCCTCTCCCCGCCGTGACCACCGACACATCGGCCGCTGGCCTTCAGCTAGCCTCTGACTGGGCTCCCGGCGAGCGTAACGAACCCGCCGGGTCACCGGGTGACCTTGAGCGCAGCGGGGCTCAGGAGACGTTTCACCGAGCCCAGCAGGGGTGCACTCAGCCCACAACAATGTCGCAGAGTTCGCCAGATTTCAACATAGTCGCGGCAGGTGTCCGCAGACACTTCCACTGAGCTGAAAGGTCAATCACGCCTGTAAGGCAATAAAGCCTGTATCGGCGACATTCCAGGGTCTAATCCAATGGACAGTAATACTGTGCCGGCTTTTCTCTCGGCTGGTCCAAAGTAAATTGCACGCATCGGGCCCAAACTAATCCAAATAAAAATTCAGTTCCTAAAGCTCGAGTTACCTCGCTAGATAACGCTAACTTCCTCTCTTGTCTTTTAGCAAATGATGCAACATATCACCCGGAGTAAGAGTCATGGCAGTTCAGCATAATCAGCTTACGTCCGAGAATCTTCCATGGCAACTGGCGACTGGTCTATGGACTGGCTCAGCGTGATTTGAGCACCGAGCCAGATTTGAAGACGTGTTCCGTTACCGAGCAGCTCATGCCCAGAGTAATATCCAGATTAGAGCCGAAATAAACGAACTTCTTATCGGTGGCTATTAGTGGAAATGTCAGACTAACCAGACCGACAGAGACCAGGGAGCCTCAGTGGCCGCGCGGGACTATCTTCCACCGGCACAACTTCACCCCTGAGGATGAAATGAATTCAACTGCTCCGAACTCCCATCTGCCTCTCTATCTCAGTCGCCAAAGTACGACAAAGGGAGTTCGACCCTCTGAGACTGCCAGAAGTCATCGGAGGCCATCCGAACTGGAGCCGAGCGCCGACACCTTCCGTTCGCTGACACGTGCCCCGGCGATTTAGGGGAGCGACTTCAGTAACCGACTGTCACCGCTGGAGATACATGGCTAGGATTGAGTGGCCCGGTGAGGGCAAGGATGACGTGCGACATTGGTGACAGTGCAGTAACTAAAACTACGAGGTTACTGATAACTCAATGACGCAAGCGACACATCAAATTACATAGCTGACGACAGAGCCGGACTCTCTCCAGCTGCTTTACAGACAAAAGGAGTTATTTCTTCGTCTCCGCGTTCCACTACGTCACTCGTGCAGTGTGCGGCTGGCCACCGCGGCCTCAGGCCAATCGCCTGGCCGTCAGGCGTGCGGGCCTCCTTCCGCGCTGCTGAAGATTCCATTCAGCGCGTGGGCGGCGGAGAGGAGCAGCGGTCGGCCGCCGCCTCAGACTTATTGCCTCTCACCGGCCGACAGGGGAGAGGGAGGGGAGAGGGAGAGATGGAGAAAGATGGACTGAGAGAGAGAGAGAGAGAGAGAGAGAGAGAGAGAGAGAGAGAGAGAGAGAGAGAGAGAGAGAGAGAGAGAGAGAGAGAGAGAGAGAGAGAGAGAGAGAGAGAGAGAGAGATGGAGAGAGACGGAGGGAGAGAGGGAGAGAGGAGAGAGGGAGAGAGGGAGAGAGGGAGAGAGAGGGAGAGAGAGAGGGGGGGGGGGGAGAGAGAGAGAGAGCGAGAGAGAGAGAGAGAGAGAGAGAGAGAGAGAGAGAGAGAGAGAGAGAGAGAGAGAGAGAGAGAGAGAGAGAGAGAGAGAGAGAGAGAGAAGTGAAATATACAGACATACAAAGATAGAGGAAGGGAGGAAAAGAGCAGTAGGGTGAAAAGCATGGAGGGCGAAAGAGACACAGAGAGAAGGAAGACAGAAAAGAGGAAAGAGAAAGAAAGTGATGTCGGGCACAGAGAGTCCGAGGCCCATCCTGATGAAGAGAAGGCGCCGCCGCCGGACTGGTGTCGCCGACTCGCGGCCAGCGGCGCAGAACGGTCGCCGGTACGGGAGGAGGAGGAGGCGTCAGCACCGGAACAGACGCAGGAAGGCCGGCGCAACAGCCCGCCACGGCGCCGGCGACGGGAAATGAGCCAGGAGCGCTGCGCGGCGCCGCCGGCCCGACACGCTATATCCGCGGGTGGGGGGGGGGGGGGGGGCATGGGTGGGTGGATGGCTGTGGTGCCTGTCTCAATGTCATCCGCCGTCTATCACGCAGGTAGGGGAGAGTGGGGTAATTTGGCCGGTGGTGTAAATTGGCCGCCCCCACCTGTACGGTGTCTAATAAAAGTGAGTGAAATAACTCTAGTCTCTATTCATTTGTCATGGGTAGAAATAACCGGAGGACAAATGTCAAAACTTTGCCCCTCGTACGTTTATTCAAAATTAATAAAACGTTAATTTCATTAGAAAATGGTAACTTTTACTTCTGTTTACAAAGTTGTATAACATGTAGTATTTGAGCTAAAAACGAATTTAGACATTATAGCGCCATTCTTGGGGGTGTTCAGCGGTTCCAAGAGCAATTTTATCTAATTCCGTAAAGCCGTGATGACTTTATAGACAAAAAATTTCAGAATGGCCATATGGGGTAATTTGGCCGGGACTAGCGGGGCAATTTGGCCGGTGCGCTCATGGTCACTATGCTGGGACGGCCGAGTTTTCATGGTCAATTGTACCATAAATGACATGATTCATGACCAACTTTGACTACTTTGATGCCTTACTTCCGATTGGTCAACTGTAAGAGCATGTGACGTCATCAAAGGTTACCAAACGTTTTTTGCTAATTAATCCTTACATAAAAATGGTACAGCCGCACAAATGGTCTCATTCTGTTCAGCTCGCCAAGGCGCATCGAATGATATACATGATGACCTTGAAATCACGTGACCTTGAGGTCAAGCGACCTGATGCAACGTGACCTGAGGTCAACCTTTGACCTTGACTTCTCAAGGTCAACACATACATCTTTCGATGCGGACTGACGAGATAATTACGATGGTACTCGAAGTTTTGGCCTAGCTTGATTACTTCAAAAGTTATTCGTAAAAAACTGTGATCGCATCTAGAGCCGCTAATTTGGCTATTTTGACCCCTGTGGCCCCTGAGCCAACCTCCAAAATGCGGCAAATGCGTCATAGGACACACGCCATTGCTGAATCTGAAGCTGACTCGCAATATAACAGAAAATGCCGACCGCAAACTAACACCGGCCAAATTGCCCCACACCCCCGGCCAAATAACCCTGCTAGTGGGGCAATTTGGCCGCCTTGCAGACCTTTGTAATACGTCACGATTTCAATATAAGTAATTACTCTATCATTTCAAGTTCACTGTCCAGTAAAGTAAAATGAATGCGACACCTGCCAGCGTTGAGAAAATGCAGAAATGTGTCGTCAATTTCAAGTTATATCGTTTTCTAAAAAAAAGCGGCCAAATTACCCCACTCTCCCCTACTGCGGTATAGCGTCCATTTAATTTGTTTATCGTTATTACGGAGCGAGCGAAGCGAGCGGAGTCTTTCCTTAGATTAACGGAAATTTCTGAGTATGAGCGGCCGGCCGGCCGGCCGGCCGGCCGTGCGGACGCTTTTGCGAGGCTTATATCTCAGCAACCACTTGACCGATTTACACGCGGTAATTTTTGTAGGGTAGCTTCATTCCTTCTACCAAGTATTGGACTATTCCCGATGCATATGGGTGAACCCTTTTGCGCGTGACACGTGCAAAACGAAGAGGTGTCAGTTTTGTAATTGTTGCAATATCTCGGTAACTCCTTGGCCGATTGCGCTGAAAGTTGGCATGTAGGTAGGCACCCACTAGGCACTGCATAGTGCATATCCATGTGCCAGAGTTGGGGTGCTGCTGCACGTGCGCACGTGCAGGGGTCGTTTCCAGATCTCGAGAACGGCTGGACCGATGGCGCTCAAATTTGGTACACGGTTAGGGACCAGTTAGTAGGGTGCCGTGCACAAGTCAGTTGGGACCCATTTTGCACGTGCGCACGTGCAGAGTGCCGCTCCCAGATCTCGAGAACGGCTGAGCCGATTGTGCTCAAATTTGGCACATCGCTAGAAACCGGTCAGTAGGGTGCCGTGCACAAGTCAGTTGGAGGTACCCCCTCGAAATTTCGCACGTGCAAGACTCACCCCCTCGCTCGCTCCGTTAGTCGCCCCAAAAGGCGCTATACTGGTTCGGTATTGCGATTCAGGAACATCCCCCCGTTCACCTTCTGTTTCACAGTCCTTCCAGTCTTCCCATACGCCACAGTCCGATCACAGTTGATCCACAGTTCTGTCCCATGTGTCCAATTCTGACGTCTGTGTCCTTTTTGTGTTTCCTGATACAGCCAGTCTGATATTCGCCCATTCGACCAGCCTGAGTCCGTAGCTCGCCAAATGGCAATATGTCTGTACACAGTCTGTCTACCGGTCGTCCACCACACCAACATACACCTACGACCCCTCCACTGTCCTGGGGAGCCGGACGTCATCCGCACGCGTCACCGGCCGTCATCCGCGCGCGTCATCGGGCGTCATCCGCCGGCGGGATGTCGCCATCGATTGGCCTACCAGCACCGACCTAACAGCGGGCAGCGGACACAGCGATGGATCGGCTGACGACTGCCGTACGCGCGGCACCGGCTAGTGACCAGCCTGGGCTCAACGCTAAGCCGAGGAAGTCGCAGAAAAGCTACAGAATAAAAACCAAATATAGTCACAGAGTGACGGTTATCCTGACAATCACGGATATCATCCGTCAGGGAATGCTAAAAAAAACTCCTGATACGGCTGCCAAGGACAAAAGTCATTTGACCGCACAACAGACTGCGGTCATATGTTGGTTGGATGCGAGTGAAACCATTCAGTTCAATCGAGAGTGGCGCACAAAACTAGCCTTCGGAGGTTTTTGAGCCCCTGTCTGTTGTCACAGTTACACCGGTAATGGGCTTAATCAACAGAGGGCTTAATCTCTGCCTTAATCAACAGGCAGAGAGGTAGCCTAAGAGTCCAGGCCTATTTCAAATAGCTGGACAGAGCCTGCGGGACGACTTTTCACGCATGTTTATCATGTTTAGCATGTTCTTATTGCATGAACGCTAATAATTCTGTGGAACACGTTCGTCGCTTACATGTGTGATGTAAAGTGTGCGCGCCCGGTGACTCTGACTTTAATGTTTAGTTGCCATAAAACGTTTCCATTCGATGCCTCCCCATATCGTCACTCCTCTTTCATTTAAACCACTTTATTACATCCTTTGCCATCCAATCCATTTCCGCACCGCCCCACCCCTCCCTCCCTTCCCCATCACTCACGGTTGGTGCGTTTCTGGATGAAGCGCAGTTTGGCGGCGCACCGGTACGACGCGAACCGGATGCCGTCGAACTCTGAGCGCACCTCCTGCAGGATAGCACGCGAGTCGGTCTGGCGCGAGCTGCATGAGGAACTCTGTTCGTCCGAGGCAGAGTCCATGTCCTCGCCTGCGCGAAGAGGGACAGAGAGGGCGGTCAGATGACCCACAGCCGCTAGAGGGGCACATCGGGTCAGGCGAAACCACTGAGACGGGATATGCAAAAGTCATAAATGCAGAGCAGATAACATTGAAAATGGTAATCACACTAGGGTTACGGTGATACTGTGCACAGTCAGGCACATTGTGACTAAACAGGAGATCAGTTTCTCATCTGATAAGCCAGCCTCATCTGACTGATGGAGCATTGCGCGGTTGATGCACTTAGACGTTTCCATTCCCACTACTGAGGAAGTGACATCGATACTTTGAACTTTCCGTCTTCGTCTATTCACGACTTATTCATTAGTATAATGTTCTCGGTAAAAACATAAAATAATGACATCTCGATGACGTCTCAGTGCCCACTGTCAGGATCAGGTCACCGCATACCATAAAGCGTCAGCCGTGTTGACTAAGTAGATGCACTCAGAACAGACTGTCAGGGACATGTCTGACAGCTGGACGTCTTTCAGCATCAGCGTCTCTACCCCAGCACACACATCGAGCGGTAACGAAGAGTCACGCATATCACGGCGCAGCGCTTCCCCTGCTTCTTATATTCTGCTCCAGCCCAGCCAAAGGAGTCCACTACTCTAAAAGTACGGTAATCACGCCCTCCACAGCGCCCCGATCAATGTCCGCGGGCGTTTTGTTCGCTGAAGGAGCCGGCCAGATCATGCATACGCCAATTGAGGTCGGTAATCGGAGTCGATAGCCGACCGGCGGCCACTAATAGCCGCCCATCAATGACCAGGAAACGGCGCCGCCGGCCGGTCGCATTAGCAAGGAGTAGCCGCGCGGCCGGCCGGAGGGGAGCACAGCGGCCGCCTCTCGGCCGAGGTAAGTGCTATTTCCATCGGCAGCCTGGTCGGTATGGATAAGGTAGGGTCGCCGTATCGTGGTGAAAACGTAATGACATGAGCTGAGTACCAGGGAAGCCTGCGCTATGTTGGTCAATATGGTGTGTGTCAGGATATACGGCACGCATATCTGTTGCGTCTTGTATGCGGGAGAGGATCGGTTGATGTCTACCTTCCATTGCAGGAGAAATGTGATAACGATATACAGAGTGTTTCACGTCATCCCATATCGCGATGCGCTGCATCACACAGAACATATCATAGCACACACCACCCATCATACCACACTCACATCAATGATCAACACATCACATTGACCCACGTCCGCGCATGTTGAGCTGTTCTACACAGCCCCGTGTTGCTCTATACCCTGGCGTGCTGCACCAGACAGCACCACACCACACCATTCGTGCGGCGGCGTGGTGTGGCGCGGTGCGCCAATTTATGCCACCATGAATCGGCGCGACCTTCCATTAGGGAGCGCTATCGCGGCGCGAGGCGGCGCCCGGGCGCCCCGGGTGGCTGGCCGGCACGGCAAACAATGGGCGCACCACGGCGGCACAAGGGCATAGAGAGACGACCGGAGAGGCATCCAGAGAGAAAACACGACCGTAATGAAGACCGCGCCGCAAAGGTCAGGGCGGCGCGCCGCCACAACACGGCACGCCACCGATACCCAGACATAATGCCGGAATCAATGGCTTATGGTGGGAAAATGATTGGGGAGAAAATGAAAGGATGATTACAGATGGCATGGGCCGGTGCCGTGACACCGTCCTATAAGGGTTAAGAGTGTAGGAGGGAGAAAGAGAGAGTGAGCGAGAGAGAGGGGGAGAGAGAGGGAGAGGGAGAGGGAGAGGGAGAGAGAGAGAGAGAGAGAGAGAGAGAGAGAGAGAGAGAGAGAGAGAGAGAGAGAGAGAGAGAGAGAGAGAGAGAGAGAGAGAGAGAGAGAGAGAAGAGGGAAGGGAAAGACCATTTAAAACGTTAGACTATTAAAAAAACACACTATTCAATAATTGCGAAGCATTTTAGATGTAGAGTCGCACAGACGAATGCAAAAAAAAAAAAAAAACGTTTAGCATTCGCAAATGATAAATAAGTCTGTTCACCATGTGCAACTGCACATTCTTTGAACTAATTTAACTGAACTATTAGCCCGGCAGGCGGTGGGCCTACCAGCCACCTTCCGCGCGGTGGGGGGGGGGGCATTTTTTGCCCCCCCCGTATCTCCGGAACTACTGGACGGATCCGGAAAATTCAAACGGCGTTCGATAGCCCTGTCAAATTTGTCGAGGGAAACCAAATTTCATTGACCTCGGGGTCACCGATGACGTCACAGGTCAGGTCAAAGATAAAATGTTTCACCGTTCACGGGGCTTCTAGGGAAAGCGCTATAACACCGAGTAAAACGCATTTTGTCGAAAATCAGCGATAAGGCATCAGTTGTCTAGTACATATGTTGCTATTAGAGGTCACTGGTCATACCAGGTCAGGTCACAGGTCAGGTCACCAAAGGTCACCAAGGGTCACCACATGAGTCCAACTTTACTAAGGTTATGCGATGCATGTTTTATGGCCAGTTTTTCATTTCCAACTCAATGGTGTTGGTTATAAGACCATCAGGTACGGTTTAGGTCACTTCCTGGTGGAGGTCAGGTCAAGGTCAGGGCAAAAAAGGTCAAATTTCAAAGTTGATATTTTTGCATAAAATGGGTATCGATTCGATGCAGCTCGTCACGGGGAGTCTAATGGTGGTCTTTGTTTTGCGCTACGAGGTCTAGAATTGCTAAAAATTGAGTTTGAAAATTTGACGTCATCAATTTTGAACAGTTTTTTCGCTATAACTTGGCCAAAAAAAGAGGTATCGATCTCAAATTTGGTATGTAGATAGAAGGCGGTAGGGACTATCACATATATTCCGGTTTTTCGAAATTCAAAAAACTTTTTGGATTTTTTGGCTATTATATCAAAAAATCTATTTTTTGATTTTTGGGGGTCAAAATCCAAAAAATTCGAAAAACCGAAATAGCAGTTTTGTAGCCCTTTTGATTCCACACCTTTAATGTTGAAACATTTTTCTGTATCTCTAAAGCTGTAGGCCTGACAGCTCTTCCCGCGAAACCTTTTTTGGGTCGAAAATGGCAAAAATGACGTCACTCTGACGTCATTAGCGGCCAACCTATCATAGCCTTTGGAATAAAATTTTGGTCACCATGTGCGCTAGCTGCTCCCGGGAGGGTACTGAAAGTTTGGTGACGATCGGCGCAGCGGTTCTCGAGATATATTGAAAAAACTAAAGGGGGGGGGGGCAAAAAATGCCCCCCCCCACCACCTGGAAGGTTAGGTTCTTATCTTGAAACATGCCTATAAACGGCGAGCAATTGGCTACATTTAGATATTGAGTTTTCCCAACGGCGCAAGCTGAGACTGGGCCTAATGGAGCTGTGTTTTGTATTGTAATGCCACAAAAGCTCCAGCGCTTCCAGCATCGCATTTCGTCATTGTTTAGGGTCTGTGGCCGTTATTTTACCAGTAATTTGTTCGATCACAGCCAAACAAAGCACTCTAGTCAGCAACTGGAACGCAGCGCTCATTCACCCAACGTTTCTTCTCTAAACAAAATTAATATCAGCATGGAATAGTCCTCCGACCACCTGTGTCAGGACCGAGAAAAGACATGCAAATTGCTCAGACTACGAGGGTAATAGATAGGTATATAGCTTGCATTGCACCACACCACATTTCCATGCCGAGCGCCGTTGCCGTCTGGAGTATTGGACCGTTTGCAATATCAGCTGTAATATCACTTTGGTCTTTGAAGTGTATATGCTGCTTCCGTATTCCCTTTAGTAAATTTATTTATTGCATGTGTCTCCGGCGACCACAGCTCCCGGAAGAGGGTTGCCCAAGACATTGCGTTACGAAGCACGGAAGAGATGAAAATGTGTGTATAAACCCTATTAAAGAAAAAAAAAAACGCTTGATATCCGGAGTTGCTCTCTCGTCATCAGAATGAACGGCTCCAATGAATTGTGTCACCAGGAATTATTTCTATAAATGTTTCTAGCAGAAGACATCTAAAAACTTAAACATGCAATAGAACTCAGTAAAAACACGGCCCTACGCATCATACGGTCGGTGCAAGCAGGTATGAATGGATATTAATCTACTAATTGGTAGTGAACACATCAAGTTGTTGAAAGTATCAGGCTTACTGAGTAGTGAATATCTCTTCAAAAGCGGCTGGGTAAACAGGCTCTAATTCCCCGGAGCGCCATCAAATCTGCATCGCCGCGAGCAGCGAGCTGGCGTGCGGGCCGCCGGTTACAGCGGCGTGTCAGCCGCCGGCTGCAGCGGCCTCGCGTGCACAGACCACAAACGTGCCCATACGTCACCCAGCACCATAAACACGTCAGTCCCGCCAAATAACAACAGCGGCCATTTCGGGAAGAGCTCAGCCCCGGCGAAAACGCACGTGCCTCACGGCTATCGTCTCCAACGAAAGACGCGCCCACGACGCATCCAGCATTCCTCCGCACTAATACCATTGATCTGCAATTATGCTGATGTGCTTCGATATGGGCCAAGAGTCGTGGCCAATAGCCATTGAGCCGGCTGGCGGCGAGGGCCGTTCGATGCCGCCGGCGACACTGTACGGCCGGGCCCCATTCTCAGTGCACATTGGCGACACCATACGGGCGGCCGGGCGGCGTCGCAAAGTCGCCGGCGGCCCACATCGGGCCCGCAGACGGGCCTGTTTGATCGTCGCCGGCGCAAATATGAGGAAGCGTTGCAAAACACGGCGCCGCGCCGCGCTCTATCGGCCGGGTAAACACGGGCCGTGTAGAGCGGGCGGGGGAGAGGGTCGGGGAGCGCGCGGGATCAGACCACTCACTGTACAGAGGGCAGATGAGATAGACAGGGACAAACATGGAAACAGGCAAAAAATGATATAGACAAAGACAGAATGATAGACACACAGCGAAACAAAGACAAACAGAGATGTGGGCAAAAAGGGAAATTTGCAAAATGAGGAACAAGTAGATCAATAGACAAATAAAGACAGGGCAGGCTGAATCAATAACGAACTAACAGAACCCTTAATGAATAAAAACAGAATATAAACAAACTGAGAGAAGCAAACAAATCGACAAAAAACATAATAAAAACCTGGACAGACAACATATAACATCTTAGTCGCAACATTACCACACACCCAACAAACCCGCCCTGTTCACTGGCTGGCAGACTGGCACGTGGCCCTCCCCTGCGTCGGCGCAGTCCCCTCCTGTGCCGGGACCGTCTGGCGCCCGGTAGCGCGTTGAACTGTGATAAAGCTGCCGCGGCACCCCTCTGAGTCAGACGGCGCCCCTGCTGGCGCCACAAAGGGCCTCGTGAGCGACGCACTGACGGCTGGGGAACGAGGCGACTACCCACGGCACACGAAGGTAGTGCGGGGAGAGAGAGAGAGAGAGAGAGAGAGAGAGAGAGAGAGAGAGAGAGAGAGAGAGAGAGAGAGAGAGAGAGAGAGAGAGAGAGAGAGAGAGAGAGAGGGAGGGAGAATATGAACTGTGTATGAGGTGCTAAATGAGTGCAATGAAGGCCTCAGAGAAAACTTCCAGGGACAGTGAACAGACAACTAGCTCAGCAAGATTGAAATTCGATTTAGAAATCATAGAAAGACAAACTTTCCCCATTCGCAGTTACGTGTCTATTGGAGAGGGAGCGGTTGTGCGATTCCGAGGAACTCAATTTTCTCCCGCGCCATTTGCCGCCATGGAGAGAGCGTAAACTTGGCATCGAGGGGCCACCGAGACGCCAAGGAACGACATCGGTTAACCGAGCGGCACTCAATGGCGGTCGGTCGGTAACAATGGACAGGCAGCGGGGAGAGGAGGAGTTCTTGATTGGCAGCGTCCCTGAATCGACAGCCACCAGTCCAATTCACACAACAGTCATACATCAATATCGTCCTACGATGCCCTACGAGCAAAAGACGAAATAGTCACCAGTATAACGCCGTTTGGGGCGACTAACGGAGCGAGCGAGAGGGTGGGCCTTGCACGTGCGAAATTTCGAGGGGGTACCTCCAACTGACTTGTGCACGGCACCCTACTAACCGGTCTCTAGCGAGGTGCCAAATTTGAGCACAACCGGCCCAGCCGTTCTCGAGATCTGGAAGCGGCACCCTGCACGTGCGCACGTGCAAAATGGGTCCCAACTGATTTGTGCACGGCACCCTACTAACTGGTCCCTAACCGTGTACCAAATTTCAGCGCAATCGGTCCAGCCGTTCTCGAGATCTGGAAACGACCCCTGCACGTGCGCACGTGCAGCAGCACCCCAACTCTGGCACATGGATATGCATTGCCTAGTGGGTGCCTACCTACATGCCAACTTTCAGCGCAATCGGCCCAGTAGTTACCGAGATATTGCAACTATTACAAAAGTGACACCTCTTCGTTTTGCACGTGGCACGTGCATAAGGGGTCACCCACATGCATCGAGAATCGTTCAATACTTGGTAGAAGGAATGAAGCTACCCTACAAAAATTACCGCATGTAAATCGGTCAAGTGGTTGCTGAGATATAAGCGTCGCAGAATCGTGACCACGGCCGGCCGGCCGGCCGGCCGCTCATACTCAGAAATTTCCGTTAATCTAAGGAAAGACTACGCTCGCTTCGCTCGCTCCGTAATCACGGGTCACTATGAGAAAGAAACAGAGGACAACACGGAAACAGGGTTACGTTATAGTTGGTCCCGCTGGACCCCTGGGCTATCCCTCACCGTAGCCATCCTCGTGTCGGGTCATCGGCCGTCGCCGGTACATGTCGGCCGAGTACAGCATGGTGCCGCCAAGCCTTAACCGCTTCCCGAGACGCACCGTCCGACACCGTCCAAACACCGACCAACAGCGACCCGACACGCTCCCCCGCGACCCTCCAAACGACGCCGCGGCTCAGCGCCGACTGCCCCGTCGCGGCCGTCGCGTCGACGACGACGGCAGAAGCGCCGCCTGGTGCGACTTTTTACGGCACGAGCGGCGGCGCGGCGCGGTGCGCGAGCTCAATACCGTCAGTGGTCGTGGTCAGGGATAGATGCACAGGACGGCCGCGGAGGCAGGAAAGCACGGTCCCACCCCTGGCTCTGTGGTATCCCTCGCAGTTCTGACGCGTCCGCGCGACGCCAGATGCGCCGCAGACGCCCCAGGGGAGGTGTTTGTCGTAAAGGCACATTGAGTAGGCCATAAATAGGGATGGAGTCGCGAGATGAGCTGTATCGAGTCGCAACAGGCGCCGCGGGGAGACGCCCAGAGTTAAACCGATTTGGGGTGGGGCGGAGGAATGCTCAAACGGCTAAGACGAACAAACATATCGACCGGTACCAGTTTTGGAGAAACGGGCTTTCGGAGAAATGTGGCTGGTCCCAGTACCTAAGCCTTCCAATGCGGTGAGCAACCTGCACCTGCAGTCATAACAGAATCGTTAGCAAACAGGCCAAGGTTCGTGAATGGATGTCGCACAGTCTGTTGAGTTAGACCGTGTTCTGTTCCATTATATGCCAGGCTGTTTTTATTCCGTAAGAAGGTTTACAAAACTATCTCAGGTTGGAGGTGAAAATTAGACGAAAAATGCACAGAAAAAGGAAGAACAAATATATTTCTTTAGAATTCTTCCACAACGTTTCTTTCTTTGTTCCCATCTATCTAGGTAGAATCAACAAAGTTTATTTTTCAGAAAATATTTTGCAACTCTGAGAGCACACTACCCATATTCTACATACATTCTATCTTAAACAGCAACAGGATGCACAATCATCCCACACATGACGGAAAACAATTACCACTCGACTCGACGTCGAGACAGCTACATAGAAGCACGCCCATTGACGAGGAACAATGCGTCTGGGAATAAGCGGCGCCCGCTTTCACAATGAGGAGATTAATGTCTCAGCATAGTCTACTAGACTCGGCCAGGCGTTTACAATACAGACTGCAGAGTTTACACTACACAGATCACCTGAGCAGACAGCGAGTTACAATAACTGGAGATACAATACTGACATTGCTGTTTGCTCTCTGCAAAAAGGCACGTTGCAACGAAGGAGAAATATTCCGGGAAATAAGCCAATTGTTAGGAAACTGTTCGCTGTGTCCGCCATTTGGACGCGTCCTTTACAGGTTGTACGTTGAAAGCTAAGCTTAGAGTAAAAGTATTAAAACAGAAAAGCGGACTAGGAAACTCAACTGAAGGCAAAAGCTAGGCGTGTAACCATACAACTCGTGTCCTGTGATTTTTTTTTTTATTAATATACCACTCTTAAAAAATGCAGTAAAATAATTACAAGATACCGTTAAGGCTCCAAGTAACTGTCGTCGTTACCTGACCTGACCTATGATTATTTCAGAATCCTCGTTAACTACGCTTCCAAGAAAACAAAACCAGCCATACCTATCGGAGCGAACCAGGCTAACGACGAGCCGCGCACATTTATACTCGGAGAGGCGGGTTTCCGCTCCGATCCGGCGCCTCAGTAATCCCCCAATTACCGTTTCTGGCTCCAATCCCGGTCTCTAACGAAAAACTTTGTTTTCCTCTCGGACCTTATCCACAATAAGGAAACGATCGTCTGCCTGGCAGTCCCATAACAAAGAGTCACATTAAAATCTCACAACTTTTAGATGGTAGGTATAAATAGCTGTTCTACAAGTTTGTAGGGTGGGTGCTGGGGAACCGGGAATTCATTTAACATTGCTACCACAAGCTCATGCGTATCGGTTATGTGGAAGCCAGACGGTGAAAGGAATAGCGACTAAGATGTTGTTATACTTGTTATTATGGTCATTGGTCGCATAATACGCCCACCACTGACTGTTGAGCAATACGCAGAGACAGACAGCATTATTCCATGTGTGCTTGCGCGGCCTCCAGCAAGAGCTTTTTGGGAAAAGCTGCACCTCTAGGCTCTAATGAGGGTACGGCGACCGTTCAGTGTTCCCTTGAGGAACCTAACAAGACGAAAATATACGCATCTTCGATCTACAAAATGAAGTATTTTAAAAACTACTGACCATTGAACGATTACCCGCCAACGCGACGTCGCAAACACATATAGGTAAGGCGTTCCGAATTGAGCAAACCGTCACCTGGAAATAATGGAGTGCCTCTGAGCTGGGGCGTCGAGCGATCAGTGGCAAAACCAGGCCATTTTTCATCGGCGCAAGTTCCGGCAAAACACGTCCGGACGGTATCAATCCAAACCAGCGGGAAAACAGCGGCCGCCTCGCCACTTTTGAGCTTGATCGATGGGCGTTTGTGTGATCGCGGAGCCGTGTATCTGTGGGGACGCTGGGACATGTCAAGTCCTTCACGGCAGTCAGATACGTGACTCGGCGTCGATCGTGACCACAGGCTGGCTGCGATGGGACGGTGTCGCCGCGAAACTGGTCTAAAGAGATTGTGGGGCGGTGAGATACCGAACTAGGAGTGCGGCAGGGGCTCTGTGACCACCGAACTGGTGGATCGGGGAGAAACAGCCGGCGCTGACGAGACCAAATAAAAAAAGCGCTGAACATCACACCAATCAAGGCTGACCAAGTGGTCATTCACCCCGGCACTGGCACGGCCGGTTATAGACGCAGTGCAATAGGTCACGATGGCTACGGTAGCTGTGGAAAGAGTCCGGCAGAAAACAGAGGGCACGGAACGACGTCACAATGTCAGAGCAACACCACAGTCCACACCAAAGCCTGGAGAGAGGTGAATTAGCTGCCATTCTACTAGGAGTAAACAGGCGAACATTTTGTGTGACCCGTTGTGTCCGAATGCTGGGTGATGCGCGGGCCAGCAAGGGTAGCCAGCGGCAGCTGCTCGGGACTGCCAGGGCGGGGGCGGGGGCGGCGGTCGATGGCCACCTTCCGCCCATCATTGCCCGATCGCCGGGCGGACTGCCGCCCCCCCCCCCCCTCACCCTCCCCCGCCCCAGGTCGTCGGCAGGGCCCCTGGGTCAGCGACACATGTGCCAACTGGACACGGCACAAACAGCGTGCCAGAATCGTACGCAGTAGCGGACCAACTATTCGTCGTTCTGATGTCCACGAGGGATGAAATGGGTGGACATTACAAGCTGTAATGCAGCTGTTCTGTGCTTTTTACAAGCAAGGCAATCGGCATCACGATGGGCCATCGCCATCATGTTTCCCATGACATGCAGATAATTTTCTAGCATCTTCGACCGACCATTCACAAAATGTATCGTCGGAAGTCACTACAAGTCACGTTATGGAGACAAGGCTTGCTCGTGGTGCCACTGCTGGTCCCTGCCGCGCCACGTCAGTGTGCAATTCCATGTTCTCAGCTTTGAGCAGAGCCAGCCACGGTACGCATATCCGACATCTTCCGGCTCATATCACCATACTGAGAAGATCATCACTCAACTGCCGCACTGCTGACGGAAACTCAGACCGACACACGAATCGATACTCTACAACTTCGCGCAGCAAGTTCGCAAGGCCGCCGGCCGGCCGACGCGCTCTTTCCAGTTGTGCGTAATGTTCTCAGTACGCAAAGTTATCCAGAGCAGCAGCATCAAAAGTGTAAGACCGAGATCCGGACATGCTCAGTTCCTGGATGTGTTTGAACATCGGACGTGTCGTTGCATAAGTAAGTGCTAGGATATCTTGGTTCATATTCGGTCTGATACGTTCATCAGTCTGTTTAACAGCGAGCTCCTATGCCGGTCGTAAATCATGAAGGTCAGGATAGGAAAAACAAGATAATATCGGAGCTGTCTACAACTCCGATATTCTCCGACATTATGTAGTATGCAAGTCCAAACTCTTGTATGTGGCACGTAAAGGGCCGCCCACTGTTCAGTGTCCATGTATCTGTTCTTGTCGGCCCGTAAGCCCGTGTTTCTTGCCGTTCTCGTCCGGTTGGCGTGGTTCCGCGCCTGTCAGCCACTTTATCCCTCCACCCACACCCACCGGCCCCCCCCCCCCCCCCCACCAGCACAGGGGCGGTCAGGCGATGGGTGTGTGGGGTGAGGGGCGGGGACGACACCAGACCGGACGGGCTCAGCGCGCTAGTGGTGCGGAAAAGAGGCGGCCCTCCACCGGCGGCCGGACGGCGATGGATGGGCGGATCCCGCGCGTGATGCTGAGGGCAGCTCACCGCTGGTATAGCGGAGGCCAGCGTCTGCGTCCCGATTGGTGGTCAGAGCAGCGAGGATACTGCCAAAAGTCGAACCGGCCGGCCACTCTGATCCGGCGCCCGTCCGTGCCATGTCGACCGCCATCCAAAGGAAGCTCCCCCGTACGTTTCCCGGACAAAAGGCAGGCGCACGGCCGGCGGCATCGAATTGGACCGGTCGCCGATGAATGCCTCCCGCCCCCCGACCGGCCGACAGGGCGGCCTTTAGGCGGCTGTTCTCGAACCAATCACACGGAGGGCGATATTCCCGAATTCTGAGCGGCACAAGACCTTTACCAAGCCGACATGGACGAGGCATCAAGATCGCCTGCTAAGCCAGGGGCATTCAGGTCCCTGTTCCACGGCAGCTAACAGGGAATGTCACTCGGGTTCCATAAAAAGCAAGCAAAATTAGCAATTATGATTACGTTTTCAAAGTAACCGAGCACCGATGCCTGATCGCATGCTAGCGTCGGGCATTGGCGTGCCATGAAAGAGTGTCTAGGGGTTCCTTTCTTCGCAACGAAAGTAGCCGGTTGCAGTGTTATCCGATGGAGGGAACATCAATATTTTTGGGACGGTCCTAAAGGGACACTCAACACTGAGACATTATTTTTGAACGCAAAATTTACTTGGCAAGCAGCCGTTAATCACAAGTGACAAGCCGGCAGAATTCTGAAAATATTTAAAGAGCATAATTTCGAAAAGGAAAAGAAGAAACGCTAAAAAGGCCTTGATGTCCGACAAATTTCTAACCTCAGTAAGGCCACTCGGGTTCATCGCCGGCTATTTTAACCTGTTGACGTAAGCAAAGGTAGTAGGACGACATTCATCTGTTAAATACAGTTCACTGTATTCAGAAGCTCCCAAATTTGCCACCGACATCCCTCCACAAAGCCCGCTCCGTTCCCGTCACACCAGACCGCGGCTTGGCCGCTGCTTCCTCCGCCGTATCATGTAAGCTCTCTGCGCCATCCTTTGCACTCGGCCCGCGGCGCCGGCCGCCTTTCACGGCGCGCGCCAGAGCGTGCACCGTCCCCGGAAGGGAAGCGTCGCGGCGGGCGTCGCTGCCGACATGCCGGCGCCGTCACCGGGCGGCGGCGGCGGCGGGTCACCTGCGGTCGCCGGCGGGAGGGAGAGGCCTCCGCCCACCGCCCATCCCGTGGCTATTGTGGGCCACCCAATTCAATCGGCCGCGCCGCCCTCCCTGCCCGCCCAAAGAACATCAATTGCCGGGATTACGGCACCGCCCGGCAGAGCAGCGACGTGAGATGAGAGCCTCAGCGACGTCTGGTAGGTCGGCCCGTCAGAGGGGTTGGGAGGCAGGGGGAAGGGGAAAATGGTGAGCAGTCCGAGACAGTCCGGGGCTCAGTGTGTTTATATTTGAAACTGCAAGGCTTTGGTACGAAAAGAAATACAGCCAAAGTGAACTAGTTATGCTGAGTTTATTGCCAATGTACGCAACTCGTTCTACCTCGCCCACAGCGAATTGTCGTTTCGACAGTCGACTTCCTTTCAAGTAAACGCAATTCATGCAGGATACAGCCCAGCGTTACGGCCGATTAACCGCAATAAAAGAGCGGCTGGGATTCCAAACGTGCGCACCGCATAGCACCGCCCCCGTCGGTACCTGAGTTCCGACAGGCTGGTGGGCGCTGTTATATAACCCCGACGACCTCTGCCTAGCAGAATGCGTCGCAGATTCGGCAGATTCCAATCCTCATGGAAACATACCGCACGAGTGCCGCCGCCCGCGTGCTGGAGGGTTCGCGTCACGCGCTGTTGGCCGGCGTTCGGCCCCGCGCCGCCACTTCACTGGAGGGTGGACTGCGCCGTCCGCGCCCGTGTGCTGCGGGACAGCCTATCAGGCCAGGCAGCTCGGGCGGCGGCTAGCGGCGGGCGGCGCGGCGGCCGGAGACGGACGGGAGACGAAAATTGGCGTGGATGAATGGGGGCGAACGACATGGACGAGTGGAAGGGCATGCTGTACTGTGTTGTGACGGCTTGACCTGGGAGAGTCCGCGTTGCAGAGGCACTTTATCCCCTCCGTCGAAAGGAGTACCGATCCCACGAGCAGGGGGCCTCCACATCAGCACACGCTGTGCTCCTCAGCTCGCTCAACGCTCCGCGGGTCAGGCGGCAAACAGACGCGAGCACTAATCCAGTCACGGATGTGCGGCGCTTTATAAATGTTATCCGCTATCCAGGATCAGGAAGTCATGGACGGACACAGATACCTAAGGGAACGAAGGAGTTGACCGGTATAATGATTTATGAAGCGGAAGCGGAAGCCGGTCTTAAGTTATGGTGCTTCTAATCTTGACGCTTTTCTTCACGAACTTTGCTGTAGCATCCTGATAAATTAATAAGCAGACTAGAGATGGAACGAAAATATATACAATCAGATCCTTGCTAAGTACCTACAGAAAAAAAAACTATGAACAGGAGTGCGAGCTCGGAGCCGGTACATTCTACATACCCGGAGTCCCGGAGCTAGAGCTAGGACGCGGGGAAAACCTGGCCGGAAATGGGGCCGGAGCAGTAGAAATAAGACGGCTCCGGCTCTTAGAGACTTTAAAAAGACACTTGTGTCATATTCCACTACCTGCCCTCAGTGGGCAGACTTAAGCTCGGTTGGTATGGTTGCAGTAGTGACTTCAATTCTACCTAAGCCAGATCACTGATAAGGGATTATCTAGCTATAATACGGCACGGATAGCTCAGTTCTTGCCGAAACATTTGGGTCAGCCGAGAAGGCGTCCAAAAGTATTCCTTGAACGACTCACAGGATGACGAGTGTTGCATTTCTCTGATGCTCTCTCTTTAAAGGGACCCTCCCACCTTCAAAAAAGTTTATGAATTGGCATGAAAGTGATGTCGCTCGGTTCAGAAAGAGCGAAAACGAATATCTACCAAATTTCACCGAAAAATATTCACCGGTTTTCAAGATATTAGACTTTTACTTTTGTTTACCTTTTGGGATCTCCGCTGTCCTAGCGACTTTATTTGGAAGCAATAGTTTGGCAGCTGAAAGTGCGGCATTTGTTGCGCGCAAAGCAGCATATACCACCGCCTGCTACAAAACGTTTTAGTCAAACATTTAAAAATCGTTAGATATCTGCGCTGACGTCACACATTCAGAGGGGTATTCCTATGCATTAGCCCCTCTGAATCAAAATGCTGCAATTTTGAAATTCAATATTTCCGATTTAAGGCATTTCTCGATGTTGTGAGTGCCGAAACCGGTAATTGTGAGCCAGGGACCCCATTTTGGCTATCTCAACTCAAATCTAATGTTAAGGTGAGATGGTCCCTTTAATAACCCGGGAATATACCGCACAGCTTCTCGGAAGAAAGGCGACATGGATATAGGAGCTCAGATATTCGCAAAGGCCAAAACTGATTCAAATATAACCGCAGGTTGTTTGAAAAGACAAACACTATTCGTTAGAATTGTGTTTTTCTATTGAAAAACAACCGGAGCGGTCCTTCTCCGGGCTATGTTTTGCAAGTCTGGCAGCGAATCGAGACATCTTGATTGGGGCCTAGACGAAATGTACAATCTTCGTAAAAAGTTCAGTGTATGGGCTCCCGGAGGCGATCTACCTTATGGCACCGGTCGCTACTCGCTTAAAACCTCGTGGCACGTGGCACGTGCGATTCCATTTTCCCCATGTTAAGTCAACGGGGTTTTGGACACTTTTTGCGCGATCGCCAATGGTCTATTGAAAAACAACCGGAGCGGTCCTTCTCCGGGCTATGTTTTGCAAGTCTGGCAGCGAATCGAGACATCTTGATTGGGGCCTAGACGAAATGTACAATCTTCGTAAAAAGTTCAGTGTATGGGCTCCCGGAGGCGATCTACCTTATGGCACCGGTCGCTACTCGCTTAAAACCTCGTGGCACGTGGCACGTGCGATTCCATTTTCCCCATGTTAAGTCAACGGGGTTTTGGACACTTTTTGCGCGATCGCCAATGGCGGGAAAACGAGCCAAGAAGGAGGTGGTTTTCTTCCCAGCATTTTATGGCAAACACGTTTGGGTACACGCCAGTGTGCGCTGTATACCCCTCAGAATCTCGGAACGTGTCTTTGCACGAGATCAAAGTTGGAATTTTGCTGTGTCCCATGTTAAGTCAATGGACGGCGATGTCGAGACTTTGCAGAGACATTTTCATTCGATCTTTGTACAAAATTTTAGAGATAGATTTCGCCCAAACTCTGATATCTTGTAGAGGAAAGAGCGTAGTACATGCTGGTATGCTTCGTTAAGCTGGCAGAAATCGTTTTTTCTTATAAAGTTTATTTGAAATTTAAATTTTTTAACATGGAAAGTCAATGGGAGCGTCTTTGTTGCTTAATAACTTTTTACGTTGCAGATGTATCAAAGTGAAAAGTTAATAAAATATACAACTTTCGATGCTCTTTCCAACAATGTATAGAACGTCACTGCACGATGCGCCGTTTCTAAGAAAAGTTGTAAAAAAGCAGGGCTCGACTGTGACTTGAACCCAACCACATTAAAATATACGAACAGGTGACGGGGATACCTCCCGTGTGCGGATGCGACACTGATTATTGCTAAATATTAGCAGTCGGCCGCCGTGGGGGCGCCTTTACAAACCTTATATCTCTGCAACCACTGGACCGATTCACTCGCGCTCTTTTGTGTGGGATAATTTCTTCCTTTCCCAAACGTAGTGTGCTACTCTCGATGCGTATGGGTGACCCCTAATGCACGTGCCACGTGCAAAACGAAGAGGTGTCAGTTCGGTAGCAAGTGTAATAACTCTAGTTATTTTGCCGAATACGCTGATCCTTAGCATGGATGTAGGCACCCGCCCCGCAATGCATTTCCATGTGTCACGGTTGGGGTGCCGCTGCACGTGCGCACGGGCAGGGTGACGCTTCCAGATCTGGAGAACGGCTGGGCCGATTGTGATCAAAGTTGGCACACCGCTAGGGCTCGGCGAGTAGGGTGCCGTGCACAAGTCAGATGGGTCCCAGTTTGCACGTGCGCACGTGCAGGCTGACGCTTCCATATCTCAAGAACGGCTGGACCGACTGTGCTCAAATTTGGCATACCACTAGAGACTAGTTAGTAGGGTGTAACCGCAGGTTGTTTGAAAAGACAAACACTATTCGTTAGAATTGTGTTTTTCTATTGAAAAACAACCGGAGCAGTCGTTCACCGGGCTATGTTTTGCAAAGTTGGCCTGAGATTGGGGCAACTTGAGCGGGGCCTAGACGAAATGTACAATCTTCGTAAAAAGTTCAGTGTATGGGCTCCCGGAGGCGATCTACCTTATGGCACCGGTCGCTACTCGCTTAAAACCTCGTGGCACGTGGCACGTGCGATTCCATTTTCCCCATGTTAAGTCAATGGGGTTTTGGACACTTTTTGCGCCAGCGGGAATGGCGGAAAAACGAGCCAAGAAAGAGGTGGTTTTCTTCCCAGCATTTTATGGCAAACACGTTCCGGTACACGCCAGTGTGCGCCGTATACCCCTCAGAAGTTCGTAACGTGTCTTTGCTCGAGGTCAAAGTTGGAATCTTGCTGTGTCCCATGTTAAGTCAATGGACGGTGATGTCGAGACTTTGCAGAGACATTTTCATTCGATCTTTGTACAAAATTTTAGAGATAGATTTCGCCCAAACTCTTATATCTTGTAGAGGAAAGAGCATAGTACTTGCTGGTATGCTTCGTTAAGGTGGCAAAACTCATTTTTTCTTTTAAAGTTAATTTGAAATTTAAAATTTTTAACATGGAAAGTCAATGGGAGCGTCTTTATTCCTCTATAACTTTTATCTTTAGTAAGATATATAGGTGAAAAGTTAATATAATATACAACTTTTGATGCTCTTTCCACTGATGCATAGGACGTCACTGCACGATGTGCCGTTTTTAAGAAAAGCTGTAAAAAATCAGGGCTCGACTGTGACTTGAACCCAACCACATTAGAGTATACGAACAGGTGACGGGGATACCTCCCGTGTGCGGATGCGACACTGATTATTGCTAAATATTAGCATTCGGCCGCCTTGGGGGCGCCTTGCAAAGCTTCTATCTCCACAACTACTTGACCAATTCACTCGCGGTCTTTTGTGTGGGATAGCTTCTTCCTTTCTTACACGTAGTGTGCTATTCTCGATGCGTATGGGTGACCCCTAATGCACGTGCCACGTGCAAAACGATGAGAAGTCAGTTCAGTAACAAGTCTAATAACTCTGTAGTTAGTAACCGCAGGTTGTTTGAAAAGACAAACACTATTCGTTAGAATTGTGTTTTTCTATTGAAAAACAACCGGAGCGGTCGTTGTCCGGGCTATGTTTTGCAAGTCTGGCCGCGAATCGAGACATCTTGGTCGCAGCCTAGACGAAATGTACAATCTTCGTAAAAAGTTCAGTATATGGGCTCCCGGAGGCGATCTACCTTATGGCACCGGTCGCTACTCGCTTAAAACCTCGTGGCACGTGGCACGTGCGATTCCATTTTCCCCATGTTAAGTCAACGGGGTTTTGGACACTTTTTGCGCCATCGGGAATGGCGGAAAAACGAGCCAAGAAAGGGGTGGTTTTCTTCCCAGCATTTTATGGCAAACACGTTCCGGTACACGCCCGTGTGCGCCGTATACCCGCCAGAATCTCGTGGCACGTGGCACGTGCGATTCCATTTTCCCCATGTTAAGTCAACGGGGTTTTGGACATTTTTTGCGCGATCGCGAATGGCGGGAAAACGAGCCAAGGAAGAGGTGTTTTTCTTCCCAGCATTTTATGGCAAACACGTTCCGGTACACGCCAGTGTGCGCTGTATACCCCTCAGAATCTCGGAACGTGTCTTTGCACGAGATCAAAGTTGGAATTTTGCTGTGTCCCATGTTAAGTCAATGGACGGCGATGCCGAGACTTTGCAGAGACATTTTCATTCGTTCATTGTACAAAATTTTAGAGATAGAATTCGCCCAAACTCTTATAGCTTGTACAGGAAAGAGCGTAGTACATGCTGGTATGCTTCGTTAAGCTGGCAGAAATCGTTTTTTCTAATAAAGTCCGTTGGAAAATAAAAATTTTAACATGGAAAGTCAATGGGAGCGTCTTTATTTCGCTATAACTTTTATCTTTAGTAAGACATGTAGGTGAAAAGTTAATATAATATACAACTTCTGATGCTCTTTCCACTGGTGCATAGAACGTCACTGCACGATGTGCCGTTTTTAAGAAAAGCTGTAAAAAATCAGGGCTCGACTGTGACTTGAACCCAACCACATTAGAGTATACGAACAGGTGAAGGGGACACCTCCCATGTGCGGACGCGACGCTGATTATTGCTAATTATTGGCAGTCGGCCGCCCTGGGGGCGCCTTTGCAAAGCTTATATCTCCACAACCGCTTGACCGATTCACTTGCGGTCTTTTGTGTGGGATAGCTTCTTCCTTTCTCACACGTAGTGTGCTACTCTCGATACGTATGGGTGACCCCTAATGCACGTGCCACGTGCAAAACGAAGAGGTTTCAGTTCGGTAAGAAGTCTAATAACTCTGTAGTTAGTTTGCCGATTGCACTGATACTTGGCATGGATGTAGGCACCCGCCGTGCAATGCATTTCCATGTGTCACGGTTGGGGTGCCGCTGCACGTGCGCACGGGCAGGGTGACGCTTCCAGATCTCGAGAACGGCTGGGCCGATTGTGATCAAACTTGGCACACCGTTAGGGATCGGCGAGTAGGGTGCCGTGCACAAGTCAGATGGGGCCCAGTTTGCACGTGCGCACGTGCAGGCTGACGCTTCCATATCTCAAGAACGGCTGTACCGACTGTGCTCAAATTTGGCATACCACTAGAGACTGGTTGGTAGGGTGCCGTGCACAAGTCAGTAAGTTTGTTTTTATATGTGCCACGGTTGGGGTACAACTGCACGTGCGCACGTGTAGGGGTCGTTTCCAGATCTTGGAAACGGCTGGGCCGAATGCGATTAAATTTGGTACACCGCTAGAGACCGGCGAATAGAGTGCCGTGCACAAGTCAGTTGGGACCCAGCTTGCACGTGCGCACGTGCAGGGTGCCGCTTCAAGATCTCGAAAACGGCCGGGCCGATTGCACCCAAATTTAACTCTGTAGTTAGTTTGCCGATTGCGCTGATACTTGGCATGGATGTAGGCACCCGCCGCGCAATGCATTTCCATGTGTCACGGTTGGGGTGCCGCTGCACGTGCACACGGGCAGGGTGACGCTTCCAGATCTCGATAACGGCTGGGCCGATTGTGATCAAAGGTGGCACACCGTTAGGGATCGGCGAGTAGGGTGCCGTGAACAAGTCAGATGGGACCCATTTTGCACGTGCGCACGTGCAGGGTGACGCTTCCATATCTCAAGAACGGCTAGACCGACTGTGCTCAAATTTGGCATACCACTAGAGACTGGTTAGTAGGGTGCCGTGCACAAGTCAGTAAGTATGTATTTTCATGTGCCGCGGTTGGGGTGCAGCTGCACGTGCGCACGTGTAGGGGTCGCTTCCAGATCTTGGAAACGGCTGGGCCGATTCAGATTAAATTCGGTACACCGCTAGAGACCGGCGAAAAGGGTGCCGTGCAAAAGTCAATTGGGACCCAGGTTGCACGTGCGCACGTGCAGGGTGCCGCTTCGAGATCTCGAAAACGGCCGGGCCTAACCGCAGGTTGTTTGAAAAGACAAACACTATTCGTTAGAATTGTGTTTTTCTATTGAAAAACAACCGGAGCGGTCGTTGTCCGGGGTATGTTTTGCAAGTCTGGCAGCGAATCGAGACATCTTGGTCGCAGCCTAGACGAAATGTACAATCTTATTAAAAAGTTCAGTGTATGGGCTCCCGGAGGCGATCTACCTTATGGCACCGGTCGCTACTCGCTTAAAACCTCGTGGCACGTGGCACGTGCGATTCCATTTTCCCCGTGTTAAGTCAACGGGGTTTTGGACACTTTTTGCGCCATCGGGAATGGCGGAAAAACGAGCCAAGAAAGGGGTGGTTGTCATCCCAGCATTTTATGGCAAACACGTTTGGGTACACGCCAGTGTGCGCTGTATACCCCTCAGAATCTCGGAACGTGTCTTTGCACGAGGTCAAAGTTGGAATTTTGCTGTGTCCCATGTTAAGTCAATGGACGGCGATGTCGAGACTTTGCAGAGACATTTTCAATCGATCTTTGTACAAAAATTTAGAGATAGATTTCGCCCAAACTCTTATATCTTGTAGAGGAAAGAGCATAGTACTTGCTGGTATGCTTCGTTAAGGTGGCAAAACTCATTTTTTCTTTTAAAGTTAATTTGAAATTTAAAATTTTTTTAACATGGAAAGGCAATGGGAGCGTCTTTATTCCTCTATAACTTTTATCTTTAGTAAGATATATAGGTGAAAAGTTAATATAATATACAACTTTTGATGCTCTTTCCACTGATGCATAGGACGTCACTGCACGATGTGCCGTTTTTAAGAAAATCTGTAAAAAATCAGGGCTCGACTGTGACTTGAACCCAACCACATTAGAGTAACCGCAGGTTGTTTCTTCATTGACAAACACTACCTCTACGAAAAGGACACTTAATTAACTCATCAACAACGATAACATCATACTAAAAGCACTAACAAAGCTGCAGTCCTAAAAAAAACATTTCAACCGAGATCATAACCGCAGGTTGTTTGAAAAGACAAACACTATTCGTTAGAATTGTGTTTTTCTATTGAAAAACAACCGGAGTAACCGCAGGTTGTTTGAAAAGACAAACACTACGTTAGAATTGTGTTTTTCTATTGAAAAACAACCGGAGCGGTCGTTCTCCGGGCTATGTTTTGCAAGTCTGGCAGCGAATTGGGGCAACTTGGTAGGGGCCTAGACGAAATGTACAATCTTCGTAAAAAGTTCAGTGTATGGGCTCCCGGAGGCGATCTACCTTATGGCACCGGTCGCTACTCGCTTAAAACCTCGTGGCACGTGGCACGTGCGATTCCATTTTCCCCGTGTTAAGTCAATGGGGTTTTGGACACATTTTGCGCGATCGCCAATGGCGGGAAAACTAGCCAAGGAAGAGGTGGTTTTCTTCCCAGCATTTTATGGCAAACACGTTCAGGTACACGCTAGTGTGCGCTGTATACCCCTCAGAATCTCGGAACGTGTCTTTGCACGAGGTCAAAGTTGGAATTTTGCTGTGTCCCATGTTAAGTCAATGGACGGCGATGTCGAGACTTTGCAGAGACATTTTCATTCGATCTTTGTACAAAATTTTAGAGATAGATTTCGCCCAAACTCTTATATCTTGTAGAGGAAAGAGCATAGTACATGCCGTTATGCTTCGTTAAGCTGGCAGAACTCATTTTTTCTTATAAAGTTAATTTGAAATTTAAAATTTTTAACATGGAAAGTCAATGGGAGCGTCTTTGTTGCTTAATAACTTTTTACGTTGCAGATATATCAAAGTGAAAAGTTAATAAAATATACAACTTTCGATGCTCTTTCCAACAATGTATAGAACGTCACTGCACGATGTGCCGTTTTTAAGAAAAGCTGTAAAAAATCAGGGCTCGACTGTGACTTGAACCCAACCACATTAGAGGATACGAACAGGTGACGGCGATACCTCCCGTGTGCGGATGCGACACTGATTATTTGCTAAATATTAGCAGTAGGCCGCCTGTGGGATGCCTTTACAAACCTTATATCTCTGCAACCACTGGACCGATTCACTCGCGGTCTTTTGTGTGGGATAGCTTCTTCCTTTCTTACACGTAGTGTGCTGTTCTTGATGCGTATGGGTGACCCCTAATGCACGTGCCACGTGCAAAACGAAGAGGTGTCAGTTAGGTAACAAGTCTAATAACTCTGTAGTTAGTTTGCCGATTGCGCTGATACTTGGCATGGTTGTAGGCACCTGCCGCGCAGTGCATTTCCATGCGTCACGGTTGGGGTGCCGCTGCACGTGCACACGTGCAGGGTGACGCTTCCAGATCTCGAGAACGGCTGGGCCGATTGTGATCAAAGTTGGCACACCGTTAGGGATCGGCGAGTAGGGTGCCGTGCACAAGTCAGATGGGACCCAGTTTGCACGTGCGCACGTGCAGGCTGACGCTTCCAGATCTCGAAAACGGCCGGGTCGATTGCACTCAAATTTGGCATACCACTAGAGACTGGTTAGTAGGGTGCCGTTCACAAGTCAGTTAGTATGTATTTTCATGTGCCACGGTTGGGGTGCAGCTCCACGAGCGCACGTGTAGGGGTCGCTTCCAGATCTTGAAATTGACGGGGCCGATTGAGCTCCAATTTGGTACACCGCTAGAAACCGGCGAATAGAGTGCCGTGCACAAGTCAATTGGGGCCTAGGCTGGACGTGCGCACGTGCAGGGTGTCGCTTCCAGATCTCGAAAACGGCCGGGTCGATTGCACTCAAATTTGGCACACCGCTATAGACCGACGAATAGGGTGCCGTGCACGTCAGTCCGTAGCACACCGACTCCGGTCTGCACGTGCAAGGCTCATCCTCTCGTTTGGTGGCGGGCGTTTTTGCTGCGTTTACAAAGGTGCTTGCTCAAACAACCTGCGGTCCCGCGATGCGGAGCCCGGCATCGCAGATGCCGGTATAACCGCAGGTTGTTTGAAAAGACAAACACTATTCGTTAGAATTGTGTTTTTCTATTGAAAAACAACCGGAGCGGTCGTTCTCCGGGCTATGTTTTGCAAGTCTGGCAGCGAATTGGGGCAACTTGGTAGGGGCCTAGACGAAATGTACAATCTTCGTAAAAAGTTCAGTGTATGGGCTCCCGGAGGCGATCTACCTTATGGCACCGGTCGCTACTCGCTTAAAACCTCGTGGCACGTGGCACGTGCGATTCCATTTTCCCCGTGTTAAGTCAATGGGGTTTTGGACACATTTTGCGCGATCGCCAATGGCGGGAAAACTAGCCAAGGAAGAGGTGGTTTTCTTCCCAGCATTTTATGGCAAACACGTTCAGGTACACGCTAGTGTGCGCTGTATACCCCTCAGAATCTCGGAACGTGTCTTTGCACGAGGTCAAAGTTGGAATTTTGCTGTGTCCCATGTTAAGTCAATGGACGGCGATGTCGAGACTTTGCAGAGACATTTTCATTCGATCTTTGTACAAAATTTTAGAGATAGATTTCGCCCAAACTCTTATATCTTGTAGAGGAAAGAGCATAGTACATGCCGTTATGCTTCGTTAAGCTGGCAGAACTCATTTTTTCTTATAAAGTTAATTTGAAATTTAAAATTTTTAACATGGAAAGTCAATGGGAGCGTCTTTGTTGCTTAATAACTTTTTACGTTGCAGATATATCAAAGTGAAAAGTTAATAAAATATACAACTTTCGATGCTCTTTCCAACAATGTATAGAACGTCACTGCACGATGTGCCGTTTTTAAGAAAAGCTGTAAAAAATCAGGGCTCGACTGTGACTTGAACCCAACCACATTAGAGGATACGAACAGGTGACGGCGATACCTCCCGTGTGCGGATGCGACACTGATTATTTGCTAAATATTAGCAGTAGGCCGCCTGTGGGATGCCTTTACAAACCTTATATCTCTGCAACCACTGGACCGATTCACTCGCGGTCTTTTGTGTGGGATAGCTTCTTCCTTTCTTACACGTAGTGTGCTGTTCTTGATGCGTATGGGTGACCCCTAATGCACGTGCCACGTGCAAAACGAAGAGGTGTCAGTTAGGTAACAAGTCTAATAACTCTGTAGTTAGTTTGCCGATTGCGCTGATACTTGGCATGGTTGTAGGCACCTGCCGCGCAGTGCATTTCCATGCGTCACGGTTGGGGTGCCGCTGCACGTGCACACGTGCAGGGTGACGCTTCCAGATCTCGAGAACGGCTGGGCCGATTGTGATCAAAGTTGGCACACCGTTAGGGATCGGCGAGTAGGGTGCCGTGCACAAGTCAGATGGGACCCAGTTTGCACGTGCGCACGTGCAGGCTGACGCTTCCAGATCTCGAAAACGGCCGGGTCGATTGCACTCAAATTTGGCATACCACTAGAGACTGGTTAGTAGGGTGCCGTTCACAAGTCAGTTAGTATGTATTTTCATGTGCCACGGTTGGGGTGCAGCTCCACGAGCGCACGTGTAGGGGTCGCTTCCAGATCTTGAAATTGACGGGGCCGATTGAGCTCCAATTTGGTACACCGCTAGAAACCGGCGAATAGAGTGCCGTGCACAAGTCAATTGGGGCCTAGGCTGGACGTGCGCACGTGCAGGGTGTCGCTTCCAGATCTCGAAAACGGCCGGGTCGATTGCACTCAAATTTGGCACACCGCTATAGACCGACGAATAGGGTGCCGTGCACGTCAGTCCGTAGCACACCGACTCCGGTCTGCACGTGCAAGGCTCATCCTCTCGTTTGGTGGCGGGCGTTTTTGCTGCGTTTACAAAGGTGCTTGCTCAAACAACCTGCGGTCCCGCGATGCGGAGCCCGGCATCGCAGATGCCGGTAACCGCAGGTTGTTTCATTAGACAAACACTATTCGTTAGAATTGTGTTTTTCTATTGAAAAACAACCGGAGCGGTCAGAATTGTGTTTTTCTATTGAAAAACAACCGGAGCGGTCGTTCTCCGGGCTATGTTTTGCAAGTCTGGCCGCGAATTGGGGCAACTTGGGTGGGGCCTAGACGAAATGTACAATCTTCGTAAAAAGTTCAGTGTATGGGCTCCCGGAGGCGATCTACCTTATGGCACCGGTCGCTACTCGCTTAAAACCTCGTGGCACGTGGCACGTGCGATTCCATTTTCCCCATGTTAAGTCAATGGGGTTTTGGACACTTTTTGCGCGATCGCGAATGGCGGGAAAACGAGCCAAGAAGGAGGTGGTTTTCTTCCCAGCATTTTATGGCAAACACGTTCAGGTACACGCTCGTGTGCGCCGTATACCCGCCAGAATCTCGTAACACCTCTATGCACAAAGTCAAAGTTGGAATTTTGCTGTGTCCCATGTTAAGTCAATGGACGGCGATGTCGAGACTTTGCAGAGACATTTTCATTCGATCTTTGTACAAAATTTTAGAGATAGATTTCGCCCAAACTCTTATATCTTGTAGAGGAAAGAGCATAGTACGTGCCGTTATGCTTCGTTAGGCTGGGAGAACTCATTTTTTCTTATAAAGTTAATTTGAAATTTAAATATTTTAACATGGAAAGTCAATGGGAGCGTCTTTGTTGCTTAATAACTTTTTACGTTGCAAATGTATCAAAGTGAAAAGTTAATAAAATATACAACTTTCGATGCTCTTTCCAACAATGTATAGAACGTCACTGCACGATGTGCCGTTTTTAAGAAAAGCTGTAAAAAAGCAAAACTCGACTGTGACTTGAACCCAACCACATTAGAGTATACGAACAGGTGACGGTGATACCTCCCGTGTGCGGATGCGACACTGATTATTGCTAAATATGAGCAGTCGGCCGCCGTGGGGGCGCCTTTACAAACCTTATATCTCTGCAACCACAGGACCGATTCACTCGCGGTCTTTTGTGTGGGATAGTTTCTTTCTTTCCCAAACGTAGTGTGCTACTCTCGATGCGTATGGGTGACCCCTAATACACGTGCCACGTGCAAAACGAAGAGGTGTCAGATCGGTAGCAAGTGTAATAACTCTGTAGTTATTTTGCCGATTGCGCTGATCCTTGGCATGGATGTAGGCACCCGCCCCCCAATGCCTTTCCATGTGTCACGGTTGGGGTGCCGCTGCACGTGCGCACGGGCAGGGTGACGCTTCCAGATCTCGAGAACGGCTGGGCCGATTGTGATCAAAGTTGGCACACCGTTAGGGCTCGGCGAGTAGGGTGCCGTGCACAAGTCAGATGGGACCCAGTTTGCACGTGCGCACGTGCAGGCTGACGCTTCCATATCTCAAGAACGGCTGGACCGACTGTGCTCAAATTTGGCATACCACTAGAGACTGGTTAGTAGGGTGCCGTGCACAAGTCAGTAAGTATGTATTTTCATGTGCCGTGGTTGGGGTGCAGCTGCACGTGTTAGAATTGTGTTTTTCTATTGAAAAACAACCGGAGCGGTCGTTCTCCGGGCTATGTTTTGCAAGTCTGGCCGCGAATCGAGACATCTTGAGCGGGGCCTAGACGAAATGTACAATCTTCGTAAAAAGTTCAGTGTATGGGCTCCCGGAGGCGATCTACCTGATGGCACCGGTCGCTACTCGCTAAAAAGTCTTTTGCGCGTGGCACGTGCGATTCCATTTTCCCCATGTTAAGTAAACGGGGTTTTGGACACTTTTTGCGCGATCGCCAATGGCGGGAAAACGAGCCAAGGAAGAGGTGGTTTTCTTCCCAGCATTTTATGGCAAACACGTTTGGGTACACGCCAGTGTGCGCTGTATACCCCTCAGAATCTCGGAACGTGTCTTTGCACGAGGTCAAAGTTGGAATTTTGCTGTGTCCCATGTTAAGTCAATGGACGGCGATGTCGAGACTTTGCAGAGACATTTTCATTCGATCTTTGTACAAAATTTTAGAGATAGATTTCGCCCAAACTCTTATATCTTGTAGAGGAAAAAGCATAGTACATGCCGTTATGCTTCCTTAAGCTGGCAAAACTCATTTTTTCTTATAAAGTTCATTTGAAAATTAAAATTTTTAACATGGAAAGTCAATGGGAGCGTCTTTATTTCTCTATAACTTTTATCTTTAGTAAGATATGTAGGTGAAAAGTTAATATAATATACAACTTTCGATGCTCTTTCCAACGATGTATAGTACGTCACTGCACGGTGTGCCGTTTTCAAGAAAAGTTGTAAAAAAGCAGGGCTCGACTGTGACTTGAACCCAACCACATTAGAGTATACGAACAGGTGAAGGGGATACCTCCCATGTGCGGACGCGACACTGATTATTGCTAATTATTGGTAGACGGCCGCCGTGGGGCGCCCTTGCAAAGCTTATATCTCCACAACTGCTTGACCGATTCACTCGCCGTCTTTTGTGTGGGATAGCCTCTTCCATTCTTACACGTAGTGTGCTATTCTCGATGCGTATGGGTGACCCCTAATGCACGTGCCACGTGCAAAACGAAGAGGTGTCAGTTCGGTAACAAGTCTAATAACTCTGTAGTTAGTTTGCCGATTGCGCTGATACTTGGCATGGATGTAGGCAGCCGCCGGGCAGCGCATTTCCATGTGTCACGTTTGGGGTGCAGCTGCACGTGCGCACGGGCAGGGTGACGCTTCCAGATCTCGAGAACGGCCGGGCCGATTGTGATCAAAGTTGGCACACCGCTAGGGATCGGCGAGTAGGGTGCCGTGCACAAGTCAGATGGGACCCAGTTTGCACGTGCGCACGTGCAGGCTGACGCTTCCATATCTCGAGAACGGCCGGGCCGACTATGCTCAAATTTGGCATACCGCTAGAGACTGGTTAGTAGAGTACCGTGCACAAGTCAGTTAGTATGTATTTCCATGTGCCACGGTTGGGATGCAGCTGCACGTGCGCACGGACAGGGGTGACGCTTCCAGATCTCGAGAATGGCTGGGCCGATTGTGCTCAGATTTGGCACACCGCTAGAGACCGGCGAATGGAGTGCCGTGCACAAGTCAATTGGGACCCAGGTTGCACGTGCGCACGTGCAGGGTGTCGCTTCCAGATCTCGAAAACGGCCGGGTCGATTGCACTCAAATTTAGCGCACCGCTAGAGACCAGCTAGTAGAGTGCAGTGCACGTCAGTTGGTAGCACACCCGCTCCGGTCTGCACGTGCAAGGCTCATCCTCTCGTTTGGCGGCGGGCGTTTTTGCGGCGTTACAGAGGTGCTTGCTCAAACAACCTGCGGTCCCGCGATGCGGAGCCCAGCATCGCAGATGCTGGTAACCGCAGGTTGTTTGAAAAGACAAACACTATTCGTTAGAATTGTGTTTTTCTATTGAAAAACAACCGGAGCGGTCGTTGTACGGGCTATGTTTTGCAAGTCTGGCCGCGAATTGGGGCAACTTGGGTGGGGCCTAGACGAAATGTACAATCTTCGTAAAAAGTTCAGTGTATGGGCTCCCGGAGGCGATCTACCTTATGGCACCGGTCGCTTCTCGCTTAAAACCTCGTGGCACGTGGCACGTGCGATTCCATTTTCCCCATGTTAAGTCAATGGGGTTTTGGACACTTTTTGCGCGATCGGGAATGGCGGAAAAACGAGCCAAGAAGGAGGTGGTTTTCTTCCCAGCATTTTATGGCAAACACGTTTGGGTACACGCCAGTGTGCGCTGTATACCCCTCAGAATCTCCGAACGTGTCTTTGCACGAGGTCAAAGTTGGAATTTTGCTGTGTCCCATGTTAAGTCAATGGACGGCGATGTCGAGACTTTGCAGAGACATTTTCATTCGATCTTTGTACAAAATTTTAGAGATAGATTTCGCCCAAACTCTTATATCTTGTAGAGGAAAGAGCATAGTACTTGCTGGTATGCTTCGTTAAGGTGGCAAAACTCATTTTTTCTTTTAAAGTTAATTTGAAATTTAAAATTTTTAACATGGAAAGTCAATGGGAGCGTCTTTATTCCTCTATAACTTTTATCTTTAGTAAGATATATAGGTGAAAAGTTAATATAATATACAACTTTTGATGCTCTTTCGCCTTTACAAACCTTATATCTCTGCAACCACTGGACCGATTCACTCGCGGTCTTTTGTGTGGGATAGCTTCTTCCTTTCTTACACGTGGTGTGCTATTGTAGATGCGTATGGGTGACCACTAT
This sequence comes from Amphibalanus amphitrite, assembly GCF_019059575.1. Classification (NCBI taxonomy): domain Eukaryota; kingdom Metazoa; phylum Arthropoda; class Thecostraca; order Balanomorpha; family Balanidae; genus Amphibalanus; species Amphibalanus amphitrite. The sequence goes on from NW_024881589.1 coordinate 774,241, forward strand.
TGCACGTGCCACGTGCAAAACGAAGAGGTGTCCGTTCGGTAACAAGTCTAATAACTCTGTAGTTAGTTTGCCGATTGCACTAAAACTTGGCATGGATGTTGGCACGCACCCGGCAATGCATTTCCATGTGTCACGGTTCGGGTGCTATTGCACGTGCACACGTGCAGGGTGACGCTTCCAGATCTCGAGAACGGCTGGGCCGATTGTGCTCAAAGTTGGCACACCGTTAGGGATCGGCGAGTAGGGTGCCGTGCACAAGTCAGGTGGGACCCATTTTGCACGTGCGCACGTGCATGGTGACGCTTCCAGATCTCGAGAACGGCCGGGCCGATTATGCTTAGATTTGGCACACCGCTAGAGACCGCTTAGTAGGGTGCGTTGCGCAGGTCAGCTGGACCCCAGTTTGCACGTGCGCACGTGCAGGTTGACGCTTTCAGATCTCAGGAACGACTGAGCCGGTTGCACTGAAGTTCGGCACATTTCTAGAGCCCGATCAGTAAGGCACCGTGCACAAGTCAGTTAGTATGTATTTTTATGTGTCACGGTAGGGTTGCAACTGCACGTGCGCACGTGTAGGGGTCGCTTCCAGATCTTGAAAACGGCTGGGCCGGTTGAGCTCAAATTTGGCACACCGCTAGAGACCGGTTAGTAGAGTGCAGTGCACGTCAGATCGTAGCACACCCACTCCGGTCTGCACGTGCAATGCTCGTTCTCTCGTTTGGCGGCGGGCGTTTTTGCTGCGTATCTGAGACCCTACAGCAGGGTCGGCAAATGGTGGGACATGCCCCCTTTGGGGGTAATGGAGCCCTTTCGAAGGGGGTAATGGGGGCCTCTGAAAAAACCAGATCTTCTTAGAATAAACGTCTCTCTTTATGGCATAGACATCACGACATTTGCGCCCCAGGGTTCAAGCCTAACCAGGCCTAATCAGACGTGCCAAAACAGGCCTAGGAGAGACCCCTAAAAGCTAAGCTTGTGGTTTCTTTCTCTATCTTTGCTCCCGTTTAGAAAAGGCTGCCTGAGATCAATCAAGCAAGGTTAGGTATGTGTTGTACCTACAGCTGCTGGATGATGCTCCACTCCTCAGAAGCTATCAGTTGACAGAGGGCTAGGTTGTGCCGTTTATCATACAACTAAGCTTGTTGATTGGTTGTGTTGACTTGGTTGTGTAAGCAATGGGGTCTGGTAGGTGGGGGTAATAGCCCTGTCTGGTGCCCAAAAAGGGGGCGCGACCCCGGAGGACCTGCCGACCACTGCCCTACAGCATCGACAGCAGCAAGACAATATCGCCCACCATCACATCCATCGAGGATTAAGAAAATCCCTTGAAAGTCCGTCACACCAGGTCACAGCTAGGTTATGCGAGGTGGGGTTAGGATTACCTTCTACCGGCGGAGCCAGCTGGGCGGCCGGCGGCGGACGCTGCGGCGGGGGCGGGGGCGGGGGCGGCTGCTCGGCGGCAGCCGCCCTAGCGGCGATCGCCCGCAGCTCTTCATCGCTGGAGGATTGCTCGTCCAAACCGCAGTCGGCCATTAGTTCGCCCGCCGGCCACTGGCGGCGCCACTTTACGGGGTCGGTGCGAGCGGTCCCAGTCCGGAGCTGTGTCAGCTCTGCTCACCCGGGCCGTGGTCAGAGGACACCGACAGATACCGGCAGGTCACGGAGGAGGCACAGCGGCGCAGAGTTAGCCGGCAGACACTCACGTCACCAGACGGGTGGAAATACCCGATGGCTAGCAGTCCTATCAAAGGTCAGGGTCAGCGAAGAGCCATATTGGAAATAACCGACTAATAACCGAGGTGCTGAAAGACAAAGAAAAGAGAAGACGGGAATCCTAGAGATAAATGCTGAACAAATAATGGGAACCTAATGTCTCAAACCCAAACATCAGAAACTAGCGACAAGAAAGGAGATCATTCGAGGAATCGAGAAGTTCTGACGGGCCTCGGCGACGTAAAGGTGAACCGAATAAGCAAAACCAAATCCGGAAGCAAAAGAAGGTAACTACCAGAAGCTGACACGAGGCTCATGAGTCAAGCAAGTCTCACAAACTCAATGTTTTTACAACAAAACAAGAATCAATCAAAGACCTTGTAAGCCAAAGGATAGTCTCAGCATAACTGCCCATCAGCCTTCAAACGAGCACAACCGAAGATGACCGCAACGCTGACGCCACAACGCGCACCTCTCGTTCTGATCTCACCAATAAGATCACGATCACCGCTAACCTCAGTTCACTGCCGGTCACCGACAACACCTCAGGTCGCAGTCACCACCTCAGGTCCCCGCCGATTACCTCAGGTCACCACAGGTCACCCCGGGGAGCGCCGTCGCCGTCCCGGCGGACCGATTCACTGCGGCGCCCCGGTCGGAACTGGCGGCCGGCCCGGGGCCACTGCAGTCGCCCGGCGCTCCCAGACAGGCCGGGTCACACAGTGTGGGCGCCGGGCCGGCGCCACCGGCCCCTCCCCGGTCTGGGGCGCCCCGCTGCCCCCCACGGGCGGCAGAGACACAGCGGGCCTCCCGCGGCACCGACAAGCAGCAGGCAGTATCACCGGACCTGGGGCACTACCGCATCCTCACGGCTCACAGGGCCAGACACGGGCTCGTCACCAGATCTGTCTCCAAGTGTCGCTGATGGAGGGGCAGCGGCCAAGGTCAGTCGAGACGACGCGCCGGGGGCCGGGGGCCGCCGACGGCCGGCGCCAGTCCCGACTCGGCCGGATGGATCACTGCCCCCCCCCCCCCCGGGAGGGGGAGGCACACTGAGCTGTCCCCGCCGGCCCGAGACGTCCCACCGGTCGGCAACGGGTCCATTTCACCGCTCTGATCGACCACACACAGTCGCCGATGACAACCACTTATAGCCGGTGATTTTAATCTGGGCACGATATGGTCGCTGGTGACTTGAGATGTCAGAAAACAATCCAAATGAATGGCGGATAATGCTGGTGGGGACAAAATGTGTCGTGCAAAGACGTCCGTGGCGGTACTTTCAAAGGAACCTAACAGCAGTATTTTGTCCGGGAGTCTCGGAGTATGGAACAATCACGTGCACAAACTACCTGATTGTTTCATACTGTTCCATATGTGCTCCACTATCCCTTGCTCGTATTGATGTTTTGCTAGCCGCTCGCTACCCTATAGAAGGGAGGGGGCGTTAAATCTCCTTGCCGTTCAGCCCCTGATCAAGCAAGAGCTTCGCGAAAAAAACGAGCGTTTTGCGCGTAGCAACAGGAAGTCCATGATACCTAATTTTAAGGTCCTAGGCCATTGGTTGACCTTCCAAGCCAAGGCAATGAGTAATGACCCAAAACTCGGGAAAATCGAGACCTGTTAGAACTTCTTGAAGTGAGGTTGTTTTAGTAAATGAGTGAAGTGCTTTTCCATGTTGGGTTTCAGGGTTGAGTCAAAGCTCAAAATCAGTCACATGTTAATAATTTCCATTCTTTTCAAATTTGCAATGAAAAGTAATCATCACCATATTGAATTGTTGGATGACACTCAGTCATAAAGAGAAACTTCAGTTTATTCCAAAGTGACCATGGTAAAGCTTCCCCTCCAGACCATTACCCTATTGTTATTAGGAGCCAACTGCTCTCACAGTCCACTACATTGAGCCTGGCCCAGCCTCCATGCAGTCCCCAGTGATAGGGTTGAATGGTAATCTTCCTGTATGGTACCTACCTCACTTGGTGTGAGGTGAGAGGTAGGTGTTAAGTGGGTGTAGGTGTTAGGTAGTTATAGGGTTAGGTAAAGGTTTATGTTAGGTTAGGTCATGCTAGGTTGGTATGTTTTGAGTTACAAGGTGCCACAAATATCAGATCCACACCAAATGGCCCATCAAATTGTTGAAGCCATATTGATATGTGATTGGAAAAACAATGAAAACTGACCTGAACCTACCTGACCTCACCTTACACCAACTAAACACCTCAATAACACCTAACACCTACAGGGCAAGAGATCCTTTCCTGGAAAATGAAACCCATAGAGTTTTTATCTGGAAGATTACTGGAACTCACAGAAATACTGGTTAAACTCTACACCCTAGCCTAGCAAAAATATAAAGACTGACAGTTATAACAGATGCAAATTAGTCTCTCCTTTCTTCCAAAAGCACATCTACATGTGGGGGCCATCCCAGCAGCTAACAACTCTTGAAAAGAAATATAGAAATAGTAAGCACTTACTTCCTCACCTCATTTAATTTAAAAACATGGATACATAGCCTGACAATAAAAAGGAACTTTCATTTTGTAACTATGGGGAAGGGTGAGGTGAGCCTTGACTTCATCAGCTGATGTCATGATGAATAAAATTGTCAGGCATATAAAGATGCTGCTGTTTACTGGGGTTCAACACAGGTGTGACATGCTACACTTTGCAGTCTAACATTGACTTCAAAGTTCAAATCTACCTACCTACTAAATGCCTGCCCAAAATGTAGCATGTTCTACATCCGATATCTCAATTCTGATTCGAGGAATCTGGTGCAGAGCCCGTAAGGCCACCCCACACTGGACCTTGCATGCAAGTTGCGAGTTTTTGGGGTTTCTGGTTTCTTCCAAATTAAAGAATACAGTAATAAGGTCGTTCTCCACGGTACATGTTTTGCGCGTTTTTAATGACGTTTTAACGCTTTTTTGATGTTTTGAGAGTTTTTCATGATCCGGCGTTGATCTGTACCATTAAATTACACGGTGCCATCTCCACGGCGGAAGATTTGTCAAAAATCGAAAAACGCGTGGCTTCATAAAATCAAAAAACTGCAAAACTCGTAAAACGCGTCAGGTTGTGTCATGCAAAACTCGTAAAACCTTTAAAAAACGCAAAACTCTCATTTGTAAAACGCGCGATTTTATCCAAACATTTGGATCGAATGAAAGTTTTCCGGTTTTTGACAAGGCTAAGAAGGTAATCCTTCTGCTATTAATACCATTTTACGGTGAAATGGATGCAATGGAAAGTGTGGAAAGCGATGAAACGCAATTTGATTAAGCCAATTATCATGGCAAGTACTCAGACAACCATACCAATAACTTCTGTTGCTATTCCGACGATGTGGATGTCAAATAATTACATAGTGAGTCTATGGATAACAGATATCACGATATCAGATCATTTCAGATAATTGATAAGTAACTGATGTCATAGCGGTGATAGCAATAGGGTAACGTGATGATACCCCTATAACTATCTTTACAGCGAAAATCGAGGGGTTAATAGAAGCCGTGCGCCAGATACCTGCCCTGTGGGACAAGAGGGCCACGGCATACAGCGCACGAAGGGCGGAGAAAGATGTTCTTTCTCTGAAATTGAAATTGTTCTGAAATTGTAATTGTTCTGAAAGACTGACACACTAAAACCGTAGAAAGCGAAAAACTCGCAAAACTCGCAAAAGCGTCTGTTAAAAAGCGAAAAAAGCGCAAAACTCTCGTTTGCTAAAACGCGTAAAAACCGAAAATGTTTACACGTGGAGACAGTACTATACACTATGTTGAATGATCCACAGGCCACACCACCATGAAACAAGCAAGTCTGCATGTTTTTAGCATGCGAGGCAACTTGCATCACACTCCAAAAGTTGATTTTGAGTCAACTTTCAATTTGCCTTGCTGCAAGCCTGCAAGGGCTGGGAGCTTTGGTATGTTTTGTTGAAGTCAAATTTTCGTTCATTATGCTGTTATTGCGATAATATGCAATTTTCTGAGGGTGTACAATAAATGAAATATCAATAAATGAATATTTTCAACAAGACAGAAAACATTAGGTAGGTACAAAAACAGAAATATTGCTAGCACTTACCAATCGTTGTCAATCTTTCAGATGTCAAGTTCAAGCTTGGCTATGTGATGACCCCTCTTGCAATTTGCGACGCCTGCTCACACCCAAAAACGTTCACTTATATTGCCCTTAATTGAAATACATAAAAATTGTGCTGCATATCCATCCACGCCAATCATCATCCAAAATCACACAAATGATTCATTGATTACATTTGTAAACTCAAGGCCGAATGGAAGATGTTTCTATTCTAAATTATTCCCTTCGGTGACTAAATCTTACATCATAAGTTTAGCCTTCAAAGAAGCTTCAAAGAAGCTTTTTTGGATTGCACCATTATCGAGATTTAAAACTGCTTCAAAAACTTTGTAGTTCAGATACGGAAATTCAAGATATTGTTACTTTAATTTTCTTCATAGCTCATAAACTTCCCTCAAAAATCAAAATAATTGTTTTATTTATGACGTCATTCTAGTGCCTTTTTAGCTTCTATTATTGCAGCCTTGACCTAGGTTGTCCTATTGTTCAAGGTTTGTCCTATTGTTAATTTTTGCTTCCCTGCGAAATAATAAATTGCGTCAGAGAAAACTCGCTTGCATGTGAATAAAACGCAACATCTTTTGCCATAGTGTGCTTTTACTTATTATTTAAATTATTAGACAAAACTAATTCGCGTTTACTAAGGCCAAACATCCAAAAAGCCATCATTGAAACAAAGCCGTAGGCAACACCGTAGAAACAGCAACAGCCAACGCAGGCTTGAAATGAACGGCATCTCAATTTTCCTCCACACGCAGTAGGCGGTTACAAGGGCGGTTACCTGAAGTCACATAAAAAGCTTAAAAGCATTGATGTTTAAAGTGTATTATGAACTGGCGGAAACTGTCCACTGCTTTCAAGCGGTTGCAAAACATTTGGCATACATATCAATGCGCGGCACATTCGCACTTCGAGATCTGCAAATGGCGAATTGAAAACGTGCATATAGTTGCATCATATTCACATTCAGATTCGCGTGCACATTCGCGGACCCCTTCGATTTGGCTGAAAATTGCACAGCAGATAGACCATGAGCTCCTAAGTGCAAAAATCATCTTTTTATTTACCGACATTAAGTATTTTCCAAGTTATTCACGTTTGTTTTACTAGTACAATATTCTGGTTAGTAAACTTCCCGGAAAAATCGGACCTCATCAAATTTCAAGAAAATTTCAGAAATGATTAAGACTCAGTAGTGCTTTACAAAAAACTAATTTGCATCAAACGCGGTCGCATAGTTTTCTCAGGAGAAGTCTCTAAAGTTCAAGGTCGTTCAAGGTCATGCAATTTTTCTCACTTTTTGGAGTCGTTTTACACGTGACAGCTTCGTATTTATGAAGGACATTAGCTATACATACTGCAATAACAATATACTTAAGCACCAGAGGCATTGTTAGACCAAAGGGCGAAAAACAGTCGATAAACCTATTGAGCAAAGCCAAGAGGCAAATACAAGTGATATTCAGATTTCTCGTCCTAAAGTGAACTTGCAGGACCCCTCCGATTTCGTTCAAAGTCACAGGAATGATGCTCCTTGACCTCCTGAATACGAAAAAAGTGCTCCTTTTGACCGACATCAAAGACTTTTCCAGATATACGCATGCGTGCACATTCAAATTGCATATGTTGCATATGGCACGTTGGGCGGACCCCTTCGATTTCGTTCAAAATCACAGGAATGATGCTCCTTGACCTCCTGAACACGAAAGTAGTGCTCCTTTTGACCGACATCAAAGACTTTTCCAGATATACGCATGCGTGCACATTCAAATTGCATATGTTGCATATGGCACGTTGGGCGGACCCCTTCGATTTCGCTCAAAATCACAGGAATGATGCTCCTTGACCTCCTGAACACGAAAACAGTGCTACTTTTAACCGACATCAAAGACTTTTCCAGATATACGCATCCGTGAACATTCAAATTGCATATGTTGCATATGGCACGTTGGGCGGACCCCTTCGATTTCGTTCAAAATCACAGGAATGATGCTCCTTGACCTCCTGAACACGAAAATAGTGCTCCTTTTGACCGACATCAAAGACTTTTCCAGATATACGCATGCGTGCACATTCAAATTGCATATGTTGCATATGGCACGTTGGGCGGACCCCTTCGATTTCGCTCAAAATCACAGGAATGATGCTCCTTGACCTCCTGAACACGAAAATAGTGCTCCTTTTGACCGACATCAAAGACTTTTCCAGATATACGCATGCGTGCACATTCAAATTGCATATGTTGCATATGGCACGTTGGGCGGACCCCTTCGATTTCGCTCAAAATCACAGGAATGATACTCCTTGACCTCCTGAACACGAAAACAGTGCTACTTTTGACCGACATCAAAGACTTTTCCAGATATACGCATCCGTGCACATTCAAATTGCATATGTTGCATATGGCACGTTGGGCGGACCCCTTCGATTTCGTTCAAAATCACAGGAATGATGCTCATTGACCTCCTGAACACGAAAATAGTGCTCCTTTTGACCGACATCAAAGACTTTTCCAGATATACGCATGCGTGCACATTCAAATTGCATATGTTGCATATGGCACGTTGGGCGGACCCCTTCGATTTCGCTCAAAATCACAGGAATGATGCTCCTTGACCTCCTGAACACGAAAATAGTGCTCCTTTTGACCGACATCAAAGACTTTTCCAGATATACGCATGCGTGCACATTCAAATTGCATATGTTGCATATGGCACGTTGGGCGGACCCCTTCGATTTCGCTCAAAATCACAGGAATGATGCTCCTTGACCTCCTGAACACAAAAATAGTGCTCCTTTTGACCGACATCAAAGACTTTTCCAGATATACGCATGCGTGCACACTCAAATTGCATATGTTGCATATGGCACGTTGGGCGGACCCCTTCGATTTCGCTCAAAATCACAGGAATGATGCTCCTTGACCTCCTGAACACGAAAGTAGTGCTCCTTTTGACCGACATCAAAGACTTTTCCAGATATACGCATGCGTGCACATTCAAATTGCATATGTTGCATATGGCACGTTGGGCGGACCCCTTCGATTTCGCTCAAAATCACAGGAATGATGCTCCTTGACCTCCTGAACACGAAAACAGTGCTACTTTTGACCGACATCAAAGACTTTTCCAGATATACGCATCCGTGCACATTCAAATTGCATATGTTGCATATGGCACGTTGGGCGGACCCCTTCGATTTCGTTCAAAATCACAGGAATGATGCTCCTTGACCTCCTGAACACGAAAATAGTGCTCCTTTAGACCGACATCAAAGACTTTTCCAGATATACGCATGCGTGCACATTCAAATTGCATATGTTGCATATGGCACGTTGGGCGGACCCCTTCGATTTCGCTCAAAATCACAGGAATGATGCTCCTTGACCTCCTGAACACGAAAGTAGTGCTCCTTTTGACCGACATCAAAGACTTTTCCAGATATACGCATGCGTGCACATTCAAATTGCATATGTTGCATATGGCACGTTGGGCGGACCCCTTCGATTTCGCTCAAAATCACAGGAATGATGCTCCTTGACCTCCTGAACACGAAAACAGTGCTACTTTTGACCGACATCAAAGACTTTTCCAGATATACGCATCCGTGCACATTCAAATTGCATATGTTGCATATGGCACGTTGGGCGGACCCCTTCGATTTCGTTCAAAATCACAGGAATGATGCTCCTTGACCTCCTGAACACGAAAATAGTGCTCCTTTAGACCGACATCAAAGACTTTTCCAGATATACGCATGCGTGCACATTCAAATTGCATATGTTGCATATGGCACGTTGGGCGGACCCCTTCGATTTCGCTCAAAATCACAGGAATGATGCTCCTTCACCTCCTGAACACGAAAATAGTGCTCCTTTTGACCGACATCAAAGACTTTTCCAGATATACGCATGCGTGCACATTCAAATTGCATATGTTGCATATGGCACGTTGGGCGGACCCCTTCGATTTCGTTCAAAATCACAGGAATGATGCTCCTTGACCTCCTGAACACGAAAATAGTGCTCCTTTAGACCGACATCAAAGACTTTTCCAGATATACGCATGCGTGCACATTCAAATTGCATATGTTGCATATGGCACGTTGGGCGGACCCCTTCGATTTCGCTCAAAATCACAGGAATGATGCTCCTTCACCTCCTGAACACGAAAATAGTGCTCCTTTTGACCGACATCAAAGACTTTTCCAGATATACGCATGCGTGCACATTCAAATTGCATATGTTGCATATGGCACGTTGGGCGGACCCCTTCGATTTCGTTCAAAATCACAGGAATGATGCTCCTTGACCTCCTGAACACGAAAGTATGTAGTGCTCCTTTTGACCGACATCAAAGACTTTTCCAGATATACGCATGCGTGCACATTCAAATTGCATATGTTGCATATGGCACGTTGGGCGGACCCCTTCGATTTCGCTCAAAATCACAGGAATGATGCTCCTTGACCTCCTGAACACGAAAACAGTGCTACTTTTAACCGACATCAAAGACTTTTCCAGATATACGCATCCGTGCACATTCAAATTGCATATGTTGCATATGGCACGTTGGGCGGACCCCTTCGATTTCGTTCAAAATCACAGGAATGATGCTCCTTGACCTCCTGAACACGAAAATAGTGCTCCTTTTGACCGACATCAAAGACTTTTCCAGATATACGCATGCGTGCACATTCAAATTGCATATGTTGCATATGGCACGTTGGGCGGACCCCTTCGATTTCGCTCAAAATCACAGGAATTATGCTCCTTGACCTCCTGAACACGAAAATAGTGCTCCTTTTGACCGACATCAAAGACTTTTCCAGATATACGCATGCGTGCACATTCAAATTGCATATGTTGCATATGGCACGTTGGGCGGACCCCTTCGATTTCGCTCAAAATCACAGGAATGATGCTCCTTCACCTCCTGAACACAAAAATAGTGCTCCTTTTGACCGACATCAAAGACTTTTCCAGATATACGCATGCGTGCACATTCAAATTGCATATGTTGCATATGGCACGTTGGGCGGACCCCTTCGATTTCGCTCAAAATCACAGGAATGATGCTCCTTGACCTCCTGAACACGAAAGTAGTGCTCCTTTTGACCGACATCAAAGACTTTTCCAGATATACGCATGCGTGCACATTCAAATTGCATATGTTGCATATGGCACGTTGGGCGGACCCCTTCGATTTCGCTCAAAATCACAGGAATGATGCTCCTTGACCTCCTGAACACGAAAACAGTGCTACTTTTGACCGACATCAAAGACTTTTCCAGATATACGCATCCGTGCACATTCAAATTGCATATGTTGCATATGGCACGTTGGGCGGACCCCTTCGATTTCGTTCAAAATCACAGGAATGATGCTCCTTGACCTCCTGAACACGAAAATAGTGCTCCTTTAGACCGACATCAAAGACTTTTCCAGATATACGCATGCGTGCACATTCAAATTGCATATGTTGCATATGGCACGTTGGGCGGACCCCTTCGATTTCGCTCAAAATCACAGGAATGATGCTCCTTCACCTCCTGAACACGAAAATAGTGCTCCTTTTGACCGACATCAAAGACTTTTCCAGATATACGCATGCGTGCACATTCAAATTGCATATGTTGCATATGGCACGTTGGGCGGACCCCTTCGATTTCGCTCAAAATCACAGGAATGATGCTCCTTGACCTCCTGAACACGAAAACAGTGCTACTTTTGACCGACATCAAAGACTTTTCCAGATATACGCATGCGTGCACATTCAAATTGCATATGTTGCATATGGCACGTTGGGCGGACCCCTTCGATTTCGTTCAAAATCACAGGAATGATGCTCCTTGACCTCCTGAACACGAAAATAGTGCTCCTTTTGACCGACATCAAAGACTTTTCCAGATATACGCATGCGTGCACATAGTCGTTTTGAGTCTAGAAGCTTCTAAAGAGGCCAATGTTTGGCTATACACCCCGTAAGTGGTCTTTAGGCATACGAGTCAATGCAGAGGTCAACTTAGCGGTCTCTCCTGCCTAAACTAAGAAAGATACAGAAACCCGGTTACCACCATTCGATAGTCCTTGAATGTATCTACAACACATAGGAAATTCAAGGTCTTGACGTTTTTGGTCTGGCTGCCAGATGACGCCAAAATTGACATATATTCGCGCCACCTGGTGGGCAGTTGTAGAAGATCGAGGAAAATGCGGTTCTAATATGTTGTAGCCACATCCATTCTGCATCGACTGAAACTAGAAACTTGAAGATCGGTGTAGTCGTATTGAATGTAGAAGCTTCTAAAGGGACCTATGTTTGTCTATGCACCCCTTAAGTGGTCTTTAGGCATGCGAGTCAATTCAGAGGTCAACTTAACGGTCTCTCTTGCCTAAACTAAGAAAGATACAGAAATCCGGTTACCGCCATTCGATATTCCTTGAATGTATCTATAACATATAGGAAATTCAAGGTCTTGACGTTTTTGGTCTGGTCTCTTAAGAAGCTTCTAGACTCAAAACGACTGAACCGATATTCAAGTTTCTAGTGTCAGTCGATGCAGAATTGATGTGGCTACAACATGTTAGAAATGCATTTTCTTCGAATTTCTACAACTGCCCACCAGGTGGCGCAAATATATGTCAAATTTGGCACCATCTGGCGGCCAGACCAAAAACGTCCAAACCTTGCATTTCCTATATGTTGTAGATATATTCAAGGACTATCAAATGACGGTAACCGGGTTTCTGTATCTTTCTTAGTTTAGGCAGGAGAGACCGTTAAGTTGACCTCTGTATTGACTCGTATGCCTAAAGACCACTTAAGGGGTGTATAGCCAAACATTGGTCTCTTTAGAAGCTTTTAGACTCAAAACGACTGAATTGATCTTCAAGTTTCTAGTGTCATTCGATGCAGAATTGACGTGGCTACAACATGTTAGAACCGCATTTTCGTCGAACTTCTACAACTGCCCACCAGGTGGCGCAAATATATGTCAAATTTGGCGTCATCGGGCGGCCAGACCAAAAACGTCAAGACCTTGAATTTCCTATGTGTTGTAGATACATTCAAGGTCTATCGAATGGCGGTAACAGGTTTTCTGTATCTTTCTTAGTTTAGGCAGGAGAGACCGTTAAGTTGACCTCTGTATTGACTCGTATGCCTAAAGACCACTAAAGGGGTGTATAGACAAACATTGGTCTCTTAAGAAGCTTCTAGAATCAAAACGACTGAACCGATCTTCAAGTTTCTAGTGTCAGTCGATGCAGAATTGATGTGGCTACAACATGTTAGAACCGTATTTTCGTCGAACTTCTACAACTGCCCACCAGGTGGCGCAAATATATGTCAACTTTGGCGCCATCTGGCGGCCAGACCAAAAACGAAAAGACCCTGAATGTCCTATATGATGTAGATACATTCAAGGACTATTGAATGGCGGTAATTGGGTTTCTGTATCTTTCTTAGTTTAGGCAGGAGAGACCGTTAAGTTGACCTCTGTATTGACTCGTATGCCTAAAGACCACTTAAGGGGTGTATAGCCAAACATTGGTCTCTTTAGAAGCTTTTAGACTCAAAACGACTGAATTGATCTTCAAGTTTCTAGTGTGATTCGATGCAGAATTGATGTGGCAACAACATGTTAGAACCGCATTTTCGTCGAATTTCTACAACTGCCCACCAGGTGGCGCAAATATATGTCAAATTGGGCGCCATCTGGCGGCCAGACCAAAAACGTCAAGACCTTCAGTTTCCTATGTTTTGTAGATACATTCAAGGACTGTCGAATGCTGGTAACCGGGTTTCTGTATCTTTCTTAGTTTAGGCAGGAGAGACCGTTAAATTGACCTCTGCATTGACTCGTATGCCTAAAGACCACTTACGGGGTGTATAGCCAAACAATGGTCTCTTTAGAAGCTTCTAGACTCAAAACGACTGAATTGATCTTCAAGTTTCTAGTGTCAGTCGATGCAGAATTGACGTGGCTACAACATGTTAGAACAGCATTTTCGTCGAATTTCTCCAACTGCCCACCAGGTGGCGCAAATATATGTCAAATTTAGCGCAATCTGGCGGCCAGACCAAAAACGTCAAGACCTTGAATTTCCTATATGTTATAGATACATTCAAGGACTATTGAATACCGGTAATCGAATTTCTGTATCTTTCTTAGTTTAGGCAGGAGAGACCGTTAAGTTGACCTCTGTATTGACTCGTATGCCTAAAGACCACTAAAGGGTGCATAGACGAACATAGGTCTCTTTAGAAGCTTCTACATTCAATACGACTACACCGATCTTCAAGTTTCTAGTGTCAGTCGATGCAGAATGGATGTGGCTACAACATACTAGAACCGCATTTTCGTCGATCTTCTACAACTGCCCACCAGGTGGCGCGAATATATGTCAACTTTGGTGTCATCTGGCGGCCAGACCAAAAACGTCAAGACCTTGAATTTCCTATATGTTGTAGATACATTCAAGGACAATCGAATGGCGGTAACCGAGTTTCTGTATCTTTCTTAGTTTAGGCAGGAGAGACCGTTAAGTTGACCTCTGTATTGACTCGTATGCCTAAAAACCACTTAAGGGATGTATAGACAAACATTGGTCTCTTAAGAAGCTTCTAGACTCAAAACGACTGAACCGATATTCAAGTTTCTAAAGTCAGTCGATGCAGAATTGATGTGGCTACAACATGTTAGAACCGCATTTTCTTCGAATTTCCACAACTGCCCACCAGGTGGCGCAAATATATGTCAAATTTGGCACCATCTGGCGGCCAGACCAAAAACGGCCAAACCTTGAATTTCCTATGTTTTGTAGATACATTCAAGGACTGTCGAATGGTGGTAACCGGGTTTCTGTATCTCTCTTAGTTTAGGCAGGAGAGACCGTTGAGTTGACCTCTGAATTGACTCGCATGCCTAAAGACCACCTAAGGGGTGCATAGACAAACATAGGTCTCTTTAGAAGATTCTACATTCAATACGACTACACTGATCTTCAAGTTTCTAGTGTCAGTCGATGCAGAATGGATGTGGCTACAACATATTAGAACCGCATTTTCGTCAAGCTTCTACAACTGCCCACCAGGTGGCGCAAATAAATGTCCTTTTTGGCGTCATCTGGCGGCCAGACCAAAAACGTCAAGACCTTGAATTTCCTATGTGTTGTAGATACATTCAAGTACTATCGAATGGTGGTAACCGGATTTCTGTATCTTTCTTAGTTTAGGCAGGAGAGACCGTTAAGTTGACCTCTGCATTGACTCGTATGCCTAAAGACCACTTACGGGGTGTATAGCCAAACATTGGCCTCTTTAGAAGCTTCTAGACTCAAAACGACTGAATTGATCTTCAAGTTTCTAGTGTCAGTCGATGCAGAATTGACGTGGCTACAACATGTTAGAACCGCATTTTCGTCAGGCTTCTAGAACTGCCCACCAGGTGGCAGCGGCGTATTTAGAAAATCGCGAAGGGGGGGGGGCCAAGGGTTTGGAGGGCGCCACCTCACCCAAGGAGGGCGCCATACGGTCGCGAGATAAAAAATCGCTCAGTGGGGGTTGGGGGGTTGGGAGGCGTTTTTTACCATGCCACCAGTTTTTTTTTTTGCGTAACCTCGTATAGGTCGTGCTGCATTGATTTTGCATCGTGTGTATTCTTTATACTCCAGGTCACAAAAGGTCAAGTGTTCTTGAAATGCTGCGCCGAAGGCGCGCGAAATTTTTGAAAACAACCTTTTCCTCCGCTTTTTAGGCACGCCTTTTATACGATCACTGTTCAAAGCTCCTCTCGCTCTTTTACCAAATTTGAAGGTGTAAAAAATACCTAAGGTTTGGTCGGGCCGCTGCCACACAAACTGTACAGAAAGCTTGGCTCATGGGTGTCGATGTATAAAAGTTTATTGGCGGTGGCATATCTACGCACCAGATCACCGTATCGGATTGATACCGGAGCGCGAGATGCGTAAACATCATCCAAATTACCTCAGACCAGCCTTCATAGCCTTCTCACAGATGCATACAGTGTACTCACATAACCAGTTTCAATCACCGAAACTTCAGATGCCTGCTGTTGCGCCCGAACCTGTTGACAATACTTAATCGTAATCCATATAGATGCCATGATGCACGTAAAGTAGGATCAATCCGTTAAGACCAAAGACGTGTTTTATGCATCGTAGAGCGTAGATAGTTTTGGTAGGTATAGATACTTCATTCATTGTGCTGAATGCACGTTCATTTGTGGCAGTTTTCACAGGCAAGACATCAACTATGTGCAATAGAACGACTAAGTTGAAAAACATGCCAAAGGAGTAAATAAATGATAGGAGGGCAGCGATCAACGGATGTTGCCAATAGGTAGAAGGGCTGCGATCCACAGGAGGGCACTAATAGGTAGAAGAGCCCCGATCAACATCCCGAGTTTCGACAGTAGGGCACCGATAGGTAGGAAGTTGGCGAGCAGCAGGAGGGCGCCAATGGATAGAAGGGCAGCGATCAACAGGAGGGCACCAATAGGCAGGAGGGCGCCGATCAACAATCAACAGAAGGGCGCCACCAGGTAAGAGGGTGGCGAGGAACAGGAGAGCACCAATAGGAGGGTGGCGATCAACAAGAGGTCGCCAATAGGTGGGAGGGCGGTCATCAACTGGAAGTCGCCAATGAGCGGAAGGGTGACGATTAAAATTGGGGTGGCAATGGTGAGGAGGGCGCCTTTGCTCAAGAGGATGACACGAACAGGAGGGCGTCTGTGCGGAGGGCGCTGGTCAACAGGAAGGTGCCAGTGGATAGGAGGGCGGTGATCAACAGGAGGGTGCCAGTGGTTAGGAGGGCGGCGATCTACACGAGGGCGCCAATAGGAGAAGGGCCCCGATTAACATTCAACAGGAAGGACTAGGGAACCAATAGGTAGGAGGGCGGCACTGAACAAGAGGGTGCCAAAAGGGAGAAAGGCGGCCTTCAAAATTTCACATGAGGGCTCAATAGGTAGGAGAGCGCCAATAATTATGAGGACACCGATCAGCAGAAGGGCGGCAATGTGTAGCAGGGTGGCGACCTACAGGAGGGCGCCTTCGGGTGAGAGGGCGCTTATTTACAGGACAGCGGCTTACATAGGCGACCACCGTTACGCTTAGAGAGCTACAGCCTACAAATGTGGTTGGAGGGCGCCTGAGGGAGCCCTCCAACCGTATTTGGAGGGCGTATTTGGAATGGGCGTCCTCCGAGGGCGCCCTCCATCCGTATTTTCCCTGTAAACACATTCGCGATTGGAGGGCGCCCTCCAGTCGCGATTGTTTTTCGATTCGATTATATCACAATTGCATTTGCGATTGGAGGGCGCCTTCGGCGCCCTCCAATCGCAAAGGGCGCCTTCGGCGCCCAAGGGGGGGGCCATGGCCCAGTGGCCCCCCCCCTGCCTACGCCCCTGCCAGGTGGCGCAAATATATGTCAAGCTTGGTGCCATCTGGCGGCCAGACCGAAAACGTCAAGACCTTGAATTTCCTCTAAGTTGTAGATACATTCAAGGACTATCGAATGGCGGTAACAGAATTTCTGTATCTTTCTTAGTTTAGGCAGGAGAGACCGTTAAGTTGACCTCTGTATTAACTCGTATGCCTAAAGACCACTAAAGGGGTGTATAGACAAACATTGGTCTCTTAAGAAGCTTCTAGACTCAAAACGACTGAACCGATCTTCAAGTTTCTAGTGTCAGTCGATGCAGAATTGATGTGGCTACAACATGTTAGAACCGCATTTTCGTCGAACTTCTACAACTGCCCACCAGGTGGCGCAAATATATGTCAACTTTGGCTGAACAAACATAGGTCTCTTTAGAAGCTTCTACATTCAATACGACTACACTGATCTTCAAGTTTCTAGTGTCAGTCGATGCAGAATGGATGGGGCTACAACATATCAGAACCGCATTTTCGTCGATCTTCTACAACTGCCCACCAGGTGGCGCAAATTTATGTCAACTTTGGCGTCATCTGGCGGCCAGACCAAAAGCGTCAAGACCTTGAATTTCCTATGTGTTGTAGATACATTCAAGGACTATCGAATAATGGCAACCGGGTTTCTGTATCTTTCTTAGTTTAGGCAGGAGAGACCGTTAAGTTGACCTCTGCATTGACTCGTATGCCTAAAGACCACTTACGGGGTGTATAGCCAAACATTGGTCTCTTTAGAAGCTTTTAGACTCAAAACGACTGAAATGATCTTCAAGTTTCTAGTGTCATTCGATGCAGAATTGATGTGGCTAATCGAAGGGCCACATCAATTCGAAATCGAAGGGGTCCGCCCAACGTGCCATATGCAACATATGCAATTTGAATGTGCACGGATGCGTATATCTGGAAAAGTCTTTGATGTCGGTCAAAAGTAGCACTGTTTTCGTGTTCAGGAGGTCAAGGAGCATCATTCCTGTGATTTTGAGCGAAATCGAAGGGGTCCGCCCAACGTGCCATATGCAACATATGCAATTTGAATGTGCACGCATGCGTATATCTGGAAAAGTCTTTGATGTCGGTCAAAAGGAGCACTATTTTCGTGTTCAGGAGGTCAAGGAGCATCATTCCTGTGATTTTGAGCGAAATCGAAGGGGTCCGCCCAACGTGCCATATGCAACATATGCAATTTGAATGTGCACGCATGCGTATATCTGGAAAAGTCTTTGATGTCGGTCAAAAGGAGCACTATTTTCGTGTTCAGGAGGTCAAGGAGCATCATTCCTGTGATTTTGAACGAAATCGAAGGGGTCCGCCCAACGTGCCATATGCAACATATGCAATTTGAATGTGCACGCATGCGTATATCTGGAAAAGTCTTTGATGTCGGTCAAAAGTAGCACTGTTTTCGTGTTCAGGAGGTCAAGGAGCATCATTCCTGTGATTTTGAGCGAAATCGAAGGGGTCCGCCCAACGTGCCATATGCAACATATGCAATTTGAATGTGCACGGATGCGTATATCTGGAAAAGTCTTTGATGTCGGTCAAAAGGAGCACTATTTTCGTGTTCAGGAGGTCAAGGAGCATCATTCCTGTGATTTTGAACGAAATCGAAGGGGTCCGCCCAACGTGCCATATGCAACATATGCAATTTGAATGTGCACGCATGCGTATATCTGGAAAAGTCTTTGATGTCGGTCAAAAGGAGCACTATTTTCGTGTTCAGGAGGTCAAGGAGCATCATTCCTGTGATTTTGAACGAAATCGAAGGGGTCCGCCCAACGTGCCATATGCAACATATGCAATTTGAATGTGCACGGATGCGTATATCTGGAAAAGTCTTTGATGTCGGTTAAAAGTAGCACTGTTTTCGTGTTCAGGAGGTCAAGGAGCATCATTCCTGTGATTTTGAGCGAAATCGAAGGGGTCCGCCCAACGTGCCATATGCAACATATGCAATTTGAATGTGCACGCATGCGTATATCTGGAAAAAGTCTTTGATGTCGGTCAAAAGGAGCACTACTTTCGTGTTCAGGAGGTCAAGGAGCATCATTCCTGTGATTTTGAGCGAAATCAAAGGGGTCCGCCCAACGTGCCATATGCAACATATGCAATTTGAATGTGCACGCATGCGTATATCTGGAAAAGTCTTTGATGTCGGTCAAAAGAAGCACTATTTTCGTGTTCAGGAGGTCAAGGAGCATCATTCCTGTGATTTTGAACGAAATCGAAGGGGTCCGCCCAACGTGCCATATGCAACATATGCAATTTGAATGTGCACGCATGCGTATATCTGGAAAAGTCTTTGATGTCGGTCAAAAGTAGCACTGTTTTCGTGTTCAGGAGGTCAAGGAGCATCATTCCTGTGATTTTGAGCGAAATCGAAGGGGTCCGCCCAACGTGCCATATGCAACATATGCAATTTGAATGTGCACGGATGCGTATATCTGGAAAAGTCTTTGATGTCGGTCAAAAGGAGCACTATTTTCGTGTTCAGGAGGTCAAGGAGCATCATTCCTGTGATTTTGAACGAAATCGAAGGGGTCCGCCCAACGTGCCATATGCAACATATGCAATTTGAATGTGCACGCATGCGTATATCTGGAAAAGTCTTTGATGTCGGTCAAAAGGAGCACTATTTTCGTGTTCAGGAGGTCAAGGAGCATCATTCCTGTGATTTTGAACGAAATCGAAGGGGTCCGCCCAACGTGCCATATGCAACATATGCAATTTGAATGTGCACGGATGCGTATATCTGGAAAAGTCTTTGATGTCGGTTAAAAGTAGCACTGTTTTCGTGTTCAGGAGGTCAAGGAGCATCATTCCTGTGATTTTGAGCGAAATCGAAGGGGTCCGCCCAACGTGCCATATGCAACATATGCAATTTGAATGTGCACGCATGCGTATATCTGGAAAAAGTCTTTGATGTCGGTCAAAAGGAGCACTACTTTCGTGTTCAGGAGGTCAAGGAGCATCATTCCTGTGATTTTGAGCGAAATCAAAGGGGTCCGCCCAACGTGCCATATGCAACATATGCAATTTGAATGTGCACGCATGCGTATATCTGGAAAAGTCTTTGATGTCGGTCAAAAGAAGCACTATTTTCGTGTTCAGGAGGTCAAGGAGCATCATTCCTGTGACTTTGAACGAAATCGGAGGGGTCCGGCAAGTTCACTTTAGGACGAGAAATCTGAATATCACTTGTATTTGCCTCTTGGCTTTGCTCAATAGGTTTATCGACTGTTTTTCGCCCTTTGGTCTAACAATGCCTCTGGTGCTTAAGTATATTGTTATTGCAGTATGTATAGCTAATGTCCTTCATAAATACGAAGCTGTCACGTGTAAAACGACTCCAAAAAGTGAGAAAAATTGCATGACCTTGAACGACCTTGAACTTTAGAGACTTCTCCTGAGAAAACTATGCGACCCCGTTTGATGCAAATTAGTTTTTTTGTAAAGCACTACTGAGTCTTAATCATTTCTGAAATTTTCTTGAAATTTGATGAGGTCCGATTTTTCCGGGAAGTTTACTAACCAGAATATTGTACTAGTAAAACAAACGTGAATAACTTGGAAAATACTTAATGTCGGTAAATAAAAAGATGATTTTTGCACTTAGGAGCTCATGGTCTATCTGCTGTGCAATTTTCAGCCAAATCGAAGGGGTCCGCGAATGTGCACGCGAATCTGAATGTGAATATGATGCAACTATATGCACGTGAATTGAAAAGCAGACGATACAAAATGCCAGGTGTTGTCCATCTGAACTGCACAGTCACGTGACCCATTTGACCTTCGGATCCAATTCTGGTAGTCAATTCTGGCGCTTTTGTTACCATAGCGAAAAATATAACCCCGTGTTCAACGTTTTGCTGACGACTAAGATTCTGCGTAATCTGGCCAATGACGTTCGAGAACCGCGGCCAAGCCCCGCTGATCTTGAACGTGATTGGTCGGACGGCGTTTAGAATCTTCGTCGTCCGGGAGACTGCGAACACGGGGTAAGCCAAGGGGTAAACAATCTGTGCGTGGAATGGGGAGTGGTGAATGTGTAAGTGCGATGATAGGCTGATTCGTCGATTTTTATTTATACTTTTATCCTTATTATACATTCTGATCATTTTGTTTATGTTCAGGAGTTTTCTCTGTTGATTTAACATCAAAAACTTTGTGTTTTACTGTTAATGCCAAGTGCCATGTTGATATTGAAATTGGGTTACAATTCCATATTCACCTGTTTTTCTATGGCCTGTTGTGCATCATATTATTGGTAATGTGAATATAGGTACTCCATACACTGCTATTTTTGGGTATATATTAATGTCTGACCTGATTTTACTTCACGTCTTCACTTCACCTTATATTTTCTTGCAGCAACAGTTATCATACCATTATTGTGCAAAAATAAGGGTGGTGTTTCGCGACACTTGCCAGCCACTTTTGATTTCCATAGAGACATCAACAAGCCTATACCTCCAACACTACCAGAGGTTGACGCTAGCTCACAGATTGCGCTGGCAGCGCCAGCGCGCCCGTGAAACACAGCCAGGGGTTTCCTCTGTAAAGTCATTGTTGTCTAGGTACTTGGGCCTTCAGCAATTGTTAACAGCTACAAAAATTGGAATTAAAAAATGTCCAGGTATTGTGAGCATCAGCCGAACAGGGAAGTGAATTTGGCTACAGCCCATCTTGCAACGCCTCAGTGAAATTTAACGAGAAACTTAAATTGAGGGAGCAGCTACATAACTGAGGTAAAGCCCATCAATCCTTGTGGATTTACCTACATAACTGAGGTAAATCCACAAGGCACTTTGAGTTCAAACTATGAAGTGACTCCAAGCGAAATATAACAGAAATTGGGACTTTGTGGAGCTTAGAAATAATCTGCTTAGTGCTGGATGAATGTTTTCACTTAAAGTAAACACCACCATATTTGAGTCATGAAAAAGTGTTTGGTAAGCATAAGCTTGTAGCATAAAAGATGTTTGTGAAATGTCACTAGATTTTAAAGTGTTAGTCTCTGCACATTGATTCTCAGATTGTTTGAATGATGAAGTCTCTGCACAGTCTCTGATTGACTGAATGAGCTCTGCAGTCACAATAATGAAGTTCATGGAAAGATATGATTTGTAATAAAAGAATGTAATATTTTGAGTTGATTTTACCTATTCTGTGAAGATCATAGCATGTTAACAGCATTCCAAACAGGGCATGTCAAAGGTTGGATGGATCTTGCGATTTCCTTGAAGTGTGACTGTTTACCATATGTTGTTTTTTTATTCAAAGTTATTGTTAAAGTCAACCAACTTTTGCAACATTGAGGATCATACTTTAGATTTGGAAACAAGACATATTATGTAGTTATGCTGATCTTCTTTTCCAGTCTTTGATTATCACTTAATTTCATTCACTTTTGATGTAGTGAAATTCATGATCATTTTAATGACAAGCTACATTTCAAATGTATTGTTGCTCCCTTTTTACCATGCATATTTTGTGTCTTGTGAGGTCTCATATCAATATAGCAAGAACAAGAGCAGTAACATGCATAGTTTGCTTGTGTTGTCATAACTTTGTACAATATTTCCAGCTTTATAATATGCAGTTACCTCACATTGGGCATCACACATATATTTTTTCCTGCAGGAGGAAAGACACAGAGCCAACTAGTGACTCATGTTTGTGCTCCTATCACTTCACCCCTGGGGAATCAGTGCCTACACCCCTTGAGTATAATGGTCATCGAGGGGTGCTGTCCTGACATGTTCACTTTCTGTTGAGAAGGTTAGAACAAATACCATGTGTGTCATTTAGTTGCATATATAATACCTTCATGTTAAGTCTGCATTAAGTCTAAAGTCTGTAGCCACCCTTAATCCTAGGTTGTTGTGACCTTAATCTAGCCTGGGTGAATATCTTGCTGTACTTAAAGCACAGACTGCGCTACGCCCCGGCACGGCGGCCGGGGCGCCTCCCCTGGAAGAAAACGGCATCGGGGAGAGGGGACGGACGGCGAGGAGCCGGGGAAGGAGCGCGGCACCGTCACCCCACAAGCCGCCCGCAGCACCGCCGTTATTCTTATGCCTCTTGGGCGCCGCCGACGCCCTGCGGTTGGGGAGCGCATCCCAGACGGGCGGGAGCCGGGAGGGCCGCCTGCGCCACCCGGCCGGCGAAGCAGCTGCCCGGCCAGGCGCGGCGGGCGGCTGGGTAGCGGCCGGACTGAGACGAGTCCCGAGTCGCTCCATGTCTGTCCCTTGCGAAACTAGTACCGCCGCCGCCCAGCCTTGATGGGTCACTACGAGGAAAAGGCGAGCCCGCTCCCAGTACCTGGCGTGGAGCTCCCGCGCGGGTACGCCGCCTCACCGATGGCCCCTGGTCTTCTCTCTCTCTCTCTCTCTCTCTCTCTCTCTCTCTCTCTCTCTCTCTCTCTCTCTCTCTCTCTCTCTCTCTCTCTCCGTCTCCGTCTCCGTCTCCGTCTCCGTCTCCGTCTCCGTCTCCGTCTCCGTCTCCGTCTCCGTCTCCGTCTCCGTCTCCGTCTCCGTCTCCGTCCCCGTCCCCGTCCCCGTCCCCGTCCCCGTCCCCGTCCCCGTCCCCTCTCTCTCTCTCTCTCTCTCTCTCTCTCTCTCTCTCTCTCTCTCTCTCTCTCTCTCTCTCTCTCTCTCTCTCTCTCTCTCTCTCTCTCCCCGACGCCAAAACCGGCTCACAGCGGCGTTCATGTCGGCCGGGGCGAAATGATTTGATGAATTATTTCATAAAGGCATTAACAGTGACAAAAGACAAAAGTTCAACAAATTCTACGCATGAATCATCCAGTAGGTACTGGCTTCGAGAACAGTTAAAATGAAGATGCACAAGAAATCGTAATTTCCCAATGACATGACATGGCTGTCGCAATGCTTAGCCGCAATCACCTCTTTTTGTAGTTTAAATGGTAAGTAGTTTTTGAAATTATCCGATAAAAATCTAAAATTGATACCATATGAAAGACCAATCAATTCTACACATGAATCAGGGTGTATCTTTGAGAAAAACTTGAAAGTTTAGGTGTGATAAGAAAAACAAATAAAAATGAACCATTTCCCCATAGACTTTACATTGGCTCCAAAATCGCATGGATCCAGAATTTCTGGAAGTGCCCTCGCCACAACTGCACGTGCGCTGCGCTCGAAAATGATCACGTGACCAAATCCAGATGAGATCACCGTATTTATAGTCACCGTGCAAAATGCATGTAACCGGTTGTCAATATTACCAGTATAACGCCTTTTGGGCGACTAACGGAGCGAGCGAGAGGGTGAGCCTTGCACGTGCGAAATTTCGAGAGGGTACCTCCAGCTGACTTGTGCACGGCACCCTACTAACCGGTCTCTAGCGATGTGCCAAATTTGAGCACAATCGGCCCAGCCGTTCTCGAGATCTGGAAGCGGCACCCTGCACGTGCGCACGTGCAAAATGGGTCCCAACTGACTTGTGCACGGCACCCTACTAACTGGTCCCTAACCGTGTACCAAATTTGAGTGCAATCGGTCCAGCCGTTCTCGAGATCTGGAAACGACCCCTGCACGTGCGCACGTGCAGCAGCACCCCAACTCTGGCACATGGATATGCAGTGCCTAGTGGGTGCCTACCTACATGCCAACTTTCAGCGCAATCGGCCAAGTAGTTACCGAAATATTGCAACAATTGCAAAACTGACACCTCTTCGTTTTGCACGTGGCACGTGCATAAGGGGTCACTCACTTGCATCGGGAATAGTCCAATACTTGGTATAAGGAATGAAGCTACCCTATAAAAATTACCGCGTGTAAATCGGTCAAGTGGTTGCTGAGATATAAGCCTCGCAAAAGCGTCCGCACGGCCGGCCGGCCGGCCGGCCGGCCGCTCATACTCAGAAATTTCCGTTATTCTACGTAAGACTCCGCTCGCTTCGCTCGCTCCGTAAAAACACTATTCGTTAAAATAACGTTTTTCACGAATAATGTTTTTCTATTGAAAAACAAATCTGACTTCCCTGACATTTGTGCAAAACTTATGCTCATCCAAAATTGAAATAGGAGGACATAGAGATAAAATTGTCTCCATAAACGCTCTCCGTGCAGGCACCAGTCGCAACGCTGAAAGGAAAAGACAAAACACGCTCTGAAAAAAGCAGTAGAATGTTCATAGCATGCATTGGGTAAGTACAATGCTCACAGCCTGCACGTCTGCACTGACGTCCCGATATTACGGTAAAACAATAATCCGCGACAAACAACACTTCATTCGCGGAGTTCGACTTCCAGCGGAATCACGATTAGCTGCAGTCGGTCCTAGCCGATGCCATTTCTACACAATAACAGCGATAGATGTCAAAACGATGAACACTCACACTACACAGACGACGGCAACTGACGACATATAAAACTCAAAACAGCATTATTTCGGAAACGTCCTATGCATAACACAATCACAGCCGGTGTTCATTTGCTTCTCCAACCACACCATACCTTTAGTCATCTGCCAACTCGAGCATCCACTCAGATGACGGTTGGCCTTCCTGTGCCGGCCTCAGACGGCCCTCTCGTGCCGGCCTAAGAGTTCAGACGGTCCGCCCGTGCGGATCCCAGACGTTCCTCTCTCCCCTGAACCGATCGCCGACATTCACTGCTCCGACTGCCATCACTGACCGGAATTCATCTGGAGTCAGTCACGGGTGGCGCCACAGCCTGTCCCGAATCACGTTTCAGGACATCACGTCACGAGGCTCACACCAGTCGGCCCCTAGCCCCATTCATGCCGGTCACGAGCACTTCCTGAGCCCGTGCAGCAGACAATGCAGCGAGATGAACCTGAAACCCAAACGAAAACGAGATAAGTTCGGCTGACAATCCGCATTCCACGCGTGCCATCTGATGCTTCCCTGACCGCTGACGACATCGGGGCATTGGGTATGTGTAAACTGACACACATCAGTTCTTTGACTAAGGGAGATTTGGGTTGAGCGATCGATCAAGTCAGGTCGCTCAAGTCATAACTTTTGTTTTGCTCTTGATTTTTTAATTGATGGCTAGCCTATGGTGGCTACTTCCGTCTATTTCAAACCGGCGATTTTTGTCGGATTCAAAAACTCGTTGCACTGATTTTAGGGTAAAAAGTCGTCAAAATATATCAACAGAGTGCGAGAGTTGATCACGTTCAGGTCGGCCTGTGTCTGACGAGCTAAGATTACGTTTGAAGAAGCCCGACAGGCCAAGTCGCTCCCAGTCCCAGCTCAGTTACACCAGACCCCCGTCGCGACTAGGCAGCTGAATTGTCCGTGCGTTGCGATATTTAACAACATTTTTATTTTTTAAATGTCATGCAAATAGTTAGGGTACTGAGTACAGACGACAAATACATATCTTAAATGAATGGCTTCCCATGCAAATTGTCCACGCCTCCCTTCTCGCCAGAAAGGGGTAGCCAAAGACACGAACCGCCAGCTCCCGCTGTTCCAGAGCGCCCACTCACCGGGTGGGATCCTGCTCCCTGTCCAGTCCCTCCACATCCACCGTGTTGGGTGGATGACGCTGCAGGAAGTAGCTCAGACTGACCTGGAACACGACATTGCATCGCAAAGTCACCCAACTCACTCAGACATTAATGCACGCTATAGTAGGCAGGATAAACGGCATACCATAAAACTTTTAAGGCACAACAGTTCGTTATGGGTCACCGAGCCACAGACGGATCAGGATCACCTTCTGAACACACACCCCGACTCGCGACTACACCACCTATATCAGACAAGACAAAACAGCCTCAAATGTCTGATGTTTTTCATAATAAAAGAAACGGGAACTCATGGTTGACTACATGCGTCTCAATCAACAGCTCATCGAAGGCCCTCACCACCTTCCTATGGTGCCCACCGAAATCCTCGGTCCTCACATATGCCCGCTTATTTTGTGCGCGCCCGTTAGCCAGCAAACCTCACCTGGTAGGCGAGAGAGTCGCGCGGGAGGGCGGCCAGCGGCTCCAGGTGCGAGTGGAACTCGTCCACGTGGGTCAGCCGCACCCGGCTCGAGTTCCCTGGGGGACGACAGAGCCAGTTATAGTCACACCCGGCTCGAGTTCCCTGGGGGACGACAGAGTGGTTATAGAGACACATGCGGCAGGGGTTCCCTGGGCGCGGGACAGAGGGGTCATACAGAACCGTACACGACTAGGATTTACCATCCGTCGAGTCAGGTAGAAACTCAAGAGTAACGAAAATGGCGCTATCAGAGTTACTGTTCTTTCCCCCATTTAAAGCATCTCACAAGGCAGCAACACATGTCTAAAAAATAACCATTATATCTAACAATGAGCCCGGCTAGAATCGCTATACGATAATTTAACCAAAAACATCCGAGTTGGTCGTCACGGCAAGTTACACCCCAGTCCACTGAGCTGTTGTAAAGTAAACCTGACTCAGAGCAGCCTTTCCCGGAGACGGACTTACAGAGGATGTGGCCCAGTGTGACGTCATCGGGCAGTCGGAGTCTCGCGCACGCGCTCTCAAACTGGCCGTGTCTGCGGAAAGATAACAGAACGTGGGTGTTAAAGGGACTATCCCACCTTTAACATGAGGTTTGAGTTGAGATAGCCAAGTTTGCGGCGAGGTTCAGAAACCACTATCTATCTAGGTTGCAACCCCCGCGGCCTCTTGGTGTTGAAGAAATTCGTTCCCTTCATTTGAAAATGGGCCTTGTACAAGGCCCTATCTTCAACATGGAGCGACCGTTAGTATGACGTCACCTCGTTTAGTCATTCTGATTTAAATGGGTTTGTTCGTTGAAAAATCGCTTAAAACTTGGTCTGAGCTTTGTTGTGGTGCCTACAGAGTAAAAAGAATCAGCTTTATGACAGTAATGTGGCCTGGGGAAGGAGGTAATTTTGGGCTGTGACGTCACATATTTGAAAGTTTGTGTTTGGAATATGGGAAGCCTAAGATGTTTAATGAAAAATAAATGCCAGAATCGTGTTCCTGGTCATCCAATCTATAAAGTTGGGCACAATTTAACTGGTTTTAACAACATTTTAGAAGGTGGGATAGTCCCTTTAAATGCTCGGATAAAACTTTGTGGTGAGTTTGAACTTTTATATAAGAATAGTTGTGACGAGTCAAAAGAAGCAAACACACACATACCAAGTATGCACAAGCAGCAGCAAGAGAGTGTACCAACAGTCTACTCACAGAATTCCCTTGGTCGCCTGCATGAGAGCAGCCCTGCTGACGCAGAATCCAGCGCCGCCCGTGGCGAATCTCACAAGCTGAGTGTGCGATCCTCGTCCATAGGTGGCGTCGCTGCTCGCCCGACCGATATACCAGGGCCGCCGAGAGTCGTAAGAGGCCAGCATGGCCTCCACCGCCACCGTGTTCACGTAATTATCGTCGTCGAAATGACACCACCACCTGCAATGGAGCGCGAAATTGAAATGAAAAATTAATGTGGGGGAACACCATTCAACATCGTGACTTTTCTATTCCAAGTACGCTGAACAGAGGACATGCTAGTCGCTCGTCGCATCAAGAAAAAAGGCTTATTGGCATATTTTGTTTTGTTATTACTAATTTAGCACCATCCCTAACATTTAAAGTTTATACAATAGCCAGGACAGGATATTCACGCGACATAAACAAATTAACCTCCGATGCCATCTAATGATGTCACTATTCCCGTACCACACAAAGAGTGAGTGTGCCTCAGTCCCCTTCTTCTTTCCCTGCCACGGACCTACCACCATCCCCATGGAACGTGTTCGGTGTTACCCGTGACGCGTGTTTGCGAAGGCGCGTGTTACCCGTGGCACGTATTCACGGCTCACCCGTGGCGCGTGTCGAGGAAGACGGCGATCTCGTGGGCCAGCCGGCAGCAGAGTACGGAGGCGGTGTGTCCCTGACCGCAGCGGCTGCTCACCTCCACACCAACACCGGCTGACGACGGCGGCAACGGAGGGGAACGGGGGCAGTTAGAGTACAGCACGGCAGCTGCTGTGGCAGCACTGTACGCAAACGCGCGGTGAATAAGATGTGTTTTTGTCTTTAGATCGCTGCCAATATAACTGTCAATGTCGAGTAGTAGCTAAACGAAAGTAATCGCACACTGTTCGAGAAAGTTTCCTTACATTTGAAAACATGCTTCAAAATTTCACAATTTTGGACTTTCCACTTTGCTAGCATGCTATGGAAAACGGATGACATATCTCAAGTGACTACCAAGGAAATATTCAGATACAGAACACTACAAAATCTGCACACTGAAAACATGCCAATACCTACCTAGTAACTTCACAAACTCCTTTACAGAAGGCATGTCAGAAAACAGACGAATCTGAAAAACATGGCCTGACATCAAAATTCAATGCATGCTTCAAAAGCATGCAATCCATGATGGGAAATTAAAAAATTAATGAGAGGCTAAAGAGAGCAAGTGCATGCAAACATGAAGAAAAATGTTGAATAAGAAATGCAGAGCAATACAGGCCATGAGCAACACAATGTCTATATGTATTAAAATTTAAACTCCACATGCACTCTATGGGCTTGTAACACAAAAATGAATTATTTTAGGCATGGAGTGCTTCACATCTATACAGAACAAGAAAAGATATAAGAAAGGCAAAATTATTAGGAAAGCCAGGAGTGGGCCTAGGGTTGCATCTGGTGCAGTTTAGGCAGCGCTGACCTGAATGTCTGGCCTGCTGTCCCTGAGCCAAGTCCTGGCCAGCACTGGCAGGCGCAGCGAGTGCAGCTGGCCACTGGTCCTGACGGCCAGCAGGACTGACCCGCTGTGACCGACAGGCTGGGCTGCTGGGACAGAGGCTGGCCCTGCAGTCGGTTGGCCGAGTGCGGTGAGCCTCAGCACCATCCACACCAGGGCAGCGAGCAGGAGGCCAGCCGCCAGCAGCCGCCTGCGCGAAATGAGCCGGCCAGGACACATGTCCGGGCCTAGCAGACTGTGGAGAAACAAGGTGGGTATAAATAACAGCCAACATGCAATCATGGAATCATTGTGGCATTGAAAACATAACAGTGCTTCTTACAATTGGCAATCGGCATCCCATGCTGGGCTTTGTTTAACCTTCAACCTTATGGAGGGCAGCCAGACTGCAAAGCATGGCAAGTTTGATGTCAGAAAGGTCACGTGAGTGCAGGCCAATGTGGCACAAGGCTAGGCACCTGGGCGGTGTTTCACGGGACGCTGCTACTACGCTGCTATCAAATTGCGCGAGCTGACGTCACACTTGTGGTAGTGTTGGAGCAATGGGCCTGTTGATGTTTCCATGGAAACCCAATTTGACACGTGTAAAAGCAGCGTGCTGCTATCACCGGTGAAACAGGGCCAAGGTGTCAATGAACAGTCAGTGGTGTGGCGCAGATTTCACGTGGAGCAGTACATGCAGGCCTCAACAAGATACCATCACCATATTATTGCAAATGATTTGCAAAAAATGGTATTTCCCCCTTTTGGCTCTGTAGGTACTCTTATAACTTGAATTTCATGCAACCAGTTTGATTTGCTTTTGATTTGATTAATGAGTGAGCGAAGCGAGCAGAGTCTTATGTAGAGTAACGGAAATTTCTGAGATGAGCGGCCGGCAATGGTCACGCTTTTGCGATGCTTATATCTCAGCAACCACTTGACCGCTTTACATGCGGTAATTTTTGTAGGGTAGCTTCATTCCTTCTAACAAGTATTGGACTATTCCCAATGCATGTGGGTGACCCCTTGGCCCTTATGCACGTGCCACATGCAAAACGAAGAGGTGTCAGTTTTGTAACAATTGCAATATCTTAGTAACTACTGGGCCGATTGCGCTGAAACTTGACATGTAGGTAGGCACCCACTAGGCAATGCATATCCATGTGCCACAGTTGGGGTGCTGCTGCAGATGCGCACGTGCAGGGGTCGATTCCAGATCTCCAGAACGGCTGGACCGATTGCACTCAAGTTTGGTACGCGGTTAGGGACCGGTTAGTAGGGTGTCATGCAAGTCAGCTGGGACCCATTTAGCACGTGCGCACGTGCAGGGTGCCGCTTCCAGATCTCGAGAACGGCTGGGCCAATTGTGGACAAATTTGACACATCGCTAGAGACCGATAAGTTTAGTAGGGCGCCATGCACAAATCAGTTGGATGTACCCCTTTGCAATTTCGCACGTGCGAGGCCCACCCTCTCACTCGCTCTGTTGGTCGCCCCCAAAGGCGTTATACTGGTATAAGTAGGTACGTGAAACAGTGGAAACACAGTACGCAGTACACACACTTCACTTCTACTTCACTTGACTTCACTTGACTTCTACTAACAATGCCATTTTACCGCAAGTATAACAAATGACGTTCTATCACATCAACATTGAATGCAAACAAAGTATGCATCACAATCAACAATGGTTTCCGTCTTGTCCAGTGAAGGTGAGCAAAAAGAAGGCAAAGGTAAAATAGACTGATTAAACGCCCACAGTATATAAAATATAGGTAAATGCGAAAATGAATAATAATAAAATGCTAATCCAAGGATGATCCTTGGATGCAAGGCCGTATAAGAGCTTGGATGGAATCCCCAAACATACCTACCTTTTAGCACAGTGTATCAGTAATAGTATCCTTTTTGTTGTGCGCGTAAAATTGCACGTTGTTGTTGTTCTGGGTTAGGGCGCGTAGCAGCTTGGCTCTTGCGTCCAACTTCTTTTGATGGCAGTCTTTCTTCTTCTTTTCTTCTTAATGAGTAAAGGGAACTAAGCAGGGTGACTAAGCAGGGTTACGGATTTAGGATAGGTATAGCCGTGGTGTGGACTTGCTTTGGGAGGATGTAGACATGAAGGTCTCTGCCGGAGGCAGAAACGGTTAGTTTTCGGCCGTAGTTGTGGCATCCTGGTTACACTACTGGGGTTTCAGCTAGGCTACATAGACCAAAGAGGTGGTCTGGATACGGTAGATTCTAGAACAACTACTTGGGAGTGAAAACTGACTATTGTCTAACTAAACTACAGACACAATCAATACAGAGCATCGATAACACGCACTCTAATTAGTTCACCAATAAGTCACAGCAGTGTTGGACATCACAAAATCACAGTGCTTATCACATCGTCTCACAATCTCTGAGCAACACCGCATTCAGTAAGATATGCAAACACAGCATCAGTGATCAAGGGAAATTCATTTCCCAGTAGAGATCCTACATTCATCTGGACATTGGATATGAGACATTCTATTTCCAGGTTCCGTCTTTCGGCACAGAATTTCCGACAATGCAGCAAGATGTGCGGAACGTCAAGTGCACATCGGCAACGGTCACATATCGGTGGAGGTTCGCGATCAAGAATGTGTCTGTGAGTAAGAAGAGTGTGGCCTAATCGCATCCTCGTCAGTATGATTTCTTCTCTACGATTACTGCGAGAACTCGACATCCATTGGCCGACATTTGGCTTAACCTCTTTAAGGAGCGTCGGGCGGTAATCGTGCCATATCTCAGCGAACTTATCTTTGGTACTCTTGCGTACCATGGGCAGAAACTCTCTGTACCCTGCATTAACATGTGTGACATTCGGTTTCTGGTGAGACATTCTGGCCCAATGATCGGCTCTTACATTGCCTGCTACACCACTGTGTCCTGGTATCCACAGAAAGATACATTGGCGTCGATCACGTGAGAGCTGGTAAAGAATCTCAGAAATCTCTATGACAATGCAATGTTCTCGATTGTGAGACGCTATAGCACGTATCGCGGATTGCGAGTCCGAGCAGATCATTGCTTTGTCAACCCGATGATCCGAAATGTAACGAAGCGCTTCGCGTATGGCCACCAACTCCGCAGTAAACACAGACATCCATGGCTCCAGTTTGTGGGAAAAGAAAGCATTATTCACTGTAAAAGCGCAACCAGTCGATCCATCAATCTTAGAACCGTCAGTGTAGAATCTCCGGAAACCTGGATATTGTGCAAGCACA
The DNA here is from genome assembly GCF_019059575.1 of Amphibalanus amphitrite. Taxonomy (NCBI): domain Eukaryota; kingdom Metazoa; phylum Arthropoda; class Thecostraca; order Balanomorpha; family Balanidae; genus Amphibalanus; species Amphibalanus amphitrite. The sequence goes on from NW_024881589.1 coordinate 807,477, forward strand.
TCTTGGAACGCTAAATGTATGTCCGTTTCTGTCATGTGTCTCGTGCCATTGAGTAACATCATCGTGGTAACGTCAGGTAAGAGCCAGGGGGGTATTAGTCCACGTGGGTTCACCGTGTTTCGTGGTAATCGGAGACCAAGTTCCCTGCACATGGTGGACAACCTATGTGAAAAAGGAAATCCAGAGATCCTTCTCATATAATGTTCCGATAATCCTTCATACACGTGTTGGTTGCTCTCCATATCAACCACTTTGCGACATGGATGTCGAATGTCTCCTTGTACCTTGAGATAATATCTTAGGGATAGGTCTTGCCTCCTGAGGCTAAGAGGAACCACGTTGGTTTCAACCTGCACTGATCGTACAGGGCTGGTTCGCAGTGCTCCAGTCGCAATACGTAGTGCTGTGTTCTGTACGCACTCAAGTGAATCAATAATGCGACTGCCCGGCCCATCTAGTAGCACTGCAGCATAATCGAGAATAGGACGAATTAGAGCTTTATACATTCGAAGGAGAATCACTCGATCAGCGCCAAAGGATTTGCCTGATACACATTTGAGAAGAGCGATTCGTTTCTGTGCCCTCGCTTTCGTATACTCTACATGCGCTCTAAGGTTTAGTTTGCTGTCTAGCAAAACTCCCAGGTATCTAACCTGTTCAGCAAAAGGAATGGTTGCATTGTTGATCACAAGGGTGGGGTAAGACCCCAGGTCAACATGTCTTAATCCACGTCTGAACATGACCGCTGTGGATTTTTCTGCTGAGAATGAAAATCCATTGTTAAGCGCCCATTCACCAACTTTGTGCAGAGCCTGTTGACATGTGTGAAACAGTTCAGGTAGGCGTCTACCCTGTGTCCAAATCGTGCAATCATCAGCATAGATGGCATAGGAGACACCGCGAGGGATATCATTAAACATCGAGTTAATAGCAATGTTAAAAAGCATTGGCGATAACACCCCACCCTGCACAAGTCCGTATTCTTGAGAGAATGTGTCCGATAGCACACCACATCGAACCTGAAACGTTCGTCGACTTAGGTACGATTGGACAAAGTACATCAAGTGTCCTCGAAAACCCATATCAAAAAGACGATGCATGAGCATAGTAGGAGACACCATGTTGTATGCCGATTTTAAATCGAGAAAAATTCCAATTGTAGTGCTATGATGGAGGAATCCATCTCGAATCTGGGACTCCAGTCGTAGCAAGTGGTCCATTGTGCTCCTGTTCTCCCGAAAGGCACACTGGAACCTAGATAGCAGGCAAAACCTCTCTAGATACCAGCTCAGTCTCTTCCCGATCATTCTTTCCATCAGTTTGCACAAAACAGAAGTTAACTGAATAGGTCGATATGATTTGACTTTGTTACAGTCCTTGCCCGGCTTCAATATAGGAACAACATACGAATGTTTCCATGTTTGTGGGAAAACATTATTTAGCCACAAAAAGTTGAAAAGTGCCAACAGTTCTCGCAATTGCCCTTCATCCATGTGCTTGAAAAATTCATAGTGCACTTTATCCGGCCCAACTGAAGTAGAACCTGATCTAGATATTGCATTAGTCAGTTCACGGAACGAAAACTCTTTATTATAGTCTTCTGTGTTCTCACTCCCAAAGTCCGGCATGGAATCAACAAGTGTCCGTTCTCGTTGTAAAAATACATCAGAGTACATAGAACGTCCACTCAGACCAGCAAAGAAACGTCCAAACGTGTTAGCCACCTCAAGAGGATCATCGATTGTTGCATCATTTTCAAACAGTACCGGGTATTGTCGGGATATGCGACCTTTGTAGTTAAATTTCCGAAGCGTCTCCCATAGCTTATTCATTGGTGTTCGGTGGTTAAACATCGATATGAGCTCCCTCCATGAAGTTACCTTTGCCTCACGGATTGTGCGATGAGCCTTTGCTTTGGCTCGACGATATTCAATTCGCAGAAACTCAGAGTGTGGGTCTCTCCTCATTCGATTCTGAGCACGCCTTCTCTCCCTAATGGCATTTCGGCATTGGTCATTCCACCATGGACATTTGTATCTAGTGTTACAGTTTCGGGTGGGAATAAATTGGGTGGCCGTTTCCAGCATCGCTGCCACCATGTTGTCACAATTCTCAACACCATTTCTGCTATCAAACTTAAAAGAAAAGTGCCTCTGAAACTCAGTCCAATCAGCTCGCTTAATATTCCAACCTGAAAATAAAGGTGGAACATTTGGTGGTGGTGTTCCTGTATCAGAACCCATTCTAATGTGTATGGGGAAATGGTCACTTGAATGGAGGTCCTTGTCAGTATTCCATTCCATCAGGGGAGCAATGTCGCTTGTTGTGACAGTTAAGTCAATAAATGACTCGTGGCCTGTAAAATCGTCAATTCTAGTTGGTTGACCATCGTTCAACACGCACAAGGTATTCAAGTTAATCACATCCATCCAGATATTGCCTCGAGTGTCATTTATTTGGCTACCCCACATCATATGTTTGCTGTTGGCATCCGTGCAAATGACAAAGGGCTTAGGAAGCTCTTTGATCAACTGGTCCATCTCAGTAAAAGAGAAGGTCTCATTCGGTGGAAGATACAATGAACAGATCGCAATTCGTCTGTTTTGGACCCTTATCGAACATACCACTGCCTGTAATGTAGTGTGTACCTGTACCTGGAAGTGTGACAAGTTGTTAGACACATATATAGACACTCCTCCACCCCGTCCTCCTTGACGTGAGTATTCATGATACGCAGAAAATCCAGGTAATCGGAAAGTATACCTGTCATTCATCATGAAATGAGTCTCTTGAATACATATGAGGCTGAAGTTACCATGCATGAACATGGGTTTTGCCTCGGCCCATTTGCCAATGAGCCCTCGTGCATTCCATTGTAGGATGCTAAGACCCATTGAAAAAACTAAAGGTGTAACTTATCATCAAATAAATACATACCACTTCAAACCAAAGCTTCCACAATGGGAACATATATGCATTGTGCACACTATCTGTGTGATGTATGTAACATTCAGTGCAATGTGCACTGTCAACCAAGACACAATTCAACACTAAAAACTTGTTGATGCTCTGCACTATATACAGCCTTTCTACTGCCTGGCCTTCTACTAGGTGGGTGGGGTGCCCATCCTAGTGAGACTGGGCATTCGTTTCTTCGTCCTCTGTTCAGTGAGGGGTTCCTGTTTTCCTCTAGTCTCTTCTTGAGACGATGGATGCATTTGGGATGTTGGATGTTTGCCTTTTCCTCCACCTCTATTCCTATCTCTACTATGACGGGCCACTTTGGTCCAGTGTACTCCCTTTTTGCCAATCTCTTGGCTTTCCCCATCCTCCATGTCATCAGAGGTGTCAGTCTCTACATCGACCTGGGCATTTTGACAACTCCCATTTCCACTACCTGGAGTAGGATTGTCCTCAGCCATGCTGTCTCCCACCTCACGTGGTAGTTGTGCAGGGGTTGGGACACAGTCTCTCAGTTCAGGTTCTCGGTTTGGGATCTGGAGTGTCTCATCAGAGGTGTTAACCCCTGCCTGACTCACCAGTTTGTTGAGAAGGGACAGCATCTTATCCACCTTTGTTTCCAGTACAACAACCCGCTCCCTCAGAGAAGTATCCAGGTGGTTCTGTTGCTGTGTGGTCGGTGATGTCTGAAGTATAGTGGAATATGCCGGTGTTGTGGGTCTTTGGTGCTTTTTCTCATACTCCCTCCGAGCATGAGCGTATGAAATATCCTGTGTTACTTTGATTTCACACACCTCCTTTTCCTTTCTCCAGACTGGGCAGTCGTGGGAGTAACAAGGATGTCTGTCATCAGAAGTACAGTTAATGCATTTGGGGGAGCAGTCCCCTTCATGTTTCTCACCCCCACACTTCAGACATAAGGCAACACTTTTGCACTTGGCCTGAACATGACCATATTTGCCACACTGATTGCAGAGCAGAGGGTTAGGAATGTACCTTCGCACCTCATAGGACACATAATCAAAATGTAGTTGTGTTGGGCACGTTGGCTTGTCAAATGTCAAGATGAGCAGAGGGGTGTTTTCCCTGTGAGTTCCCACCCTCCTTGTCACCCGTTTCGCTCCAACCACTCCAAACTCCTGGAGCCATCCCACTACCTCCTGTTCGGTAAGTTCAGTCAGGTCAAAGGCATAGATAGTGCCTTTGCTTGTGTTAAGTTTCTCTGCTTTCTGAACACTGCACTCCTCACTTCCGAACATTGTCGCTTTCAGCAGTCTGTCAGATTGCCTTTCATTTTTTGTTTTCAGCAACAGACTCCCATCATTCTGAAATGTCGCCTTTGATACTCGGTCTTGTCCTCCTAAGATGCCCCTAATGCAAGTCTGAACCCAAGGCCAGCCTTTACCCTTGATCGGACTCCCTGACTTCAGGGTGACACTCAGGTATAACCCCGAGTCCTCATCACCCCAAAAGGTCTCTCTCATGTTATCTACTCTGGACCTCTTTGTAGCTCTGGGTGTCCCCATCATTTACACACCAGCCTACACTTCCGCAATAGAGGCCTCCACGGTGACGTCACAAACTATTTTTCGTAACTGGCAACGCTGACTGGTAGGCAAAACAAACCGGGCGATCGCGGCCATTTGCACTGGCGTCTCGTGGTTTATCGGATTGTGAGAGCTGTTTTCGATAGTTTTTTCTCTAGTTTGTGTTTTTGTTCGTGATGTACGACTCCTCACGATACAAAGCAAAGCTCTGCCTGGGAGAGAAGGTATTTCCTGATCCGTACAAGATCGATGAGGCCTACTGGATCTCGGACAGTTTCGAGAAGCTCCCACTCGTGCTGTTTCCAGATATATTTGCGTATCTGGTCTCCACTTCTGGCACTTTCACGTCCGACAACTTGAAAGCTTTCAAGTCACTAGATGCTTGGAATGTGTTTTTGTCTAGTCATGTTGGCCCACTCAAGCTCTGCTCAGTGGATACCAGTGGTGTTTTCGTGAAGGCAGAGGTACAGGCCAGTCAGACGGCTTCAAAGTCGTATAATGCATGGGTGCTCTGCCACCCCAATGGCAGTGTTATGTCTGCCCACTGCCAATGCATGGCAGGACTTGGAGAAGTGTGCAGCCATGTGGCAGGTGTGCTCTACAAGATCCAAGCAGCCGTACTCCACGGACTGACAGAGAATGCACCAACAAGCAAGGCCTGTCAATGGAATCATCAGACAGCTACGAAGAAGGTGGAGCCCAGCAAGGTCCTTGACATTGCAGCAGACATGGGCATTCCTGCCAAGCGAAGCAGCGTCGAGTTCATCATGTCTGATGCTGCATTTCAGACAGAGCTGCAGGATCTGCCTGCTGGGTGTGCGCTGCAAAGCTCTCTGCCAGTCAGTGGTGATGTTGTGGATGGCAGGACTGAGCTGCCATATCCCATCTACAAGATGTTCTCCATCTTGAAGAAGATAGCTCCTAGTGATGCTGAGCCATCGAGGAAGTACTGTGAGATGCTGGTTAACAAACTGAAGAAGATGTACCCTAGTGATGTGATAGGGAACGTCGAGCGAGCTACTGTGGATCAGGGAGGATCGAAGGAGTGGCTTAACCAGAGGCATGGAAGGGTGACTGCTTCAGTGTTTGGTGAGGTGGTGAGCCATGTCGAGGGGGGACGACAGAGTGCATCATTGGTGCGTAAGATCGTGGAGCCAGCGTCCTGTAAGCTTACAGTGCCTGCTGTAGTCTGGGGACATACACACGAGGCAGATGCTTGTGTTGCTGTAGAAGGGGTTCTGAGCTCTATGCATAGTGAGCTGACAATTCGTAAGTGTGGGCTGTTCGTCAGCCCTGACCACCCCTACCTGGCTGCCTCCCCAGATGGTATCATTGAGTGTGCATGCTGTGGGACATGGGTTCTGGAGGTGAAGTGCCCCTTTAGCCTGAAGGACAAGTCTCCGCAGGAGGCTGGGTTTCTAGATGAGAATGGGCACCTCAAAGCAGAGCACCCGTACATGATGCAGGTGCAGGGACAGATGATGGTCTGTGGGCTAAAGTCATGTGCATTTTGTGTGTATGTGCCGGGGCAGAAGCCCCATGTTCTGGTGATAAAGTACATGGAGAGCATGGGTGACTACCTGGTGAAGGTTCTTGAAACCTTTTATGTGAAAGAGATTGTGCCAGCACTCCTGAAGTGATGTCATAGCTAGCGACTGTGCCGGGTGCCCATTAGTGCACATGTAGGTTGTTCTGTCACTGACACCAGATGGTCGTGTTGATTTTGCTATGCTGGCTGCATTGATCATCATTGTCTGGCTGACAAATATATCTTTTGTGCTAGCTTATCTTTATAACAAGGGTTTGGGTTATGGCGTGATGCTGGTGCTACAGGTGATGCTGATTACGAACTATAACATCTGTTTGTGACCTCACACAAATCATTTGCAAGTCTGTTTTATTCATCAACAATGTCACTGTCATGAAAACAAACTCAATTGAGTTTGTTTTCAATACATGATCGGAGCATGTTACCAGCACTTAGTACCATCTAATCATGCATTCCATGGAGTTTTGGGGCATCTCACGGAACCACACTTGGATGCAGGTTTATGATACCTGCACACACACAAACAACATCATCTACCTGCGTGTACATGGTGACTGGCAATGTAGACTTCAGAATGCGAAACTTCGTTCTCATTCTACCAATGACTCTTTCAACATGGATTCTAGCTCGAGACAAAAGCCTAGACTTCTCTACTTCTGCCCTAGGAAGCTGGGCTTGACCACGAACAAATGCTGGTGTCAAAACTTTGAGATTGTACAGAGCCATTTCTGTAGAAACGGTAAACCCCCGGTCCGCCAACACCACATCGAATGGATCAAGGATGTCAATGAGCTCAGATGACAGTGTGATCTTTTTGTCTGATGATCGACCTCCCCAGACTGGAGACAAGAATGTAATTGCCCCAGCTGGTGACACACCAATTAGAACCTTGCATGTGTTATGGTGTTTGTAGGAACTGAACATTTTCTTTCTGGATGTGAGATGCCTTGGCCTGTCTGTAAAAATTTCAAAGCAGTCAACTACCACTCTGACCTTTCGAAGTTCGGGATAACGGAAGCAGAGAGGGAGGTTGGCCTGTATGCTTTCCCTTGATGGCCAGATGATGAGCCTCCTGCACATTGCAGCCATTGGACTGAGGGTTCCTTGAACGATCTTTGATACCAAGGACCTGCTTACACCAAAACGCCATGCAAGATCCTGATTGGTTGTCCCAAGCCTGAGCTTCATCAACACCATAAGAACCATGTTGTGCACAGACAACCTGGATATTTTGCTAAGGTCGCACCCCAGACAAAGAACCCTTACAAACCACATGAACATTGCTAGGGATGGGAACCCGGTATAAAATTTAAATTCCTCTTCATTCTCTTTCAAAGTCTCAAATGAGTTATGCTTTTTGCTGTTCAACAGCTGCTCACACTCCTCCTTCAACGATGTGACTTCAGCCTCCAGCTTATGAATTCTATCAAGTAGAGCTGAGACGACTGTCTTGTGGTTTTCTCCCCATGTACCATCAGTATTGCAGCCAACCTCACGGGTGCCAGTTGCTGCTGACATCTCCAGCAGTGCCTCTGCAGCTCTGGCCTCTTCAATGCTGACCTGCAAGATAACAAAAAGTAGGCATTGTTATCAACAAAATAGAGATAGTTACCTACTTCTTGGTGCCAGGAAAACTGGTTGAACTGGTAGGTACCTAAGTAGCCAATGTTTGTAGCTCACCTGAGACACTGGTTCTTCGGCTGTACACATTTCATCTTGATCTCCAGATGAAGCCGACAGGTGGAGAGACGCATGCTGTTTCTGAGCTGATCTTTGTTGGGCCCTTTCTGCTCTCTTCACTCCGCCGATCCCAACGTTGCTGGCATGCTGAGATGACGGGAAGTTGAAGACACTTGGTACCCAGTCAGGACTCCCTTTCTCACTGACTGGTGCCCCTGTAATTGAATAAATATATCAAAATTTGTCTAGGTGGTGGATCAACTTTCACTCACAAACCATAGACAATATGTTTGATAGCCTGAGATGCCATGCAAAAATATTGTGGCATTTTGACTCCACAATTATGTATGACGTAGAAATGACATTCATATTAAACATGTACACAGTTTTTTTTTTAACTAGGTACTCACCAGTGATAAAATGCTTAGAGCATATCCTTGCCCCAGCGCCGGGCACAAAGTTTTTCCTCCTGGTAGCACGTACCCAAGCATTCAACCGGTCATTATCTTTGGGGAACCGATAAAAAGACACCTTATCTTTTCCAGAGCGAGAAGTGCAACCATAAGCAGCACAAGAAGTCGGCATTTTTCACGATAAAACGTGATTAACCTCCACCATCCTCTCGAATTCCCGCCGCACCCTATAGTGGCGCAACGCCTACCACGGAATGTTTTGCCTACCAGCAGCTGACTGCGCCCGGCGGCATTTTCCGTGACGTCATCCACCGGCCTCCGTGGAGGCCTCTATGGATCCCAATCACTCATTGAGGCGATTGTGACTCACCACGTGGCCGAGCTTCCACCCGACAATTAATCAAAACGAAATGGAAGAAAAAGAAAAATGGATGCTTCTCCAAAAGAATTGAATAAACAAAAACAAATTGGACTTAAAAAGTCCTCTTCCTTCTTCCCGGCCTCGCCGATCACAATCAAGAGCTTTCCGATCACACGTCCTTCCGCTCCCGTAACTGCGAACGATCTGTAAAATTGCACATAAACGCATAAACGCGCCAGTGCGCCAGGAATGTAAAAAATTATCACAAGCTGCCGAAGGTCAGACCAGAATATGACGTCAATGTAGCAAGCATTCCTTTGTTTTTCAAACTTGTGTGTAAATTTTTGGTTATAGTTGATGTTTTACTATTATAAAAATGTGTTTCTAGTTTGAAACATTGAAAACAGATTCAGAGCTACCTTTTATTTATGTTGACCTCAGAGCATCACTCAGCTTATCATTATATTCGTCTTAGAAAGGAGTACCTCAAACGACTCCACTGCTTTTAATATTGCCACTAGATGGCAGTAGTCGTCAACGCCTGGTAGCATACTGTACCGCAATACTCGGAGTAGGAATCCGAGAGCTTACAATACCGACATCGTCAATGCTGGTAGCATCCGACTATCGAGCATGCAAGCTAAACAAATGCTTGATAGATAATTTTTCGTTTATTCAGGTAGCCGAATTTCTGTGTGCTTGCGGATCGAGATCTCAGGCGGCATTGGTGACACGCAATGTCTTCGCAGCGTCAAGCATCGTGTCAGTTATCTCGCCTAGATTTCAAAAAAACTTATCAGTTCTCATGCTTTGAATAGCGAGAAACATGGGTAGGGGTGATGGTCAAGGCATTCCCAGAAAAAGTAGGCATCTCCTTCCGAATAGTGGCATCGCATGATAAAAAGGAAGGGGCCTCTACATAAACCTCCGATAGAAAAATCCCTCCGACATAGACATCACAAGTGCAAGCTACAGCTGTTAATAGCACGGCATCACATCTTTGACATGAACATCATAGAGCCCTCATGGGATCATCACAAGTCACAACCTCTACCTACTAGCGCCTAGCGGCATCAGGTTCAGATCCACCGGTTAGCAACGACTCACATTCTCTGGCAGGGACCTGGGACACCAGCACTTTGGGGCTCCATCACAATCTCCGGTCAGTGCTGATCGCATGCATTATTGCCCACAATCCTGAACATAGGTATGAACCAGCTATTCGGTAGAATCAATGCTAGACGCCCGAGTAATTGGAAGCGATGTCTGAGTTTTTGAAAACAGAAACGTCTTGGAAAACTTTTTCTCTCACACGTCCGATGCCGTTTCTCTAGATCCATCAAACCCAATAGGTTACTTGTTGTAAGTGCCTATTTTCCACCAGAGCGAACGACAAGTGACTACTGCCATCGAAATTAAATGGTATCGAATTCAACCGCATTATTAACGGTCTCCAGAATTTTATCATCCCTTCGACCTGAATCCTTTCTCTTAACCCTATTCCTGGCGGGCTCCGCCGGGACAAGAAACTGGCGGGGGGGGGCCGATTCGGCCCCCCCCTGAGATCTCGAGAACGAAGCAAGATAGCGACAAGCGGTAAACGGCATCGGATACGCACGGCCAAGATCTACAATTTTTACTCAGGTCATTTTCAGGTCAGGTCAAAGATGACGTCACAGGGGTCGAAAAAGTCAAAATGGCGGCACTACATATGGAGAGAGTTTTTCTCGAATAACTTTCGAATTAGTCAAGATAGGAACAAACTAAGGGCATCATCGTGATCCTCTCGTCAATCCGCATCGAATGATATATATGTTGACCTCGAAAGGTCAAGGTCAAAGGTTGACCTCAGGTCACGTGACCTCGAGGTCATCATATATATCATTCGATGCGTCTTGACGAGCTGAACACAATGAGACCATCCACGCGTCTGTATCTTGTTCCTGTACGGAGTTATTGGCCAAAAACCTTTAGTGACCTTTGATGACGTCACATGACCTCACAGCTGCCCAACAGCAAAACAGACCTCAAGGTAGTGAAGGTTGATCGTATATGAAGTCATGTATGGTATATGGGGCCATTCCGACCCGTTTTAGTGGTAAAAACAGGGAGTTGATTTTTCCCCCATTGACTTATAATGGGTAGGTCGCGAAATTGACCTGACCTTAGGTCACCGATATCAAAATTCCGAGATATACAAATTGCACATACTGGTACCCTAACTAAACCCTGAAGAGAAGAAATTGATCGGTCAAAAACTCTAGCTCTGGCGTGATTGCAAACTTTTCTGAGGTAGCGTCACCAAACCGCCTCTGGTGACCTGACCTGAGGTCAGATCAACTCAAAATTTTCAGACATGTTGCGTAGAAGCCTTTTAGGAAAAGTCAGAAAATTTGAGCTTCCTAGCTCAACGCGTTTGGGAGATATAACCAAAAAACCTCAGGGGGGGGGCTCCTGAGGCCCCCCCCCGCCAGGAATAGGGTTAAACTTGAAAACCTTTTATTCTAAACAGCCTTATCCAATGGACATCTATGCATTGCATCCAGCATCAAACTCGATATTCAACATGTACATTGTACATCATTTGTGAATGCTTCGGTGCCCTCCTGTCTCCATGAGCAAATCGACGATGACTAGCCGAGTGGCTCGTCATCATCGTTACGTAACCAGAATGTGTTTCGATAAGAGCTGGCGGCTCTCCGGTAGACTCCCCGTTTGCTAACGGCCTCCTCACCCGCCGCGCTGGGTTTTCGCCGTCGGTCGGCTTCCCTGTCGCCTACCGGAACCGGTGGTCGGTCTTCTCGGGGGGAGGGGCGGGGCGGGGCGGCAGGGGCGGGCCGCGTCCTTCACACGCCGTGGCTCCGCCGGCCGGCGGCTCCTCCGCAGAGATGACCCAGATAGGCCCGCCAGCCCGGTCACGTGATCCCGCTGCGCTGGGCCGGGCCGTCGGCGGCTGATCCGGGCCTCCTCGGCCGGCGCCGCGCGCCACGGCCTTGACCCGGCTAACCGGACGTCCGTCGTTGCGGGCGGTGCCGCCGCGCCGGTCCGGCCGACCGCCGCGGCCGCAGCGGGTCCGCTCGAGACGCCGCGCCGCCCGGGGTGACGGCAGCCGCGTCCGGCGCGCCCGGGAGCGGAGCGGAGCGGCGACCTGAGGGCGGGCGCCGCTCGGGCCGGTCGTACGGGGGCGGCCACTCACGCACAGCGGGGGGTATCGAGCCGGCGGCGGTGCGCCGACCTACTTCCTGCCCTGAGGCGGCCACCATCGATCGGTAACCAGCGCCGACCGGCAGCGGCCGTCAGCCAGCGGCAGCGCCGTTACCAACCGGCCGCCCAAGGCCGCCAGAGGTGCCACGGACGGCGCGCCCACGCGGACCGCCGCCGGCAACGCTGCACGCGTGCAGGTGTGCCAGTGCACAACACCTGGGCGGCAGCGGCGGACGGCGGGCCGCTGCAGACGACGGTGTCGGGCGGCTGATGTCTGACGGCGCGCGATGTCTGACGGACGGGTACCGAGCGTCTGATGCTCGAACACTGGGTTCTAACCGGGTACCTATCTGAGATCTGACTACTGCGTAGCGACTATTTGGCATTTGACTTCTGGGTGCCGAGTGTTTGATATTTGACCTCCGGGTGCCGATTGCCAGATGCTTTCTACATGTATATTGTATATTGATTTACAATTACTAAAGAATGGTTCCCACTTATGTCATTACTCGATGGGCTGTCCCCACAGGAAATGAGAAAAAATAGCGGCTACGTTTCCCAAGAATGGAAAAAAGCAAAATGTCAATAACTTCCTTCAGCGATCTCTAGATGGTCACAAACACTCTAGAAATTACATCATCCCATTTGGTTGAAGCCGCGACGGTTAAACAAACGTGGGGTACATAATCATACGCCTACATATAGCGCACACCTGCACACACAGGCAAACTGCTGTACCACATCGACGCCCTACCAGCATTACATAAACGCCCATATGGGCGTTTTCACTGCAGCTAGCGTATAGGGGTGGGGTCGATCGCACCCCGCTCCCCCCAGCTGTTCGGATGACCTCGAGAAAGAGGACGCAGGTCAGATGTCATTTGGGTCAGGATCATACAAACTTAATGGTAGCTGTAAAGTTTATAAACCCGAGGCAACTGAAAGTCTCCTTGCGATTCCCTGCTTTTTACGAGAGTACTTAGTGAAAAAAAGCAGAAAAAGTGCAATACAGTCCTCTTCTTCCACGTGTGTGAGGCCAAAGTCAGGATCGATGTACCTAATCCATAAAGTTATTATATAGATGATTGGGTCGAATATCCCCGCACCTTTCTTTCGGTTCGCGCAGACATTCCTCACCATGGAAACTGCCTAGGCACGTTATACTCGTACTGAGCGAACATCCTGCCTGAGACCAGCACGGGGAAATCGTAAGGCAGGCGTAGTAACTGCAGACCTGCCACGCAATGTGCGGCTAATCCGGCAGGATGTCATCTAGCGCCAACATGCAATCGTAATAGGCTTAGCTCATAACTAGGCCTTTTCCGCCTCCAGGAAAATGATTTTACGGTCACGTCGGTACAGCGCTTAATGCTTCAAATTGTCGATTTGTAGTCGGTGGAGTTGCAACAATTTTTGTTTCCATGGCAAGAGAATACAGGAGGGAGTAAAGTAGATAGGTAAGGTAAATTGGAGCTCCCATCTGTTCGATAATCGACACAAGTGAATGCAATAACTCTTTACTCCAGTCTAAAATCATTCATCATTACTAGTGAATCTGTGCGTAACAGTACCAAACTCTGCTCAACTCGTAATTTTCTTCAAAATCAATAAAACATGAATATGTACGTAAAATGGTAGCTTACTTCCGTTGTAAAGGTTGTATAACGTTGAGCGCATTGTTGTTAACAACAATGAGATCAATGAGGTTCGTTTGTGACCCCCTAATTCGGTCACTTAAATGGAATGAAACTGAGCCTTATCCGTACGATGGTCGTCCAAAACACGCGAACGTCTATTGAACAATGGATTGAAAAAGTGTTTCCATGACGCCATGTAACATATGTTTTGACAGCATCTCTGCCCACCACTTCTCTCTTCTAGGGCACTTATATCTTCTTCTATATATCTTCTTCTTCTTCTACATACCACAGATACGTAGGCATAATTGGAGCGTGAGCTTATGTCCCCGCTTACCACCCGTTATTGCCAGAATTTCTATTTACCTAATCTGGCCACTAAATGTTTAGACCGTCTGTGCCCATCCCAATTCGCTGTCGACTCGTCCTGGTGAAACCATGCGCTTATAGTCTGTGATCCGATCATAGTCTGGCGGTCTCTCCTGCAGCAGGCAGACGGGATCGCGCAGCTAGTGAGTTAGTCAGCTTAGCACGTGCTCAGTAATACCCCTGTCGGTCATTACAGTCCCTGCGGCGATGCCATATGGACGGCACATGACATTATGACGGCGATTGCAAAATGCTTGCATGCCTGCCACTTGAGTCTGTCTGGGAAATTTGCAGACCGCCTCGGGTCAGGCCCATGCCCGTGTGCAACCCGTTGCCATTGTGTTGACTAATGTTTCCGGCCCGGGCCAGGAAAGTCCGGCGTCGTGCCGGGCCGACCGACCTGAGGAGACACTCGCGGCGGGCGCTGGCTCGGCGCGCCGGGCGCATGTGACGATCTTTGACCTGGCGGCGGCCGTCCAGCGGCCTTCGCCACCTTCATCAGCGCCGGCGCCCACACCCGAGCGGCGAGGTTGGTGACCTTTCGACTGCCCCGGCGGACGGGAAGCGGCGTGGGGCTTCCCGTCGCCGCCGGCGAGGCCACCTCCCACGCTGACGGGGAGCGGCGCAGCGCGGCGGTCTCAGACTCTCAGCCACGCGCACCTGTACGGCAGCGCTGCGCCTGCGGAGGAGGCGCCCGGCACCACGGACTCGGCGGACCGCTGATACGGAGAAGGGCGGCACGGGCCGTGCAATGCCGAGACAGGGGCACGGGTTTCACAGCGAACGACAGTGAAACACACGGGAATGGGTGGCCCTGCTATAGAATGTCGGCTGTCTTGGGGCACATTCTCAGGACCTTATGTAATAAAGCCAGTTCTGGAAACCTATCCGGAAACGCTAATAAAGAAACGTGCTTTATCAAGAATTCTTGTCGAGCTCTTACGTAATGTTTGGCTGGGTTGTGCCATTCGATCCATTGATCCGTTAATCTGTGTTCGATCCGTATCAATGGAGAAACACAATGGCGTCAAAGTAAATGTCATATAATTGTTGACGCCAAATTAATCACAAAAGAAGTTTTCATAAGTATTTCGGCAAAATCCGTCGATTTAGGTGGTTTACTGACTTCGAAAGAGCTATCAAATGCTTTGCTCTTGAATTTAGCTCTTTTGGTTCACGAATTATGCGTGGATTTACGAAATATTGCCGAAATGTGCTTTTTCGTGATAATTTTAGCTTTAGTGATTTCCAGTGACCTCAGCAATGACCTGATCCCGAAATAACCTGTTCAACTGAATGAGAGATTTTATAACGAACTATCTATTGCTTTTTCGCGTCTTTTTGGCTTTCGAGATGATCCAGTGTGGTTCAATGTTGGGGGGGGGGGAGCTTTGCCCCCTTTATAAGGATGTATCACATATGGGTAATTTGATCGGTGTATCGCATATGAGTAATTTGGTCTATTGCAGATTACTCAAGAACGTCTGCGAATTTCGACTCGGCGTTTTCAGTACATTTCCGGACATCAGTTTTACACAACTTCTGACTAATTAGGTCTTGGGTTATCTAAGGTCATGAGTACCTAATAGAGGTCAAACTGAGGTTACATTCGGCCATTTTCGATCGAAAAAGTTAGTCATGTAGAAAAATCACAGAAAAACATATTTCAACCTAGTTTAAAAAATTGGACCGTAATAAAAAAACGCATGACAAGCAAGATAACTATCTGGAAATTATCAAACTAGAAAAATATCAAGTACCTACTTGAGGTTTTCTAACTTAAAATTTAGATTTGATATTTTTTTTAATTTAGGGAAATTAAAAAACGGAATACCTAAATGTCACAGAACACATTTCTTCTACACATGTCAAAAATAAATAAATATCTCTTAAACTGCCAGAGATATAGCCATTTCAATGACTAAAATATAGTGACTGCTTTTACGTCACGTTATTTTCAGTAGTTGTTTTTAGACGTCGCGGGTCATGAGATGACTATCCACATGTCAGATCTATGATTAACATCATAACCAGACTCATTTCGGAAACCTATTAGAGATGTCAATCGGATACCAGCTTTTTGGTATACCGATACCAAACCGATACCAAATTGGTATTTGGTATTTCAAGGCGCGTGCATTTGGTATTTTGTTGGTATTATGCACGTATTATGAATCCTCACTGATGTGAAAGGGGCTGAGAATTTAGTAAAAACTTGGTATTTTCCTCATTTCCCAAGTCGGTTTGGTTTCGGTATTTTTCCATGGATATTGTTGGTATTTGGTTTGGTATCGGTATCACGATTTTCCGTAATTGACATCACTAAAACCTATATTTCTTTATTATGACCAACTTCTCGTCTTTGCAATTTCATCATTTTTCCGATCCGACCATTGGTTACGGAGGAACGACGGGGGACTTTAAGGCTGGGGGGATCCGTGCTATCGTAAGTTATATCGGACGTGGCTGCGAAACTTCTCTCGGTACGAAACTTCTCTTGATCGGAAGAAAATCGGAGGGATGAAAAAGAAAGAGCGGCAAATCGGAGCTACGTTGTACGTAAGTTGTTTCGCAGCGTTTAAATGCCAGTTTTACTACGATTTAAATGCCAAGCAGATCAGCTGACCTCGTAGTACCATGTCGATAAGGTCGAATTCCCCATACGTCTATAGTGTAAAAGTGACCCTTATTGCAAATAGGCTGTCAGGGACATCTCCTCCTCTGTAAATTTGGAGGGATCATGTGTCGGCATTCCCATGTTCGTTTCGGAGTCCATCTGTTCCATTTGGAGCCCGTCAGTTGGCGTCAAGAGTTGGCGCAGCGAGCGCCCCGAAGACTGCGTCTGCGCACGAGGCTTCGCGATGGAGGAGCATTTTGACGAAATCGCCCTCGCTGCAGAAGAAATAGAGGGACTTGTTGAGAAAGAGGAGGCCGCAGTGTGCCGACGACTTTAAACTGTACGCCAACGCCAAGACCAAGGCAATCAGGGGGCGCTCAGATGATCGGGAGGTTTCAATTGATCAGGGACACACCAGGTGACCAGGGAACCCTCTGATAACCAGGGGTCCTTCCAGTAACCAGGGACTCCTTCAATAACCAGGGACCGGCAAGGTCTCTCAGGTCCGTTTTTGACAAAGCTGTTATTGACGTTATATGCGAGCCCTTTGCCACCAGCAGAGGGCCCTTTCAAGCCTTTTTAGGGCCGTTTAACGTCTCTTGAGTTTCCTTTGAGGCTAAGGGCCTCTTCAGCAGCCGAGGGGTCTTTGAGGCCTTTTTGAGGGCCTCTTAACGTCAGCTGAGGACCGTTGGACGCCATCTGAGGACCGTTTGGTGCCTTCTGATGGCCAGTAGATGCCAACTGAGGGCTCTCTGACACCAGCTGAGGGCACGCTGACACCAACTGGGGGCCTCCTGACACCAGCTAAGGGCGCTTTTATATTTGACACGAGCTCAGGGCCTTTTGACGCCCTTTGAGACCTTCTGAGGTCCGTTTGACGCCAGCAGAGGACCCTTTGGGGTCATATGAGGGCCCTTTGCTGCCTTCTAAGCGGCCTTTGAGGCTTTTTGAGGGCCGCTTGACGCCACCTGAGGACCGTTGCGGTTGGACTCCAGTTACGGACCGTTTGAGGCCTTCTGATGGCCATTTTGCGCCAACTGAGGGCCCTCTGACACTAGGTGGGGGCCCTCTGACACCAGATAAGGGCCCTTTAAGGCCTTCTGAAGTCCGGTTAACGCTAGCGGAGGGCCTTTTGAGGCCAAATGAGGGCCCTTTGAGACCTTATAAGGGCTCCTTGAGACTTTTGAGGGCCGCGTGACGGCATCTGAGGACCGTTGTACTCCAGCTGACGACCGTTTGAGGCCTTCAGATGGACTTTTGGCGCCAGCTGAGGAGGGCTCACTGACACCAGCTGGGGGCCCTCTGACACAAGCTAAGGACTCTTTAAGGCCTTCGGAGGGTCGTTTGACGCGAGCTCAGGGCCCTCTGACGCAGGTTTAGGGCCCTTTGACGCCCTTTAAGGTCTTCTGAGGTAGGTTTAACGTTGGCTGAGAGCCCTTTGAACCCATCTGAGGGCCCTTTGAGGCCATCTTGTGGCCCTGCATTTGGCCATCTGAGGGCCCTATGACACCAGATGAGGGCCATTTGACGCTAACCGAGGGCCCTTCGAGACCATCTGAGGACCCGGTGACCCCATCTATGGGCCCTTTGAGGTCTTTTGAGGGCCATTGAAATTTCACCACAATACCCCTGGCTGCGCTACTGGGCATTTATGGACTCATATGGGCCTGCTGGGGAACGAGATGGGCCCTCCCGGTCTTTTCAATCATTATTTCAGTTCATTTTACATGGTTTTCGGCGGTCTAAGGATTAGGGGCCCAACTCGAATGGGGGGAGGCCCGTGTGCCCTCTCCTGTGTGCGGCCTTGCCGACACTACACCGCTTCCCCTCCCTCCGCCATAAACGCACCGCTGCACTGTTAAGCGCCGTCCGCCGACAAATACGGACCGGCGCCGCAACCGGCTCCCCCGCGGCCTGCCTCGCGTTGACATAGCCCTTCCCGAACACCAGTGTAACCCCCACGCGGCCTAGGTATCGCCGCGCCCACCTGTCCGCGGCGCGGCCTCTGATGGCGTATCGGATCATTGATGGTGCGATACATGTTTTGGTCAGATTTTCGCAATTAACGCGAAAAATTGCCCAAAACACTTTTTAAATTTTGAAAAAGTGATTACAAAAATGACGTGAAAGTGACCGTTTTCAACGTGTAAATTTAAAACGCTCTAGCGCAGCCATTTTTGAAGAAATCGACTTCAAATTTTGCACACGTGTTCATCAACCATATTTGTTTAACATATGTTTCGGTTTTGTGAAAATTTTGAAAATTTCTTATATTTTTCTCTTGAGAAAGAGGTAAAGCTTCACTACGATCGGCCTTCCGATCGACCGAGAAGATTCGTAAAGTTAGTTCGTATCTTCACCATTTGCGATACAACTTGCGTATCTACTTAGCCTACGATGTGATGGATCCCTCCAATATCTGTTCCGATTCAACTTACGTTTGATCGCAACTGCGAGGTGCCTTGCGATCACATGGATCCCCCCAGCCGCTTCCCCCAACAGGATCTGGAACCTGCCAGCATAGGCGGCGGAACGGGGGGAGGGGCACCGGGGCACCGTGCCCTCCCTTTGATGTTGACATTTTAACATTAGCCCTATGGGCGTTGCATGGAAAGAATGGGACCAAAAGTCGGCAGTGCCCCCCCCCCCCTTAACCCTCGCATGTGTAGGGGGGGGTCGGATGGACCCCCCCCATGGTTTTTCGCAAATAACTCGCGTAAAAAGCGGCCGATCGCGACGAAACTTTCAGTACCCTCGCATTGATCAATTTTACACCTACCCTGAAAATTTCATGACCCTGACTCAAATGACCTTTGACCTGTGACCTCTTTTCCGAGACCATGTTTGGCCGGAATCGCGATTTCGCGTACGTCGGCTCGCACTAGCCGCGTGTTTGCAAGCTTTTCGTGGTTTCAAACGTTCAAACATGTGATTTGATGTTACTCCCGTGTGTGTCAAGGTCACCTGAAGGTCAGGTCAGGTCATTGACCTTTGGTGACCTCGGTTGACCTCGGGTCACTTTTTCGAGTTTTACATGTTTCTAGGCTAGTTTTTGGAGCTGAATTCGAATTTAGCAACCATTTGAACATTTACGAAGTAGTTTTGGTGACTTCGTAACATGTTACGAAGCTGTCAGAGGCGGTTGACACGTACTACGAATACCCGTCACGACGCCTACTGGTTGACCTGACCTGACCTGACCCGACCTGGTCTAAATGCTTCAAGACATCATCTGTGATCAAAACTAACACGATATTCGTGATCAGCACCCCGAAAAACCCCTTAGCAGCCACACTTTACGACTTTCTAAAAGGTCCCGATTTTCCCGACTTTGGGTCATTGACCTGACCTGGAAGGTCAACCAATGACCTAGGACCTTAAAATTGGGTATCATCGGCTTCCTCTCGTCACGGGCAACACGCTCGTTTTTTCCGCGAAGCTCTAGCTCGATCAGGGGCCAAACGGCAAGGGGGGGTCCAACCGACCCCCCCCCCCCTACACATTAGAAGCTGGCAAACGCCGCACACATGCGAGGGTTAAATGAAGGTGTTCCGCCGCCACTGCCTACCAGACCTCAACAGGGCGCGGGTTAACCCGCGCCCTGGTGGGGTCTGTTTATAACGCGACCTGGTGGGGGGGGGCTATTTTTTGCCCCCCCCCCTCGTATCTCCGAAACTACTGGACGGATCCACAAAATTCAAACGGCGTTCGAAAGGCCTGTCAAATTTGTCGGAGGAAACCAAATTTCATTGACCTCGGGGTCACCGATGACGTCACAGGTCAGGTCAAAGATGAAATGTTTCACCGTTCACGGGTCTTCTAGGGAATGCGCTATAACACCGAGGAAAACGCATTTTGTCGAGAATCAGCGGTGGGGCGTCAGTTGCCTAGTAGATATGTTGCTATTAGAGGTCACTGGCAATACCAGGTCAGGTCACAGGTCAGGTCACCAAGGGTCACAGGTCAGGTCACATGAGCCCAACTTTACTAAGGTTGTGTGATACATGTTTTATGGCCAATTTTTCATTTCCAACTCAATGGTGTTGGTTATAAGACTATCAGGTACGGCTTAGGTCACTTTCTGGTGAAGTTCAGGTCAAGGTCAGGTCAAGGTCAGGCCAAAAAAGGTCAAATTTTAAAGTTGATAGTTTTGCATAAAATGGGTATTGATTCGATGCAGCTCGTCACGGGGAGTCTAATGGTGGTCTTTGTTTTGCGCTACGGGGTCTAAAATTGCTAAAAATTGAGTTTGAAAATTTGACGTCATCAATTTTGAACAGTTTTTTTCGCTATAACTTCGCCAAAAAAAGAGGTATCAATCTCAAATTTGGTATGTGGATGGAAGATGGTAAGGACTATCACATATATTCCGGTTTTTGCGAAATTCAAAAAACTTTTTGGATTTTTCGATTATTATATCCAAAAAATCTATTTTTTAATTTTTGGGGGTCAAAATCCAAAAATTTCAAAAATCCGAGATAGCAGTTTTGTAGCCCTGTCCAATCTACAGCTTTTATGTCTTTATCATTTTTCTGTATTTGCAAAGCTATAGGCCTGACAGCTCTTCCCGCGAAACCCTTTTTTGGGTCGAAAACGGCAGAACATGACGTCACTCTGACGTCATTTCCGGCCAACCTATCATAGCCTTTGGAAAAAATTTTTGATCACAATGTGTAAAATTGATGTCCGGGAGGGTACTGAAAGTTTGGTGACGATCGGCGCAGTGGTTCTGGAGATATATCGAAAAGTCTGGAGGGGGGGGGGGGCAAAATATAGCCCCCCCCCCCACCAGGTCGCGGGTTAAGCGACTTGCGCTATGTTTATGGGTGTTTCATCAAAAATATCATCGCCACCAGCGAGCTGACCTTCTGGCTTCTGCACGCCGAGGTGGGTGAAGGCGGACACGACTCGGATCTTTGCCCATAATTATACCGGACTTCGCGGAAAAACGAACGGATGTGCGGTTACGAGACACAGTGACTGGAATCCAAGTGTAAGGCCTCAGGTCAGCTGACGACCTCTCAGGATAGGTCAAAGACTGAGGTTCGGTTTTTGGTGCACCTGTTAATTGTTACCTCTCCAAAAATGTTCGTTGAGTTACGATAGGTAGCATTGCGTCTGCCGTGTTCAACCACGTCTGATGGTATCCTTGGGAAAGGCTGAGCTTGATTGTTGACCTCAGGTCAAGTCAATATCATAAATCCAATGACCTCAAGCGACCTCATTGATGTCATGTGACGCCACGCTCGGTCCAAAAGGTACAAAGCAAGGATTGGGCCTTGCAAGGAGAGTATGGAATTGTGATGAAATGTGTTTGATGTATAGATCTTTTTTATTGCTTGAAAGGTAGTCTCCTCACTTTCCTAATGACGTTGGTCCACACGACTGACCTGTCACTAAAGCTCAGGTGACTCATCGAAATTTCAAGATAAGCAAATACAAGATGAGGACTCTATGAGCTCAATTCTTCGTAATAGCGTCAGCCTTAGCAAATAATTCCCTGACACTTCGAAATGTATGGGTTGCAAAGTCGCAACAATTTTGGGCCTTGCAGAGGTTTAGTTATCATGGCATAAGTCAGTGATCTGACCTGGCTAGAAAATGCGGTGGGTGGATGTCAAAGATCTGATTCTTAAATTAAGGATCAGCTAGGCCAAATTCCACTTCTGTATCTCAAAAACGATCTGCGTATTCACGAAAAAGTCGGAGAGATGCATCAAACGCACGGCGGCTATGTCCAAGTTGTAGTTTTGGCTTGAGCGATAGCCGAGAGCTGCAACCGCGGGCTGTAGGAAACAGCTGTAGTATGCAGTATGGGCTATGTGAAACAGCTGCAGGTAGTGGGCTGATCGGTAGCCGGTATGCAGCTATGAAAATCATACGGTGTAGAGATGTCAATCGGATACCAACATTTTGGTATACCGATACCAAACCGATACCAACTTGGTATTTGGTATTTCAATCCTCCTATATTTGGTATTTTGTTGGTATTATGAACCCTCACTTATACTAAAGAGGCTGATAAATTGGTATAAATTTGGTATTTGCCTCATGTTCCTAGGTTGGCTCGGTTTCGGTATTTCCTCACGGTTTTGGTTGGTATTTGGTTTGGTATCGGTATTCAGATTTTCTGCAATTGACATCACTAATACAGTGGGCAGGGGCTGCAGTTCTGGGCTGCAGCCGTGGACTGTATGGTTGTGCAGCTGCATGGTCTCTGCGCCGGCCATGGGTGTCGAGCCCGTGTGCCACGCGGCGGCTGGAGCAGCTGCCGCGAGCTGCAGCTGTGAGCGGTGCAGGCTGTAACGCTGCCGTGTGCTACGGCTACTGAGCTGTGACGGGCTCGGCACCCGTAACAGCTGGCAGCTATAGCCATGGGCTGAGCAGCTGTCGTGACCTGTGAGCTCTACGCTATGGATTGCAGCTGTGGGCTGTACGGAGGTCGTGGGCAGCAGCTGTGACCTGTGAGCTGTTCGGCGACCGTGACCTGTGAGCATTTACGGCAGCCGTGGGCTGCAGCTGGGGCTGTGCGGCTACTGCGGGCTGCAACTGTGGTCTGTGCGAGCTGTAACGCTGCCGCGAACTGTAGCTGTGAGCTGTGGGAGCTGAGCAGCGGCCATGGGCTGCAGCTGGGTGGGCGCGGCTGCTGTGTAATCCTCCCGTGGGCTGTGGGGTGGTGTTGGGCTGTAGCTGTGCCGCGGCTGCCGCGGCCTGTGAGCTGTGTGCCGGCGCTGCCGTGGGCTGCAGCTGGGGGCTGCAGCTCGGCGGGCCGGCGCGGCGGCTGCGCGGACCGCTTCCGGCCGCGTCTGGCCGTCGGCCGTGCTCGGATCGATGGTGGGCCGGTGGGCGCCGCGAGGCCGCCAGTGATGGGTGCGTGCCGCTCCGGTGCCGGTGTGGGCCGCCGCCAGTCGCCCGGCCACCGCACCATGGCAGCCGCCGCACGCTAGACGCGCCGTCACCGGCCATGGAGGCCGACCGCGACCCGTCGGCCAGCACGGTGAGTCTGGGAGCGCGCCGGCCGGCCGGTCATGGCCGCCGGGCGGCCGGCAGCGGGCCGGCCCGCCGGACCAGCGCCGTCGGCGGTCGATACAGCCGCCAACCGGGCGGCCGCCGAATCCTGCCGCACCGCCAGCTTCATGTCGTGCCCGCTCGCTCCGATCTCCGTGCCATGGCTGAGTTCGTGGTGCCCACACGATGTGGCCGCCCACCTGTGCTTACTGTGTGCTTTACCTGTCCCCTCTGCCTGTGCTGTCTGCATGTGCTGGCCAATTGTGCGCTGCATCTGTGCCACATAACCGTGCCACGTTCTTATGCCGCCGAAATGTACGGCTTACTACCAGTCCTGGTTATTTTTGTCGTCAAGATGCCGCTTTTCTTAATTTTGCTGTTTACCGATGCCGTATGCACTATGCAGCATCATCTAGGACCTGGCAAAGCTCACCCGTTACCATTGAACATTATGCCTGATGAAATAAACGTATATAATGCATTATGCACCTGTGAATACGTTACCTACACCTCAGCCAATAGCTTGTACTACGCCACTGTGCTGCCTATTTTATTCGTCTACATTGCAGTCCGCCCCCTCATCCCCCCCCCATTCCGCCTTCGTGGTTTTCTTGCATGCAGTGAACCCACCTAAGCTACACGGTGATCCCACGTACTGTACATTGAGCACATTTTTGCATGGACATTCTAGCTATTCTGCACGATTTTATTGCATCCATTTGTAATGGATCCTCAGTTAGTGCATCAGCATGCAGTGTCCAGCCTCGAACAGCATCCTCAGTGGAGTTTGGACCTATCCACCTATTCGTGCATCCATCAATCTAGGTACAGTTTTTCAAATTGCAATGTATTTAACACCGATACATGAAGCAATATGTATAGATGCGGTACCTATCAGGTATTTCATTGCAACATTATAAAGCAGTGCCTATGGTCAATGGTGTCATTCTGTACCGGATAAACATTTACAACATCTGCATTCTACATGTGGGAAGGGAAAACGGGTAGGTAATGACTACATTGCTATGCATTGAATCAATCTGTTAAGTACACAAGCAGGTATATACTGTATCCACCCTCTATGTAGAATTAAAAACGTGAGTGGTATCTACGAGGGAAGGTGGGGGCGGGGGAGGGGGAGGGGCACTTTAAAAGCACCATTCAAATGGTCCTAAAACAATAACCAAGGCAAAATGCACGAGGCGAAGACTCAACCTCGTTAAGAGATTATTTTGATCAGCCGTGAAAAGTTAACGTTTGAAGCCAAGGAATAGGCGAGGGTTAAGTCAAATACCCAGAAGCGTAGTTTCAGAATTTTTAGTTTTTAAAAAACATTTGCTGAGCAGCTCTTGTCATAAACTCGTTCAGGTTTGTGCAGCAAATCTCACGTATCTAAGTACTACGAATGGCCGATTACGTCACTGTTCGCAGCGAGCTCGACGCCGACCTACCATGCCGTCGCCACTGGTTCCGGAAAGGTCGGCATGTGACCATCGAAAACTACGGTCAAAAACCCAAAAGAAAAACTTAAAAACAAGAAAATTAAATTTCGGCACAATACAAGAGAATATACCGATTGGAATGGCAAGAAGGATGGCAATACAAAGTAAAAATGCAAAAATCACGAGCTACACAGGAACGCAATGTCTAAGTACGACAATTCAAACTTCGAATTTAGAGAAGCGAGTTCCAAGCGACACAAAATAACGCCTCACACAAGCAATGGTGATTGAACGAAACGTTGAGCTCAGTCATGTCGGGAGCGATATTATTAAGAAAAAAAATCATCATTGAAAAAGTCAATGCTGCAGTTATAGGACAAATACTTTATTTAAAGTATTTTAGCCTTTTTTTAAGCCTTATTTTAGCGTCAAAATAAAGGTTGCGCTTATTCTACCTATCAATAGCCGTTTTCACGACGGGCTATTCGGCGAGTGCACCTAATCTGACCAAATCCGCACCTAATCTTTTTTACAGCAAATATCTGTATTTTATGAATTTATTTCAGTGTTTTCATCGATGATACTCTCTGATAATATGACAAAGCAGGCATATAAGCAACTAGTGCAACCCTAGCTGATCGCTAGTAAGAGACACACTGAACCTGATTTGACCAAATATGCACCTGATCTGCACCAGATGTGCACCAAATGTGTACCAGATGGCCGTCGTGAAAACGGCTAGTATAAGTGCATATGTCTGAAAGGTGACATCTTCAAATACATAGGTGACATTTTTGTGCCTCTATTTATGTGGAGGTCGGAGGGCTTGTCCGAATCAACTCAATGTTACGAAATTCACCAAAGTCGTGCTTGGAGGGAAACGAGCTATAAAACAGAATAAAGAAAAGCAAGCACGAGACAGACACGAAAATAAAGACGAGACAAGCAAGTTAGCTTGTCTTTATTGTCTTATAGCTCGTTTTCCCAGAAGTTTGATTTGGTGACTTTCCTAACATTGAGTTCATTCGGGCAAGCCTCTCTAGTCTCTACCCCCCATAACAAATAAATGTAAATAAAGGCACAAAAATGTTTCCTTCGGATTTGTAGATGTCACCTTTTAGCTATGTAGATACATGCACTTATTTTGATAGTAACACCAGTATAACCACAATTTCTACGCTAAAATAAGGTACTAAAAAAATCGTCAAAATGGTGAAACTTTTTCTTGTTAAGTTTGTCTTTGGTGACCTCCAGTGACCTCAGCAATGACCTGATCGGAAAATTATCTGTATATTTCTGAAGATTTTTGTAGCGAGATATCTATTGCTTTCTTCCAGAGCTTCAATTTTCGAGATAATCGGGTGAGGCCAAATACGCCTCCCTACCACCATGTCGAAGCTGGCTGAAACCCCCACCCGGTCATGGGTGAAGCGTTACAGTAGACCTTATAGTTTGCTGTGAACCTGGGATTTTTTGATCGCGCAAAAAGGTCAGAATCCATTGCGCACTTGAAAGGCAGGTCAAAGTCATTGACCTTTGATGGCTTACATCGACTTTTGTGAATGTTACATCCCCATTCCTGATCTCGAACTTCGCAATCATTTGAACATTTGGGACCACTTGAGCCCGCTTGACTCGCGGCCAACCGATCAGTGGTCATAAATGCCTACCTGAAAAATAGTCGGCGGGACGCCTAATGGTTGACCTGACCTCCTGACCCGACATGACTTGACCCATCACAAATGCATAAATACGTATCATATTTGAGCAAGGTGTGTATAGGAAAAATTAGGAATAAAGATCCAAAAATACCACAGAAATCACTCAATTTAAGTAGTTCTGGCAGGTCTCGATTTTCTTGAGATTCGCTCCATCAACTTGACCAAGAAGGTCACCTAATGACCTAGAAACATTAAGTTGGGTGCCAGCTGCTTTGCTTCGCCACGAGCAGCACGCTACTAACTTCTCGCGAACCTCTTTCGTGAGCCTCTAGGGACCGTGTGACTGGGGGTGACGGCCGAGGGGTCCAATCGTCCCATCGCTTTGCGTACGTACATTGGTTGCTAAAAAGGCTAATACGAGCGAGGGATGTACCAGAAATTAGTGTGGCGCTTATTTGACGATAAGCGAGCGCAATGAGTAGCCACTAAAAGCATTCATGCACGTTCGCACGCATCAAGTTAGACCCAAATGATTTGTGTGTCATGCATCTAGACGGCAAAGACGAAGAAGAGCCCGTGCGCGTGCGCACGTGTATCAGCATCTAGGCTGTCACAATTGTAAACGCAGCGCCTGATGAAGACTTAAAGTGACCCTCCCACCTTAAAAAGTTAATGAATTGGCATGAAAGTGATGTACCGTGGCTCAGAAAGAGAGAAAATGAATATCTACCAAATTTCACCGAAAAATATTCACCGGTTTTCGACACATGACTTTTTTGGCCCTCTGCTGTTCCTATGACGCCATGTGGAAGCAATAATTTCACATTTGGTACCTTAGCCCGGCAGTTGCTGGAGTATTCCGCCACCCGCCGGTTTTTTTTTGGGGGGGGGGGAGGCGTTAAACGCCCCCAGCCGATAACTCGAGAACCCCAAAAGGTGCAGCGAAAAACACGAGATGGCAAACAAAAGAATGCGACGAGATGTTTCAGATGAGATGAGATGAGATGAGATGAGAAGTTTCAGATGAGATGTTTCAGATGAGTATTTGAAACCTGAATTTTGAATTCACAGCTAGGGACCGAGGTCATCAAAGATCAATGACCTGATATGACCTTCAGGTGACCTTGACACCCACCCTAATGCATGGGGCCAACACCATATCACATGTTTGAAGGCTTGAAGCCACGAAAAGACTGCAAACGCGCGGCTAATGCGAGTCGACATACGCCGATTCAGACTCCGGCCAAACATGGTCTCGAAAATTAGGTCACAGGTCAAAGGTTATTTGGGTCCAGGTCATGAAATTTTAAAGGTAGGTGTATAATTGATGAACTCGAGCGTACCTACTGAGAGTTTTGTCGCGATCGGCCGCTTTTTACGCGAGTTATTCGCGAAAAACCGGGGGGGGGGGGCGTTCGACCCCCTATACAGGCGAGGGTAGGTGGGATTGTCACTTTAGCTAAAAATACACCACGAGAATTCGTCTATATCACTAGTCACTACCCAATACGCATCGTCATATAGGGCCGTGCACACCCAAAGTATTACGTGTGAGACCGTCCATACTCCAACAAAACCCAATGTGAGACTATATGCCCCACCCACATACACTGCCCCGAGTGAGACCTTCTATACCCCACAACACCCAGCACTGAGACCGTACATCCCATCCGCATCGCCGCGAGTGAGACCTTCTATACCCCACAACACCCAGCACTGAGACCGTACGGCGTACACCCCATCCGCATCGCCCCGAGTAAGACCTTCTATAGCCCACAACACCCAATGTGAGACTATATGCCCCACCCACATCCACTGCCCTGAGTGAGACCTCCTATACCCACCAACACCCAGCACTGAGACCGTACACCCCACCCACATCGCTCCGAGTGAGACGAGCCCTCTCTCTATGTTCCAGTCCGAAGGAAGGAAGAGACCCTACAAGGTCTGGGACCATCGACGCTACGCCAAAAAGGCCCTGGTGGCCGGCTCGCTGACCGAACTCATAGCCAGAGGTAAGACGACGTGCACCCAGAGTCAGCGTCTCAGCATTTGTAACTATTTATAATCGACACACAAAACGAACTCAGTCACCGACTCACCGGCATATGTGAGACGTTGTTCATACCTGGCGGTGATCCGATCTCCGAATTCGACCTCGGTACACCCAGTCCAGTTAGGGTCGTCGGAAAGTTCATCGCTTCTGAGCATTATCTGGTCAAAGGGAAGGGGCTCGACAATGCTCAAACTTCGTCCTTGGTTAACCTTTTGCTTCTGAGGACGTTGTCTTCGCTACTCATCAAGTAACAAAGCAAGGCATTTGTTAACGAGGAAGCGAGCGCAGCAAGCAAGCGAGTTTATCTTTGGTTTAATCAACGGAAAAATATCGATATGAGCGGCCCGATCCGGCCCCGTGATGCTTTGCAGATGCTTATATCATGTTGTAACAAATAGCACCAATAACACTGTGTTTTTATTACTCTATGCTTATGGCTCGGCAACCGTTCGACCGACCGAAAAAAGGTCTTCCGTATCAAAGAGCCATCACCTAAATAATGAACCCAACTTCTTTTGATGCATAGCATACCTACGGGTCGCCAACACGGCAGGTGCCACGTGTCACGCCAAGGAGTGCTAACCGTTTACAATAACTCAGCGTTGACTGGGCGGATTGCGCGAAACTTAGCCGATAGGTGAGCATGAACCGGATGATGAATTCCCATTTATCACGGTTGGAGTGATATAGCAACACGTGCGCACCTGCATAAGTCGTTTCTACATCTCAAGAATGGCTATGCCAATTGCGCCTAAATTGGGTAGGTACACCATTAGGGATCGGTTAACACACGCAGTGGAAGGGTTCCAAGAACTACGCACAGTGGAGGGGAGGGGGGGGGGAGAATATCACCCCTCTTAGGTCTCCGCTCCTGTGGGAGTTAATAAGACGAAATTTGGAGGGTAAGTGGGAGCGGTGAAGAATTCCAATGTGTGTTAATTTCATGACTCTAGGTCTATATATTCAAGGTCAAATGAGGTCAAATGTTGTCAACTTTGCCATGTGAGGGACTATTTTGTGTTTACACGCCCATAACTCAAAAGGTTACCGGCCGATTTACTTATTTCTTTTACCATACAACAGTGCATACATTTTTGAGCATATATACAGGGCGTTGCAGATAAATCCGACACTTGGAAAAAACGTGTTTATTCGAGTGCTATGCTCACGATGAAAAGTTGGGCAGTATGTTACATCTCCATGATCAATTGCCTCCCCCAAAACACAAACACAGGAACGCCAACGGACGCCCCCACGTCTTCCAGCAAGACTCCGCCCCGGCGCACAAGGCCAGGACGACGCAGGCGTGGCTGCTCAACAACGTCCCTCACCACTGGTCGCCGGACTTGTGGCCACCCTCCTCTCCTGACTGCAACCCCATCGATTATTTCTTCTGGGGCGTGATCGAGGCCAAGACCAACAAGCACGCACACAATACCGTCGACTCTCTCAAGGCCGCCATCGTGGCAGAAATCGCCGCCGTAGACAAGGACACGGTCGCCAAGGCGTGCGAATCATTTCGCCCTCGGCTTGAGATGGTCGTCGCCGCCGACGGCGGTTACATCGAGTAGAAGTGCAGCATATGACTCGAACTTGTGCTGAATAAAATCCCAGGCCTGTGTGTGCAATATTCATGCTTTCATTGCCGATTTCGTATTTTGCCTCTCAAGTGTCGGATTTATCTGCAACACCCTGTATGTAGAGAATCTCTTGCTAATCCAACCATATAACTGGCAGTTAGAAGCCCGCTAAGAGTAAGATTTCGCCGGCTGAGGCGGGGATCGGCCGACGCAGGACACGTTTCTGTCACAATTATGTGTTTACACCCTCGTAACTTAAAATGTTACCGGCCGATTTTCGATTTTTTAACGTTAAGATTGCCTGTACAATTCTAAGCCTTTTCATCAAATCAGCTCAACGCAAAGAAAGAACTATCCGGCGCCGGCACAGTCTACCAGTCAGGCGGCGAGTAACGGCCGGCGCCGGCCGCCACACCGCCCTCCGGCAGGACGTTTGACTTTACATCCCTGTTACTAGAAAACGTGAGGACCGATATACTTATTGCCTGTACAGCAAGATCCACAATTAAATTTTAGGCAGGTGCTGAAAGTTTGACGTTAATGGAATGGTTACGGCGTGAGTTATTGCCTATTGGCGAAAACAGGAGGGGTGGGCGAAATCCCCCCCCTTCCACAGTGCGTGTTTAAAGGGTGCCCCGTACAAGCATGCCACATCGTTAACCACCGAGGCAACTGTATTTTTAGAGCACTAGAACAAAAAACAAGCCGATCAGGGACGGTTTGGTAGTGACCCAAATCCCTTTAAAAACAAACTTCCTTATTTCCGTCTGAAAGCTGACGACATAGCCGACAATGTCTAGACTTCCAGTCTTTTCTTTTTGCAGTTACGATATCACATTATAACTCCTGTTCGTTTAATTGAAAAAAAGTGGTGTCCTAATTTGAGTGACACCATCCATCGTTAAGAAGCGTTGTTGATGTCTGAATCCAGTCAATCATCTCAGTGACACGACATATCGGTTTGAGTGACTTCACCTCCGTCTGAGCGATGTGAATTCTATCTAAGTGACGTTACCTCTGCATGCACCTAAAAGACGTCACCTCCACTTAGGTGTGGTGCCCACTGCCCTCCGCTAAGTGTGGTGCCCATCACTAAGTGTGGTGCCCTCCACTAAGTGACGTCCCCGTCGCCTCAGCGTTATCCCTCCACCTGAGTGACACGGTCGCCGCCGCCGGCAGGCCGCGAGAAGCTGCGCTATGAGGCCGTCGGCAGCGTGTCGGCTGTGCTGGAGACGGACGGCACGGCCGTGGACGACGCCGAGTACTTTGCCACACTGCCCGACAACACCGTCTTCCTGCTGCTGCGCGAGCAAGACCGATGGGTGCCGCCCGGCGTCGACGTCCTCAGAGCAGGTGAGAGCTCAGCGCTGTGACCTCAGGTGGCGATCAATCGCTCTGGTGTGACCTCAGGACCTTCCGGAGTGACCTTAGTTGACCAGTTCCTCTGTTGTGACTTCAGTTTAGCTGAACATTAAAATAAAACCACTGGCACTGCCAATGGCAAACCTTCAACGGGTTTAACCCCGGCTGATGAAAGACCTTCCATATCGATATGAGCATCAATTATTTCCATGGAGCGATGGTAGAAACGAAAAAGTAGAGGCCAAAGCTTCAAACAATTGGTACGGCACATTATGCGTGGGTAGTACAGTAACGCAATATTCTGGAAACAGGTGCAAGATACGCAGATTCCATGTGCCGTATCCTATAACCTTTTCTCTGTTCGGCTTACGTGCTTGCCAGAGGAACTCGCCAAATCAAACAAAAGCATCGATGCATCTACACATTGAGAGTATGTACATATATACGGTGATCATATGCACGTGATTTTCCGCGTCCACTCGTCTACGTTTGAAGCGTATCCTGTTCCTGGTCAAAAGTTCACCATGATCCTTATGCAAGCGGCATATTTGGCAAATTCAGCTTATGATTGCCTGCCCTTGAAAAGTCACGACAGGAAAACTGCATATGAATACATGCATGAAACTCTCATCCGTGTATGTATCTCAGATTAACTGGAAACCGCTACACCGCTACACAGCATCATATTCCATCGACCAGCAGGCTGCACCTGGCACTCCGACACAACCTAGGCAGTTGACCAGGCGCGTCCAGTGTCACCGCCCGCGGCTGACCATCGCCCTCCTGTCCCGGCAGCGCTGACCTGCATTCCACGCATCGTCTGCCAGACAATGCAGGCGCTCGACCTGCGGGACGAGGCGCCCTCCTGGAAGATCGCCGACAACCGCGGGCAGGTGACGGTGCAGCTGCACTGGGACTCGAGCCGCGGCGTGCCCGGCACCGAGCGGCGCCCCCACCTGGTGGTGCGCGGCATCGGCGAGATGCCCAGTGAGCCGCCGGACGCGCCGCCGCCGGTGCCGCCGCACGGCGCGCCGCCGCCCTACCCGGCCCGGCTCAGCCGCCAGGGCAGCTCGGTCGAGTCGGCCACCGCGCCGCACGTGCACACGGCCGAGTGCGGCGCGCCGGCGCACCACCACCACCATCACCACCACGCCGCGCGCGGCTCGCCCGCCGAGAAGACGTGCGACTTCCACTGCTGCGCGCTGCATCGGGCCGGCGTCGGTGGCGGGCCCGCCTCGGCGGCCGCCATCACCAAGTCGGCGGCCACCTCGCCGA
This sequence comes from Amphibalanus amphitrite, assembly GCF_019059575.1. Taxonomy (NCBI): domain Eukaryota; kingdom Metazoa; phylum Arthropoda; class Thecostraca; order Balanomorpha; family Balanidae; genus Amphibalanus; species Amphibalanus amphitrite. Next base: position 840,199 of record NW_024881589.1, read on the forward strand.
TCCAGGAGGTGGCCGGCGCGCGGCGACAGCCCGGCCACGTCCGCTTTGACGGCACGCTCCGGGAGGCGCCCGCGGCGGCGCCGGCGCCTCCCGAGGCCAAGGGTGGGCCGTCGACCTCGGCAGCGGCGGGCGGCGCGGTGGGCGGCAGCGACAGTTCCGAGTCAGAAGAGGGAGAGGACAACACCGCCAACGAGGAGGGCACCAGCACCAAGCTGCTGCTGCTGGTCGACCAGCTGTCCGTGGAGCGGACACGCTACCTCAGCATCAAGGACATCGGCGTCATCCTGGAGCGGCTCAGCTCCAAGATTCTGGACGTGGAGCGGATGGAGCGGCAGCTGGACGGAGACGACTGCCGCACCTGGACTCTGAAGGCCACCATCCGCGGCGACGTGCTGCGCGAGATCGGCGTGGTGTACCACGGCCACTACCACAGCATCAGCGAGCACCCGCGCTACGCGCGCCGCTCTCAGCCGCCGCCGCCGCCGCCGGCACCGCCGGCCGCCGAGCCGCCGGCCTCTCAATGAGAGCACGGGCCGCCGGCCGACCCCGAGCAGAGCACCTACGTCCCGGCCGAGACGGTGGGCAGGTGGCGCGACCAGCTGCTGCAGGCGCGCCAGCAGCAGGAGCGGCTGCTGGCCGCCGCGCAGCCCAGCACGGTCGGCGTGCTGCTGGACCCGGCGCCAGTGCCGGCGCCGGCGGCGCGGCGGCCGGCGCGCAATACCTGCTGCGCCTGCTGCCTGGCCGAGGACTCGTCGCTCTGATCGGGGGCGGCCGGCGGCCGACAGTCGGGCCCCGCGGCGGCCGCCGAGCCGACCGGCCGCCGCAGCTGCTCCTTCACAAGCGCACAGTGCCAACCGAGCCGCCACCCGGGCGCGGCGGACTCTCAGCTGCAGCTGGTGGTGTAGTTTTTGACGTTGAACATTTTGGGGTGCGCCGTTTGCGCGGCGTCCGGAGCGCGTGTGACCGGCGACCGGACAGACGTTTGTTGTGGCCGCTGCTGTGTGTGGTGGGCGGCTCGCCGTCGCGCGGGTCGCCACGGCTCAATAACCGGCGTGGTTTTCGCGGGCTCGTACGTCGCCGGCACCGGTCGCGCATCGGGGACAAGGCTGCACCGACTTCACCGCAGATCAAAATGGCTCAACAATAACGAAAATCGATAAATTGGCAACGTGGATGACCAAAAGCTTATCCCCAAAAAGAAAATAGGAAAAATATAAACAATTGAGGCCGGTGACTTATTGCCTTACTATTTTAGAAAATGGTCACGAACTCACAACCGGTGACGCGAAATAGTATCACAGTTGGACAAAAATTGAGTTTGAACGTGATGTGCTGCATAATTTTATGCATTGAGGTGCATATTTGATGATTCGTAGATGAGCTATTGAACGCTAATTGAACGATGTTTCAATTGGCATTTGTGATTGTTGATACATAACTCTTGTACTGGTTCCTTCGCCAGTATTCTTTCATCTTTTCCATATACAAATCCGTTGCACTAGCAGTTCCTAAAAAGTTCCTTTCAAACACTATGTCTTCGGGCAGCAAGACCAGATTTTTCCAAACCATGATTTTGCACGTTTCACTTCCCAACCATAGCCCCTATGCGCCCTCAAGACCCGCCCTTATTCAACGCCTCTCCAACTCCGTAACTAGCAGTCTGAGCCCCTCCGGCCGTCTTCTCTGGCACCGCTCCTTCGGACGCCCTTCCGTCGGCGAAGGGGCCAATTTGACGAGCGGCTGGCTCCGTGCGGCCGCTGCGGTCGACAAATCGGATCTATTTATCGGTGAGCACGGCACGTGGCTGGGCGCCGGTGAGGGCCACGACCCGCTGTTGGTGCTGCCGGGGCGGGCCGCCGCCGCCGCCGCCGCCGCCGGCCCGGAGCCGCGGCGCCGGCGGTCGTGGACTGACAGCGCCGGCGGCGGTCCTCGCAACGGGGCCGCCGCCGGCGCGCTGCCGCCCCGCGGCTGAGGCTAGCGTACAGACGGGTCACTACAGAGCTTTAACGCTGCGTCGTTGTTCGGTGTTGCTGCGTTCCGTGACGCGCCGACCCGAGCGGCGCGGGCCCGGCCAGCGTCCACAACTGCCACGCGTGTTGCTGTAGAGAGCGTTGTGAGAGACCGTCTTACCTTTTTACTTGAGTGAGAAGACATTTGACGCTCAGCACAAACACTGCATTAGTGTCCCTTGGTACCGTCGTTGTATGTTTGTTCATTTGTGGAGCGGTGGATTTGTGGAGGAACCTCATGCTTAGTGTATTATCGCGGCAGCCCATCAATCGATATATGAACTATGTGTCTCCAGGGACGGAGCCAGGGACGCGCCGTGACAGACCACTCGCAAATTGCACTGTGACGAAAAACTATTCCATAAATCGCCGCCAAACCTGTTCATTTCGGTGTGACTCCAGCGACTGCCGCAGCAGTCTGAGTAGTCAGGGCGCCCCTGCCCTTTAGGTCCCACCGTCTCCGGTCGGCCGCTGTTCCGGTCCGACCGTCCCCACTCAATGTGTCTGGCCGGCTGTCCGCGCCGCTGCCCTGGCTGCGTCCCTGTCCCGGGGCGTCGGACGGGGGCCCGACTCCCCGGCCCCGCTCAATGCTTGGTCGGCCGACTGCAGCGCGCCGCCGGCCGGCGCTGGTCGCCGAGCGCGCGCGCCAAGGCACGTGACGCGGCCGCCACGTCTGACACGCGTCTCCTCCGGACCGGCGCCGCCGGACCACGTACAAGCAGCGCTGTCGGCGTTTTGGAGACGGCGCGCGCGTTTTTCTACAGCCGCGTCGGCAGCGGCAGCAAGTGGGCCGTGTCGCCACTGCAGGCCGCCCTACCGCCCGCCTGCGGTCGCGCGCGACAAAATCTGTGACAATCACTGCCGCATTTTACCGATATGCCGAGGCCGCTGGGAGGAACTGAGCCGTGCGCGTGTTGTGACGAGGTGGTGCGCTTGTGACGGCGTTTGGACGCGGCTGGCAACTGCAACAGGCCAGGCCGGGCGGGAAAAACGGCGCAAATGCCAGACTGAACGACGCTGATTCACATAAACAGATAATGTAGCGAGAAGGAAGAACCACATAAAATGTCGACACCAAATACTTACATTCATACTTTTCAGGTAGTCTGTTGAATAAAATATAAAAATCACAACCCACATGAACCCACACGCATACATACATCCACTCATATAAACACAAGCAAATAACTACACATACACACATACATGAACCACGAAGTGACAGAAGCAAGCGCCAGGACAGTTGTCATTTGTTCCAGACGAAACGTGTGTGCCATACGTGGTTGTTTACAGTTGTCTCGCTCGTTTGCCGCGTGGTTTTCATCCCCGTGACCAGCCAATGCGTATGATTGTCCATACGCGGCGGGGCCGGTCGCGCGGCACTGGGCCGGCGGGTGTCTGGTGGCGCGCGGGCGGGGTCGCCGTTGACCTATGTTTGGAGGTGGGACGCTGTGCACGTCGGGCCTCGGTGGGAGCCGGTATACAGAGTACTGACTGACACTGCCCTGGGGAGCGGGTGGCCGGCGCCCACCGCCCGTTACCGTCACTGACTCATGTTGCTGGTTATAATACACGTGCGAAATCGGACCCGGCGCTCTGTCACGCGAGCTGCAGTTGGGCGATGGGGGTGCGTGCTCCGCGGCTGTCTGTCGTCGCGACCACCTGTCTGTCGCGACCACCGCCTACTGACTGGCTCAGTTTGAACGGTCGTCGTCGCCCGACGATTTAAATTAATCTGCTGTCTATTAGCCGAGGCACGCTATTTTAGCTGCCCAAAGTCTCCATTTCCAGAATCAGTTTTATTCAACAGTTGCACGGTGCACAAATTCAAGCATGTAAGGCGATGTTTGCTTAACATAAGGACATGCACCTTGCACTCAAACGCACCCACTCAGGCATAACAGCACTTAGTAGTGAGTAGTTAGTGTCAACTAATAAAAATATACCTACTAAGAATAAGCTCATTCAACGAGGCAGTAATTCCAGTTTCCCATTAGTATCAGTCCAGGAAAATTACACTGAATCTGACATCCACCTGAATGACTTGTTTCACGTGCAGGTCAAAGTTATTCTGCTAAATAAGTCGTCATACCGATTGGCAGGAAATCGCTGATTGAGGAGAAGCTACTTCTCAGAAATGCTGATGGGCATAAGTTTCCATTACAGTACCACGTTATGTAACACCGCTCTGTCAGATTATTGAGAAGAAACATAAGGACGCATCACTCAGACGTACGATATGCATTGCGCAAGACAATGCAGGCATATGCTGTGTGTATGCTTGTTGATATCACGCATTAATTATTGCACCTATTATATATTACACGAACATCAACACTCGTCAGTAATGAGCCGCTAACATAGAAATAAAGAGCCGCTAACATATAGGTCGCGTTGGGTGATTTTGCTCAGCCGTTCGTTCCCTGATCAAGCTAGAGCTTCGCGCGGAAAAACGGGCGCATGACCCGTAACGACAGGATATCGATGATTCGATGACAACCACTTTTAAGGTCCAAGGTCAATGGTTGACCATCCACGTCGAGTCAATGTCGGGAAAATCGGGATCTGCTAGAACTTATTGAGGTAGACTTGCGCGTGTTTCAGGGTCCTGATTTCGAATTTCGCCTTTTTATTTGATTGAATTTCGCCGTTAAGATGACGCATTCATGCATTTGGGGTAGGTCGGATCAAACATTGAGCGGTCCCGCCGGCTATCCAGAAAAGGCGTTTACAACCCCTGACAGCTTCGCATCATGCTACACTGGCGCAAAAAAATGTTTAACTTGGTGGTCGGGCGCTAAATTTGAATTCAGCACAAACACCCGATCTATGAAGCTATTAAACAAAAAGTCAACCGAGGTCACCTAAGGTCAATGACCTTGAACTGACTTTCAAGTGACTTTGGCCCCATACCTAATCCACATCGTTTCACACGTTGACATGTTTGTAATTGCTGAAAGTCTGGAAAACCAACGATAATGAGCGCTGGTAAACGTCGACCGCTAGGTATTCTATTTCTGGCCTCACGTAGCCTCGAGAAAGACTTAAGAGGAAAAAACTGATTTGCTTCGTGGCTTCGGTCATAAAATTGTCAGGGAGGGTGTAAATAAAGTTGATAACACCAGGGCACAAAAAGTTTCGTCGTTTTCCGCCACTCTTACGTTACTTATTTGTGAAAAACCGACTGCGGTCGATTTGTAAGTGAAAAGACTTATGGCAGAGCAATATTCACCACGGTGTTAGGGTCCCGTTGCACCGGATTTTTCCGAAGAAATGCAAACATGTCAAATTGGCAATGATCTAACTCTCCATGATCTGACTCTCTAAACTGACATAGCACTCGAAGTCGTTACACTGGTGAGCAACACTGGAAGTCACGCCACATCGTCATATCAACTCCTAGCGCACGAACCTCGCACATCACTCGGTTTCATCGCCGCGCTGTGTCAGCCCGAGCCGCCACCGGGCGCGACTCCGCGCCGTGCCATGCGGTACAGTCTGCCCACTCCAGCGCCGTGCCCTGCGGTACAGTCTACCTACCCAGGCATAGACTACTAACGCCATCTATGGACAGACAGCGCGTACTGCCACACGGGCATTCGCTTGCAGCGCTGTGGGGAGACCGCACCAAACTTCCGTTTGTGTTCAAGCCACGAAGAATGAAAGCGGTATACCCGCGCCGCGCTGCGCCACCGGATTTATACGCCCTTCTGGGGAGGGGAGGGGGCGGGGGGGGGGGAGTGACCATCCTCTGCCTTCTAAATCGGCTCCTGGGCCACGCAGCAGCAAGCGGTAGGCGAGGTGGAGTTCAAAAGAGCGTCAAAAAAAAAAAAAACATGAATGAATCATTTCGGCCAATTTCATGTCACTTTAAAGGTCACCTGTCATTCGGGGTCGCTGTAGGTCAAATTTCGCGAATTTCGACAACATTCGAGAAATCGGCGCATAACTCGTGAACGACTACAGCGCTGCGGAGCGAAGTTGTTAACTCTTTTAAAGCGCTTTTTGGGCAATGCTCTCAGGTGTGAATTACGGCCTTGAGGACAAAAAATGTCAAAATTAACGTTTTTCAACCCTTGCCCGTATTGGTGTTTTGCCAGCCGCGAATATACGGGGGAGGGTCCGTTGGACTCCCCCTCTGCCGTTCGACCCCTTATCGGGGTAGAGCTACGCGGAAAACGAGCGTGCTGCGCGTGACGAGAGGAAGCTGACAATACCTGATTTTAAGATCCTAGGTCATTGGTTGACCTTCCAGGTCAGGTCAATGACCAAAAAGTCGGGAAAATCGGGACCTATAAGAACTTCGTACAGTAAGGTTATTATACGGTTTTTGGGATGCTGATCACGCATTTCATGCTTTTTTATCACAGATGATGTATTCATGCATTGGCAAGGTCGGGTCAAGTCAGGTCAGGTCAGCCAGTAGGCGTCCTGCCGAGTATTCATAGTAGGTGGCAATATAGTAGCCGGTCCCGTAGCTCAGCTGGTGCCTGGTAGAGCGTTGGACTCCACGTGGTGAGAGGCTAGCACGCGTTCTCAGTTACAGTCCAGGTTAGAAGCGCGACGGGCGTTTGACGTCTACGGGCCTCCTGACAGGTATGGTTGCGGTTGGTGGCAGGCCGTAGCCAGGTGAAGTCAGTGAGGGGACCGGCCGTACGCGGCTAAGGGCACACGTTAAACTTTGGACTCTAAATTCTGCAATAGAACCGGAATTGCGCGATCGGAGGGTAGAGAGCAGGGTCAACGCAACAAGCTTCGCTTAGCGGGGACTCTGTTCTTGTGAATCCTTCCAATCAAAAGGTTCGGACTAAAATTATAAAAAAGGTCAATGGCCTGACTTGACCTTCACTAGGACCTTGACGGCCACCGAAATGCATGGGACCAACATCATTTCACATGTTTGAACGTTTAAAACCACAAAAAGACTGCAAACGCGAAAATGAGCCGACACACGCCGAATCGCGATTCCGGCCAAACATGATCGCGAGAAACAGGCCACAGGTCAAAGGTCATTGGGGTCAGGCCCGTCAGGGTCATGAAATTTTTAGGGTATGTGTAAAATTGATTAACTCAAGGGTACTGAAAGTTTCGTCGCGATCAGCTGCTTTTTGCGCTAGTCAGTCGCGAAAAACCGAGGGGGTCCCCCCTTATCAGTGCGAGAGTTAATTAACGTTTCTCTGCAATAACTTCTGACTCAAAACATGCACGACACTGATATTACCGGCATCGTTTTTCTCTCGCGAAGATGCGTCGAATGACCTAAATAGTAGTATATAGTTAGTAAATCGAATAGTTTGACCTAAAATGTCATTTTGAAAAAATTACCTAAAATCAACGCCATATTCTGACCGGAAAAGGTTATGTTGCAAAGCATTCGATGCTTATCGTTGAGCTGAACACATCCAAGGTGCTTTCGCCGTTTAAGCATGTCTCTGTTAAAGTTGCTGCAAAAAAAAAACGCTGAAGAGACTTTTCATGACCTGACGAATTTCCCCCCCCCCCCGCAACGCCCGAAACCCGACGAAAATTTGCGGTTTTGGAGAATAAAACGAAAAGTTGATAAACATTTTTTTTTTTGTGAGGAACAGTTTGTTTTAAACAGCACAACAGTGCGTAAGGAATTGAAATCCGATTAGTTTTTTTTATTTGGAGAAACTTTTTTGGGGGATATGCCCCCCGAAGCTTCCAAGACTATCTTTTTGGATCGGCCAATGCTTGTGGTTCCGCACCCCTTGTGGAAACAACATACACCGGGTATCTAATTGGTAGCAGCCGTTCGTAGTTCAGCATCCATCAGAATAGCTGATCTCAGGCAGCTTTTGCAAAATTGTCAGGAAACTGAGATGTCAGGAAACTCATGTTTTTCAGTAGAAAGCAATTATAATTTCCAACGTATAATGTTTTAACCTTCGGTTACAAACCTTCGGTTACTGCAACAAGAAGATCGCAGAAAATAATGAACACCACTAACGCTATGAAGATCAGGACGAGGCCGCGGAATCGTCGACAGTTGGTCTCCGGTGACCGAGAGGCGGCGACCTCCGTCTGTCCCACAGCACAACACGACCAGTGGCGCCGTCTGCCACGATCGGGGGGACATCTGCGAGGGCGACTCGATGCAACCGGTCCGCTCGTGCTTCTCTCGTAGACACTCCGCGTTGCTACTTCCTTGGCACGTTCTAAGACCCTTGACCATCTCTCGCTGCCCCGAGATCTCATGTTCCGGTTTCCAAGTGGGTACTGTCATTCACTTTTGCTTTCCTTGAACGCCAATCGTTTTACGGTTAACTGAGCCAACTTTCAGTAACGAGTATTCGTCTCGACCAAACTGCGGCGCTATACTAGCACATGTCATCAATAGTTCTAACGCTGCTTAGATAAATAATAAAAGTAAATACCATGATGAAACGCCCTTTGAACTATTTTGAAGTTGAAATGACACAGAGTAAGAAAGGCAACATCAATTGCCGGCTTTAGGCATTATGTCGTCATCGGCTTTGAAAGAGGGCTTATGAACGTTGATGTTACAAAGCCGACGCTGCATTGTTCCGGTATTTTCCCAGCGAGACAATTTTAGCTTTTCGCAAAAATGGCAGTTGTTTTAATAAGCTCACCTGGTTATATCATTCCAAAATAGCTCAAATCCACAGGAAAGCCGCCATTTGCATCGTGGACATGTATTTCAGTAAGGGTACACAATCAACAATATACTGAACAGCATTAGATATTCACCATATACAATTCAAGCCTAACAAGGAAAGAGGTCTGTGGTCGCGCGCGGTCGAGCAACCGCCGTGTTCTCCTTCATAGGGTTATTGCAGGAGGGGGCGGCGCTGGACAGCCGTCCGGCGGCGCGCCGTCGCCGTCCGCTCACACACAGCACACACCCGCAGCGCCCCACCAGCACCGCGGGCGGCAGCGCAGTTCAGAGCCGACAGTTCCGGCCGCCGGAGAACCACCAGCCCGACGGCTCTGCGGGTCCCTAACCCGACACTCCAGCGCCCCAGTGTCGCCGCGCCGGAGGGCGATAGGAGGGATAGAGATAAAATTTCAACAAAACAAACCCAACAGAGCCGCCGCTGCTGCCGTCACGCGGCCAAAACAAGAGCGCCGAGCCCGGACCGCGACGGCGCTTCTTCACAGCAAACAAACGCGCCATACACAAACAGGAATATCACAGAGCACCATAACTGAACCACCAACCGGCCGAGGGCGGGCGGCACTGGGACGGGCCACCGTACCCGCCCATCCAGAGACAGACGAGCAGCGCGCCGGTCGACAGGACAAGACACCGCCCGGGCCCCGGTGCCGTCCGTCCCACCCCGTCTGGTGGGGAGCCGCGCCGCAGCCGCCGGCGGCCGCTCGGACCACAGCAGCGCTGGGAGGTCAGGCTCGCTCGGACCGGCCGCCGACGCCCTGCCATCACAGACGCGGCGACTGGGAACACCCCGAGCGCCACACCCGTCCCTGTGCGCCACCCGCGCCCCTCCAGTCTCACCCCTCCCGTCCGTCCCCTCCCCTGGCCCGCGCCCGGGCCGTGTTGTACTAGGCATGACATGAACATTGCATGGCGCCGCGCGGTGGACCGATGCGCCCAGCGTGCCCAGAGGATCCACCCTCCGAGAAAAAAGCACCTGTCGCCAGCTTCACTTTAGAACGGCGAGGATCCCCACCCGTGGAAGTCGCCCCACGTGCAACGAAAAACATTTCGTTCTTTTGAACAATTATGCCGATTGTGGTTGGACATTGGGATAGTATTATCGGAGCTGGTTGGACGATACGCCTGGAAGCCCGCCTTCCAGTCCATTGGACCGCCCGGCTCGGTCGCGGAATAAAACTTTGATTTCTTTAACGGATCAGAGAGTCGCTGCACCCGAAAACACACTGCTGTTTTTGTCTCACGAGGACCCAGTTCAACCATGCTTCCACATAATCAGCGCGTGTGAAATATCAATCCGCATTGGACTTTTTCGAGGCGTATGGAAAAGAAAGGAGAAGCTTAAGCCATGTGTTAATCGTTTGCAACGACCATACCATGCTGAATTCTGGATTCTGCCTCACCCGGGAACACTTCCGAGCATGTGCAAATTCCACTGAGACAAGTTCAATTTCGTCTCAATATTATGTGGCTCGCAGGTCTGTGAGCATCGTCCCACCCTCGTCATAACCCAATCGCTGCGGCCTTGACAACCACCGGCACATGATCGTAACAGCAACAATAGTTGACCTATTCAGGGTACCACTACGGGAGATATTTTTCGGGCGGTGACCGCGTTGCGTCTCCGCCATTTTATCCTGATTTCCGCGCTAATCTACCAGTCCAACACTGCGACTTACACTCTCTCAACGATCGAATCAAGGGCGAAAGCTTGGGCAAGGCATCTACACGGTAGATGCGACCGATCGCCACATTTTGCGCCGGCGGCCGGACTACCTAGACTTCTTCAGAAAGAGCACGCACCACCCTTCCGCGTCAGGAAAGAAGAGACGTTAAGCGTTCATGGCTCATCGAAAGTCAGCATCAAGAGACACGTGCACACTCCCTGAATGATGATAGCTACATAGGCTATGATTTGCACAGACCAATGCCCTGGCGGGCTCGCCTCGTAGAGCCCATGGATAGAGATAAAAACGGGTGAGGAATATCGTCCCGATCAGCCTGGCGGGACTGGGGGGCCGACCTGCGACCCCGCGGTCACCGGGGAGGTCTGAGGAGGGATGGTGACCTGTGACCTCTGGAGTAGAGGTGTGAGGTCGGCCGGCGCTACCGACCAGCCGCCGCTGGCAGTTGGTGGACCCTGCGGCGCATTGGGTGACGTGACCACCAACCTTCCCCAACTGCACGACACAAGTGGTCAGCCTGTGACTGCTTCTCTGGGAAGTACTTAGAGGTAGAGGTCTGCACCGGCCGGCTGCAGCCGCGGCTGGCTGCAGCCCCACGGCTGTGGGCCGGGGCGGCTGCAAATATCTCCAAGAACACGGCTACGGCTGTGGCCACGGCTGTGAGATTTCAAGCTCAATCTTAAGTACTCAAATATAAAATTTTAAATCCTTAATCTTACATTCTGATAAGCAGCCTAGCCTGTAAAAATCATGCAAAGGATGCCCAGCAATATTGAAAGTGGTGAAGCCTTTGAAAACCTGTAATGGTTTTACCATTTGCTGTAGAAGAGTTTGCACTCTGGTACAGAATACTAATTATAGGCACCAATTGTTCCTTCATCATCAATAGCTTGACAGTTTCAGAAAATGCAACATGTTGCTGTCACATCCCCCTCAAATCAATCTCAATCTTACCTGGTCATTAGGAGAGCACCTTACAGCTATTGAAGATGAGCGTTCAATAATTCTTTCAGGTAATAGAAAAAGAAATCACGCCTAGGTAAAGGCAGGTAAAGGCTTCATAAAATATTATCTAAAATAACTCTTAGATGTACTTCTGGATTTTCGGCAAGTCCAATTACATAATATAAAACTGGCGCTTTATGTTCTAACTGGCGTGTGAGTGACCGCTAACAGAAAATGCTGATCAACGAAGCCAATGGAATTAGATTATAAGTGAGTATGAACCTTATTTACGGTTAATTCACATGATGGTGGAAACCCTGAACACGTAATTCACATGACGGTGAAAACCCTGAACACAATATTTCTTACGCGAGCTGTTGATTTTACTAATATAATGACGTCTTCCTCTAAAAATGTAAAAATTTGATAATTGATATTTGTTTGAGAGCAAATTTTTAACTGTATAGCATTATTATTGATTAATTATGATTTCTATGGCTGTTTATGGTGACACAAAACAATTTATTGCCACTTCTTTGCTTTTTACGTCATTTGACTCAAGTAAAATTTTTGATTGAAAGAGCAATCGCACGTCCTTGGGGATTTGAGCGAAGATCATTATTTGGAAAAATCAAAATAGATGAATGTTTTTCTTTCTTGGATGCTCACTAGTGTTTTGATGCCTTGCATATCAAATTAGTTGGAGACTTGCTCAGAAGGTTGCTTCAAGCCTGGCATATCACACCCCAGAAAATATGCAGGGTAAGAAAGAAGCAAGAGTTTTGACTAGACAATCACTGTTTGTCCATCAACTTCAGTTTCATTTTCCATACCTAACATTGATAATGAAAAGCATCAGGGTCTGTTGTTCTGTCCCACAACCATGCTTCAGGATTTGGCATTAGATGTCTATTCTACACTGCTAGTGCTTCTATTCTGGTTCGTTGTTTATGTTTTCTGTTGATGTAGGTACCTACCTTACCTAACCTACCCATCTTTCTTAACCCCTTGCAAGGGCTTGTGTAGGCATGCGATGCGCATCAGGCTTCAGGCCTTCGGCCTAAAGCCAGATACACAACCACTTAGCCTATGATGCTTCATGAGCTTGAGAATCTCTAGCCCATTGCAATGTGCTTTTGGCTATATGTTTCAACTAAAAACAACTTATTATATACTATTTGGTTGCATTTCATCACGGCCGGCTGACGGCTGGCTGCCCACAGTTTGCCACGGCTGTGGGCGGCTGTGGCTGTGGAGCCACGGCTGCGGGGCGGCTAGGCTGTGGAAAATTGCAGCCGTGCAGAACTCTACTTAGAGGGGACGTTTGTGATGGCATAGAAACAGCAGCCATGTCCCCGCAGGCATACCCCCAGCAGTGGCGCCTCCACACCCTTCTCCCGAGCCGACCGATAGGTCCTCCCCGGCTCGACCTACTCATCCCAGAGGGCGCCACGCGGCAACCCGTCCCACCGCTATCGGTGCTGCCACCTATGCGCCGCGCCGGTAACTTGAGGTTCTCTCGGGCGCCGCCTAGTGTTTGGTGACTGGCAGGAGGCCGGCGGCCGAGACGACGACCATGGGTCGACTGGGCGCCTGGGAGGCAGTGGTGATGTACGGAGAGATGACCGGCAGCTGCTTCACCACCTGCGGCAGCACCAGGAGACGGAGACAACATTCAGACCGAGACGGAGATAAGAGTCAGGAGTCCGGAGAGTCAGGAATCGCCGGAGACGGAGACGGGAGTCAGACCAAGGTTATAGAACTCCAGTCAGACACAGGAGGCATGCGTCAGCCAGGAATGGAGGTCTTGAAGGTATCAGCTGAGTAGACACGCGTCAGTCGGGACAGAGACGGGAACTGTTGGTGCGAGGAGACATTATCTAGCCAGGTGTCATCCGGAGCCGGAGACGGGAGTCGGCCAAGGAGACACGACTCAGTGTACGGAGACACAAGTTAGCCAGGGAAGGGAGACACGAGTCCACAGAGGACGGAGACCGATCGACCATAGGCGGAGCGACGACACAATGGCGGCGGAACGGCGGGCAGACGACTGACGGCGGAAAAAGACTGACGGGAAGACGAGGACGATGGAAGAGCGGCGCGCGGGCAACTGGGGCAGGCAGGAGCGGAGGGGTATCCCAGCCAAAACACAATGCTGGAGGAATATAATAGGTTAGCAACCTGCGTGATGACTTTTTCAAGGTGTGTGTGTATGTGCAAAGGTGGAGTACGGAATTCAAGAGCGACAGAAATGATGCCAACCCCAATAAAAATGATCATGAATAAAATAAAATCAAAGATGATACGCAAAGTGTGACTTGTCACTAGCCAACACTCCGACAGCGTGTGTTCGTGAGACGAACGGAGAGGAGGTAGAGTGCCGGAGAGGGAGAGCAGAGGACGGGATCGCTCTGACGGCCGGCCATCAGCGGATTACTGCTGTTCAGGCCAGACGCGGCCATCTATCGCACAAACGGCGCCTCTGCGGCACCGTAAATCGGCCCGCTGTGGCCAGAATGGGCCCCGCGGCGGCAAAACAGCCCCGCGGACACGGGCTCAGCCCCGGGCCGAAAACACCCCGCCCAGACCGCAGACTGGCCGGGATGGGCGATGATGAGGTGCGGGCGGTCGCCAATGGACGCGTTATTGAATTGAAAGGAGGGCTCGGATCGTCGCAAAGGGAGGGAAGGGATCGATATAGTTTGGTTTATGTTTAAAAAATTAAAACAATGAAAGTAAAAGTGAAATACCTTAGTCTTTGCCGCTTGCAATATAGAGGAAATGGGTGACATTTGAAAATAAAGTGCACCCAGAAAAAGAAAACGAAATAGAAAACAGCATAATGAATAATAGAAACATCATCACCCCTCGATAAATGAACTCCTCGATTGTCTCAAACTTTTCTCCTCCCAATCACATCACACCCCGTCCCTCCCCACGCCCTGCCAAATCCCAGCAGTGGGCAGCTCAGCGGCGCCGAACTCACCTTGGACTGGCCGAGGACGGTCATAGTGGCAGGCGCGGCGGATGCCACCAGGTGTGTGACCGGCTGGGTGACCAGTCGCGGCAGCGGGGAGCTCACCAGCTGGGTCAGGCCCGACACGGCTGTCGAGAGGGGCGGGGAGGTCAGAGAAGCGAGTCAGAGAGGCGGGATGGTCAGGGCCGCGGGTCAGAGGGGAGGGGAGGTTAGAGCGTCAGAGGAACGGGACGGTCAGAGCGTCAGAGGGCTAGGTCAGAAAGGCGGGTCAAAGGGCTAGAGGGATGGCTGATAGGGATGTGTCAACGGAACAAGACGGTTAGAGGGACAGGTCGTGACTTCAGGGGTCAGAGGAGTAAACCAAAGCCCGTAAAAGGTAAAGATGTGCTGTGGGGCAGTGGAGACAGTGGACAGCGGTCAGTGGTCATTATTGGTGGCCAGTCAGCGGTCAGCTCAGCGATAAGGTCACCGGGTAGTGCTAACTGCTAAGGCAACACCGGCGACCCAAAATACGCATTAAGACGGTCGTAAGCTACTTGCTAGGAACAAAGAATTTGAACGAGCGTCCCTAACAAAAAGCAGCCTCAAATGGCCTTAGCATGATGCAGAGCCTTAGCTTTGGCGACATTAAGTACCCTCATATCGCCGCCTGGCTGTCGTTGGGCGAAGAAACCATCGTCCCAGTTCGATTATACTTTAAAGTGAGTCGGCCCGCATCGACCCAGCTGGCGACAATAGGCAACGGATGCCCGGCAACTGGGCACACACCGAGTGGCCGCCGGCTCCAAACGACCGCCCGGCGGCCGGCCGGCAGCTAAAGGTCATCGGGTTCGGTGCACACTGCACAGTGCACACAACTCGGCGAGTCACACCGGCCGAGAAACCGCTCCAACTCGGGGAGCAGAGCCGGCCGAAAAACCGCCCCGAGTTCGGACCGGGACGCATGCGACTCGGGGGCAGTTAACACCCGGATTCAGCGCACCAGGATCTCGGACCACGCTCTGCTCTACCCCGAGCGGACAAACTTTGCCGTTCCCAACTCATGACCGCTAAATCACCCGCCCACTCCTCCTCACATAGACATACTGCGTCTACTTGTAGCTACTTCGTCTGCTACATGAGTGGCTGCTTCGTCGTCTGCTTCATGACTTCCACCTAGGCGCATATTAAACTTCCCCACCCAGAGCATTCAGCTATTCGGCCCGCTACGCAGGTCCCATCCCTACACGATACTACCATCTAGCGAGCCATTTGCCTCATATTTTTTCAGTTGGCTGAGTCCTGTCCTCGGTACCCTCTGTTCCGCTCTCAGTAGGTTCCCTATCCAACCAGTCCGCCCCGTCCCCTGCCCCGAGTCACCGCTCACCTGCCACCTTGCCGGCGCTGGGGGCGGTCTCCGCTCGCGGCAGTGGCACGGCCGTCCGTGGCGGCAGCGTTAGCACCGAGCGCTGCGCGCCGCCAGAGGTCGTGGCCATCACCGCTGCTGTCGGAGAGAGAACAAAGTCGTCAGACACACCGAGCGAACAACAGCGACGGAGGGACTCACATAAACACCTGAAAGAAACACAAAACGGGTGATGAGCGGTAAATGATGGGATTTCGAAACGATCCATGACATGCTGGTGGGGTTTCCGAATTGTGCGTAGTGGTTCACTGAGTGTTCGAACGTCATTTTGTGACACGTCAATGTTGAGGTAGGTTGGTGACTAAAGCCATACAGAAACATCGACTGAACCAGTCGAGTTCGTGGGATTACGGTGGTCTAGCGTATTACGGCTGCACGATTTTTATCTGTCAATGGCCGGATCTCTTGGCATGACCACCGTTTGACAATCAAGATAAATACATGAATGCAAGCCACACAAATGAGTCACTCATCGTCACCAATCAAAATGACTCACGGGAGTTTCATAATACATCTCAAACATAGTGTGATAGCTCAACACACTTACTGTCGCTCACCCAACAAAGGGGCCCCGAGCGCGCTAGCTCACCTGACAGCGGACCCTTGCGCTCTGGCTCACCGCCCTATAGCTCACCTAAGAGCGGACTCTAGCTCTCTGGTTCACCGGCCTGTAGCTCACCTAAGAATGGACCTTTGCACACTAGTTCACCCAACAAAGATCCCTCCCACACTAGCCCATCAATCTATGGCTCACCTAACAGCCGACCTAGAGCGCTAGCTCACCACTCTATAGCTCACCTAACAGCCGACCTAGAGCGCTAGCTCACCACTCTATAGCTCACCTAACAGCCGACCTAGCTCGCTAGCTCACCGGAGCCGGAAGCGTGGTGCGCCGGCCCGGGCGCGGCCACCAGTCGCACGCCGGCCGGTGTGAGCACCTGCAGAGAGGACGGCGCCGCCGTCAGCTGGACGCTCGGTACGCCGGCGCTGCTCAGCCGCACCGTGCCGGCCGCCGAGGACATCAGCTGCCGGAGGAGGGGGAGGGGTCAGACAAACGGCGGCGGTAGAGTTTAAGACAGCAGAGACAGGAGTCACGGCCGGTAGAGTCACAGACAGACATCAGACACAGGAGTCACAGACCGACATCAGACACAGAAGTCATAGCCGGTAGAATCACAGCCAGACACAAGACACAGGAGTCATAGCCGGTAGTCACAGACAGACATCAGACACATGAGTCACGACCGGTAGAGTCACAGACAGGCATCAAACACAGAAGTCACAGCCGACAGTCACAGGCAGGTATAAGACACAAGGGTCACAAACAACCGGTAGGGTCACAGGCAGACACCTGATATCAGTGTGGGAGAGACAGTACGAGGTACGAACCCACAAGCCAGAGTACGGCAGGTGCGGTTGTATAACACATTAGAAGGCAGTACATCAGATCAAGCGAAATGAAGTAAAATGCCGAAAGGAAAGTGAATGCCTCCGAGACAAGCGGCTTATATTCATAGCCCAGCCCAGAGCATATTCAAAGATAACCCACTCGGCAAATATTCGCAACCGTTTTCATTATACAGTACAAACAACTTTCACGAACCCTTTGTCTATTCTGGGGATCTCTTAACCTCCATTACAGATACCATCATCATATCCAACATATCTCCATATTTCTATAACCTTGCAGTGGGACTTGACCCGAGTTTCCCTTTCCCGCAGCACCGACCCCCCCCCCCCCCCCCATCCCTCGCCCGTCCCTATATTCCTTACCTGCGCATTGACGATGTGGCCGGGCACCGTCTCCAGCACGAGCGCCTTTCGCGAGGCGTCCAGGGGCTGCTCCACATAGGAGACGGTGGCGGGCGGCCGCCCCACCTCCGACAGCGCCGTCACGGGCACGTACTGGACACCTGTGAGGAGCCGGCGACCGCTAGGTCAGATGACAAGTCATATAGAGCGGCACGGAGGGTAGTCTGAGCACAGCACAGCTGCAGACTCCTGTTCAGGTCATATAACCGGCCCATATTTGTTAGACTGACCAGTAACCAGTCAATAAACATCAGTCATACGGACAGCCTTAAAATACTATCGAGAACCGCAGAGATGACGCGTCGCATTACGGCATGTAGGCGTCATGTAGCTGAGGTCAGGTAAACACGACCCCAAACACTGCTTCTGCAGTCTAAGAGTGGCACTCCCAGTCTGTCCCATACAATACCAGGGCTGCAGAGAGGTACACAAGCCACAACTCCCCACAGCATGACATTTACAACAGAGTTTACCAGCAAAAACAACAAAATACCTAACCCAGCTACAACACCAGCCAACAATCATCACAGTGGCCGGCTGCAACTCTCCCAGCCAATCACTGCTGTACGTTGTACTCTACATAACCCCTCCCCCAGCCCGCCTCTGTACAACCCGGCACGCCACTGAGAACGCCCCACTGACCGTGCTCGGCATGCAGGAGCTGAGCGTCGGTATCGGGCCGGCCACGACCGTCGGTCTCGGCCGCGGTCGTCTGCACCACCGACACCTTGTGGCCGCCGGAGGAGAGCATCTTCTGCTGGCTGGAGGCCATGGCTGCCAGTCGCGCCAGGCCGGCCGGCTGACCGCCGCCGCCGCCGCCCAGCGGGGGTGCCGAGGCGGCAACGGTCGGAGAGCTGGACGAGTAGCCCGACGAGTGGCCCAGGTAGGCGGGACTGGCGGCGGCGGGCCGCTCGGCCGGCCGCCGGCGCGGCTCCGGAGACGGCGGCTCCAGCTCGCGCTCCGGACTGGCCTGGTACGAGTCGCCGTCCAGTCGAGACTCTGGCGGAGGAGAGTCGGAGTCAAGGTCAGAGTCGGAGGTCGCCGACACCAGTACGGGATACAGCAGCTCCCATGTGGGACGGAGAGCTCAGTGTCGTACAGAGAAACGAGAGGCAGTCAGTGAAGTCAGAGTCGGGTCGGACAACACCAGCGCAAGATAACAGCGACCCCACTACGGGACGGGGGAAATAATTCCGTGTCACGTTTCCATATACGCTAACGAGCGGTAGCGACTGCACTCTGCCTAGCCTATAATGTGACAGCATTACGTAAACGCGGCGTGGTTCAGGTCTAAGCTAGACTTCAAAGCGACCCGTCACAGTATGCAGAAGCATGCCGCGGGCCCGGCCAGCCTTCTGCCTTTGTTCTGTTAACGCGAAAAGCGCGCAGCATAATATCTGCATAGCCACACTGGGTGGATTTCATTCAGCCGAGCTCATCTCCATAGTTCCCGTTAACCTTGACATAGAACTGACTTCACTCGATCTACCTCCCAATCACAAAGACCATTCAAACGCTGCCACAACAGTCACCGCGAATTAAACGTTCTCCCTCGTTCCCACTGAGCCTCACACGTCACGCCACTGTGCGCATCGCCGGTTCGCGTGTGCGTGGGTGCGTGACCGGCGCGGCGCAGCGTGTGCGTGCCCCGCCAGCCTCGCTCTGCACGCACCGTCGATCGGAGCGCGCGTCACCGCACCACCGCGGCCGGTATCGGCGCCATCGAACCGGGCCAGCCGCGTGTCCCTCAGTGGGCCAACATATGACGGCCCGCCCGGCCACCGGTCACGGCCGGCGGTCACGACACTCCGGGGAACGCCCAGTGGGACGGACGACGTGCACACTGCACATTGCACACATGGAGGTCGCTATCGAGGAATGCACCAGCACGATGACTGAATGCTCAGTGTCGAAAGGTCAGGCGCTCATATGCCCATTCTAATCGATCTTTTCCAGTTACACCCACCAGCAAACGTATGCACAAGGAGCAACCGTGCCAAAACACCTTCTTCCCCGCACGTAATGCTGCAGAGCACACTAGGGAACCCACCGCCAATGTTGGAACTGTAAATTTTGGTCCTGGTCGCGGAGAATAAATGTCCGGAGAACCATCAAGTTTTTAGAACATTCAACAGGAAAATCATATGTTTAGCATGGTTTGGCCTACTAAATGTGACAGTTGATAAAATGTGATCTCTCAATGCTATAACTGCATGTTTAAGACGTAATAATAGCAGCCTTTCGTCACACAGGCTGGAAATTTAAGAGATTTCAGATGCCGGAGTATTAATTTGTGAAGGAGAACAAAATCGTTTGGACCCGACTGGGGCCAGCAAAGGGCCTTATTTCCTACATTGCCCACCGCGCCCAGCGAAACCTCCGGGAACTCCCACCAGCAAACCCACCGAAACCCCCACCCAACCAGTGAACCCACCCGCGCCCAGCAAATCCACCGGGACCTCCCACTAATGAACCCACCGGGAACTCCCACTAGCGAGCCCACCGCCCCCCACCAGCGACCCCCCCCCCCCCCCCCCCCAGCAGTGAACCCACCCCACCGAACAGTGAACCCACCGCCCCCAGTGAACCCACCGGTGGCTGACAGCGTCGAGTTGGAGTCGTTGTCGTTATTGGCCGTGGGGTCGGGCAGCAGTTGGCTGAAGTCGATGTGGTCCCACTTGGCGCTGAGGTCGCGCTTCAACTGCGCCAGACGCTGCTGGTTGGCGATCTTCTCGCGCGCCAGACGCTCCATCTCGTGCTCACACTCTCGTTCCTTCCGCTTCAGGGTCTGCAGGGAGGCGAAGAGGGAGGTTAGTACATCGCTCCACTGGTGTCTGGGGGACAGCAAAGTAGTGGGCAGTAATCGCGCTCCATCAGTGTGTGAAGGGAAGGCAGCGGGGGCATGATGTCAGCACTCACGATCCTAGAGTGTATGAAGGACGGTGGGGAGGTAAGTACTCAGAACTCAGGCAGCAGGGGAGATAAGAAGAGTAGGTGAGAGTCGGAGCCAACGAGAGCAAGACAGCTCGGGGTTTTTAGGTCGCGAAAACAGGTGCGTAGAACGCTGCACGGTTGGGTGCTCAGTTCCAGAAATTGAACTCATCATAGCGATATCAAATATGAAAGCACCGATCGCACGAGAAAGTGAGCTGACGCGTGCAGCACGCGAAGGCCGTCGGAGTTTTGAAGTTTGTGCCGCGGCGATTTCAGAGTTGAAGGTACGGTTCATTGGTCTCCGGCTCGGGAGTGAGTGGGAGTTTCCCCACGTCGGCCAGCTCCCACTAGCCGATACCACACATACGCCGCATTACCCCAGCAGAAACAAAAGGTCGGGGCATCGGATTTTCCGTACTTTCCGCCCGCTTTGGGAGCCTTGGGCTCCGTGCACTGCGCGCCACCAGCCCGGCCCGTTTCGTTCCGCGTTCATTGCGAAACCAACAGCTGATGAGTCACACGACACTGCCTGTACCCATCCAGCCGGCCGCGTTCGGGCCGAAGTGCGCACATTTTCCGACGCCATCCGTCTCCGGAGGCCACCCCACCGGGAGCGGGCGCCGGGCGAGCCGCCATTGGTGTCGGCCCGGCGGCTGATGCCAGTTGCGCTCGCTCGGCGGCCGGTGCGCTGACGTCAGGCGTCACAGAGGGGCCGTGCGGCTGCACCGGCGGCCGCTGACGTCAGCCGGCGCCGATTGATTGTCCGCCGGCCGGTGGTGCCGCTCACACGGGGCAGGTGCGCCCGAACCTGCTCGGACCCAGTCGGTGCCTCCCACGCGGCCGCGGCCGGGTCCGGGGCCGATACCGGCCGGCCGGCCACCGCCGCGGGCCCGGTACTGTACCCGGAGAGTACTCAGCAACGAGTAGTCAGAGAGTAGTAGTCAGTATGTAAGTACCCTGGTCAGCACAGCACCGTCACCAAGGAAAACCCGCCCGCTCCCCCGTGCGCTCCCTCAGTCGCTCGGAGGGCCGGTGACTTGCACACCGCCGTCGTGTCGGTACGGTACGGGGGCGGTGACGGCGGGGTCGGGGTCGGGGGCGGCTGGAGGGGCCCGCCCGCCGGGGTCGGACCGACCGTGCTCGCTGGCTGGCTGGCCCAGTCACCTTGGCCTGGCCGCCAGACGGCCGGCCAGCGTTCCTGTTTACCGGCACGCTGGCCGTCTTGGCGCCGACTCCGAAACCGGAGCGGCCGCGCGCACCCGACGGTAAAAATAGCGAACAAGAGGCGGCCGCCGCGGTGGCGGTGGCGGTGGCGGCGGCCGGACCGGGGGCACGCCGCAGCTTCCCCACCCGCAGCCCACCCCCCGGGCCAGTCGCCACGCGCTGGCACGCGCCCGCCGCCCGACACATGTTTGGTGAGCTGCGGCGGCCAGCGGCGGCTTGGCAGCCGGCCAGGAGCGAGCTGGCGGCCGGCGCGGCGCCGCGGTCAGCCGCCGGCCGCGGCCCGGTCCGCCCGCACCCGCGACCTCGGTCGCCAGCCACGGTCGAGGTTAGCAGACGGCTGACAAGAGTTTCCACGCGCGGCGACACCTCAGAGCAACATATCCAGACACATGAAGTTCCACGATTCGACTTCCGTCGGCGTGAATCACCCACGTTCGCCAAGTTGTGTCGACTCATCAGATTCGACACACTTCCGCGATCGTTCAGAAGCGGCGGATGTCAGATCCACCTGCCTCTGACACGGGGACGGCGCGAGGTGACAGGCGACCGGTATCGACACATGGTGCGGATCGGCGCCACGTGCCCGGAGCCTGACAGGAGAGCTCAGGACGCCAGGTATTCGAACGGGGCAGGGGCGAGCGGAAAACGCCGAACGGACATGACATTGGCACTGAATTTAAACATACTACGCTGCTCAAGCTCGGTATCGACAGGCATTCCAATTCGCCACGACGCTTTGAACATCAATACTCTGATTATTTCCGACATGCTCTGTCCAGTCACTCCACCTTGCGCTCGCCCGCCCG
This sequence comes from Amphibalanus amphitrite, assembly GCF_019059575.1. Lineage (NCBI taxonomy): Eukaryota > Metazoa > Arthropoda > Thecostraca > Balanomorpha > Balanidae > Amphibalanus > Amphibalanus amphitrite. The sequence continues at coordinate 862,654 of NW_024881589.1, forward strand.
CAATGAGGGAGAGATTATTTACTCGGAAGCGATGAAAATTAATGGGGGCGTTCAGTTTCATCATCTTCTCCGGCTGTCGGCAGCTGGCAGCCCTCCCGCCTCAACACAGCAAGGGCGGTGACGCGACACCATGCCGGCGCTCCGTCACCGCCTCCTTTCTCCCTCTCCCCGTCAGCTCCGCGACTCTCTCCTCTGCGCACCACAAGGTCGTGGCGGCCCCCACGGTCGGCACCGCTACGGTCGCGGTCACGGCAGACCGGCCGTGAGTACGCCCCCGCCCCCGCCGCCGCCGCCGCCGCTGGCCGCGTGCCGGCTCGGCCCGTGCGCGCCACCACCGCCGGCGCGCCGAGATTGGCTCCGATCCGCCGGGAATGGCGCAGTAGCCGGACGGAGACCAATGTAAACGTGCCGCGGCGGCGCGGCGGCTGGACGCGGTCCCAGACGTGTTTTCTCGGCGGACGGACGGAGGCGGTATCACCGTCTCACCGCGCGGCAGACGGCGCAGTGGGCTGTGTCCGACAGCAGACAGCAGACACGGGCCAGAGAGGGCCTTTCACACCAAGCAGCGGAGGGAGACGACAGGCAGCCGTCAGCAGGCCACACAAACCAGACACACACGAGGGCAGCCCACTCGCACACCGAATAGCGAATGATGAATGATGATACGAAAGGACAGAAACTCTGGGTAATCTTGGGATATTGTGCATCTTTGTTCTGAGTTAAACCTCGGCGTGGGATTTTTATATATAAATAAAACTAACTAAAAGACCACTCGTCCCTCAGATGTTTCACACCTAGCCTCGTCAAGTCGCTACGGGTTTTAGAACGTCAAGCTGTGCCAGAGGTATCATCCTTGTTTACTATGATTTCTTATTTCTCATGATGACAACAATAAATGAATGAATGAAAATGCCACGTGCTCACTCGAGCCCGCTGCCGGCCTGTCACCGGCGCGGCTCCAAGCTGTCTCCGGCGCGGCGCTCATACACGTCCCGTTATGCGTGCCGCTGTTCTGAGAACGACTGGGACGCCCCAGACTGAGATAGGGAGCAGAGCACTGGCCTCGGCGGCGCACGGACGTGTTATGTGCTACGGGTGACGTGACACTGCCGACGCCCGGGGCCGGTGCGAGCCAACGGCCAGTCGCACCCAGAACAGAAAAACAGCTCGGCGAAATGGGTCGAAAGACAGAAAATTTTCCATCTCCACAGCAGAAGCAGAAAGGAAAATGCAGTCTTGCTTACGTTTGTCAATAGATTAAATGTGTCCTTTCAAGTGGCGTTTTTTAATTCATGGATTACGTCTTTCTGGAGAAGCTACGAATCATTTTTAGAGCATTTTAGCAAATTTGGTGTGGTAAGCAACATTCGTGGACGGAAAAGCATCATAACTCAACATGACGCATAACACGTTGGACAGGAAAATATACAGAAAGCCAAGGACAGAATATGACCATTGGAACGCCACGTTCTCAATTTCACGGCTACCTAAATGCAACTTGTGTCACGGATTAACTTATTAACACTCCAATGATGTATGCATTCTCCGCACTTACTTTTATTAATTTATCCGTCAGTCCTACCGCATTCAAACGTCGTTCGGCTGCGTACAAACGCCGTCCGGAGTTGATCAGACGTGTCGGTGTCACCAGGTGTCACTACGGAGGTCCGCATGACTTCACTCGTGTTATGGTCAGTCGTGAGAGTCGTGCGGCGCCACGCCGGGAATCCAGTGTGTACCGACGCCCTATCAGCAGGATCGATACAAACTCGTTTAATCAGCAGCTTGCTGATACCGATTGGTCTCCTGTGTATTTCTCGGACTCGACTGAGCGTAAGTGGAGCGTTTTCCGTGACACGTTCGTTGAACGATTGGATGCTGTCGCACCGCTCAAACGCGTCCGTGATAGGCAGGTGACTGCGCCGCCCGTGTCAGCCGAGACCCAGCAGCTGCTGCAGTCCCGCCGCGCGGCCTTAGCTCGGGGCGATCGAGCCGAGTACAAACGGGTGAACCGGCTGTACCGCGCCGCCGTGCGGAACGAGACCCGCGCGCGGTATGCTGGTGCTATCAGCCGCGGTGACCGGGGCGGGCTGTGGCGAGTGCTGCGGCCGGTCGTGGGCAGGAAGCAGCAGTCCTGCGAGATACCGAGAATCACGCCGAATGCATTGAATGATTATTATGTTGCGATCGGTCCTTCCACTGCAGCCAGTGTCCCCGCCGCTACTGTACGTGTGCCCACGCGACTCCCGAGAGTTTTGACGTGTGCGTTTGAGGTGCAACCTACCGATTTGGACACTCTTTATGCCACATTGCTGTCGATGAAACCATCTATGTCGACTGGCAAGGACGGTGTCAGTGTGCGCATGTTACAGAAGTTCTTTCCCGGGATTGGCCATGCGGTTTTGGATGTTGTGAACTCCAGCCTTTCTAACGGAGTAGTACCGCAGGACTGGAAACACGCTCTGGTTACCCCAATTCCGAAAGGAACGAGGGCTACCGAGCCGTCCGACACGCGTCCCATCTCCATCCTGCCTGCGATTATGAAATTAGTTGAACGTGTCGTGCAAAAACAGTTGGTCTCTTATCTCGAAGAAAATTTCCTTCTCTCGGACGCCCAACACGGTTATAGAAAACAACGTTCAACGGAAACCGCGCTTCACGTCTTTACTGATCATGCTCTTCAGGCAATGGACAATGGTAACATTTGTATCTTGGTACTACTAGACCTCTCAAAATGTTTTGATGTTGTTCCTCATGTTACACTTCTCGACAAATTGTCTGTGTACGGTATCGAAACCACATGGTTCCGTGCCTATTTGGCTCACCACTCGCAGCAGGTCCAAGTGAGGTGCGCGGACGGTTCGACACTGCTGTCGGACAGCAAGGCTAACGCGATTGGCGTATACCAAGGCGGCGCCCTGAGTTGTCTCATGTACATGCTGTACTCAAATGATCTGTGTCTGTGTGTTCCCGATGACGTCACGGTAGTCCAGTATGCTGATGACACCCAGCTGATGGTTACTGGCAAGAAGAGCGACCTGAAGCTGTTGACCGCGCGTATGGAGGATGCACTGGGTCGAATGTATCAGTGGTTCTGCCACAATGGAATGAGACTTAATGCTGCGAAAACACAGATGCTTGTGATCGGTACCCCAGCGATGCTGCGCAATTTGCCGCCTGTCACGCTGACTTTCTGCTCTACCACCATTACAGAGTCAGAAACTGTTAAAAATCTAGGAGTGACGATCGACCGTCACCTCAGCTTTGTGTCCCATGTAGACGGTGTGGCGCGGAAATGTACCGGGATGCTGACAGCGCTACTGCACGCTCGTCACGTTATACCGCGGTCAGCACTGAAGCCGATAGTTGAAGCCCTGGTTGTATGTGTGCTGCGGTACTGTCTGTCGGTGTACGGCTCGTGTGGTGAGGTGCAGTTAGGACGGCTGCAAAAAGTTATAAACTTTTGTGCACGCGTTGTGTCCGGTCGGCGACGACGTGATAGCGTGGCGGCTGTCATCAAGCAGCTGAAGTGGTTGACTGCCAAGGATTTGGTAACATACCACACAGTGAGTGCTGTCGAGCGTATCTTTGTGTCGGAGCAGCCGGAGTACCTCAAAGGTACGCTGGGGCAGCGGGCTAGCCAGCGGCACCGGCACAACACTAGGCAGGCCAGCTACCTCACCCTCCCCTTCATTCGAACGGAGTCGGGAAGACGTAGATTGTGCTACCGAGGTGTGACTCGTATGAACGAACTTGGAGTAGAACCAGGGACATTGTCGTACCGGGCGAACATCCGAAAGGTGCTGCTGTCTAAGCAACAGACATGAGCAATAGCATGTATGGGTGCGTGTGTGGGAATTATGCGTGCTGCACACTGTTCCTCGTTTTGTATCACACTATCATGACGTGGACATGTGAAAAGCCTCACTATTGAGAGGACCTTGTCTGAATATATCTGTAATCTGTAATCTGTAATCTGTAATCTGTACATGTCTAATACACAACCAACCGTACTAACTTCGCAATAGTGTGACGGCTACCATTCACTCCACCAGTAAACTCTTTGCACATGACCAAATATTTGCGCGGCCCGGACCTGCGCGAGCAGCCCAGACGGCTGGGGCAGATGCCTGCGGTGGAAGGTCATCCCTGGCTAACCCTGTTCGATCAGCACGTGAGCCGCCGCCCCTGAGCTGTTCGGTGTAAACAGATGGGTCCTTCAGGGCCTCCCCAGGACACGAGGCCATCGACGCGCCCCAAACGGACCCCCGCGCCACGAACCAATGAGAGGGGGCACCGGCCAGGTCAGGTCAGGTCAGATCAGGGAGGCAGAGCCTGAGGTCCGCTCAAGATAGGATGTCTTGACTTTCGGTAGCCCGACTTGGTAACAAGATATGTTGTATGCTGCAGCCCTCGGAGTTCTCAGGCAAAAAATAATCATCCATTTTCTGTGACATTCCTTTTTGTAGTCGAAGATAAATTATCTTCTTTGGGGGCGCGTCTAACCGACAATTAACCTTGAGAACAGACCAGCAGAAAAACCAGCCACGGTCTAACGGGCCTCATGAGAGCTTCTTCCAAGAAACCGCTGCGCTCGACGCCGGCCCCAGGGGCGCCGTCCAAAACAGTCTGACGGTAACGAGCGTTCGACTCTTCTCATTACAGGCTGGTCGGTTCATCAGCCGTCCCGGCCGCCCCCCACATACCTCCCTGCCAACTGACACAGCGCCGCAGCCGCCGCGCCGTGTCCCGGCCTCTGGTCACGTGCTCTGGGCCGCCGCGCAGGTCCCGGGACGGGTGTCCTGCGGTGCCGCACGTGTGTCTGATCACGCGCTCCGTCACGTGACGCCCTCAGTCACGGCCGGCCAGGGCGAGGACGGCTGAGGCCGGGCTGGGGCCGCAGTGACAACACGGCCACATGGGCCCACCCGAGGATCACGCGCCACGCAGTCGGTACAAGACCGATAACAAGTGGGTATGTAAGTACTGTCATGTTGGTGACTCGACAGTCGACAGCACCATCTCGAGGGGTGGAACCCCGCCAGCCACCCCACAAAGCACACAACAGGAGAGCGGCACTCACATCAGGCGGCGCGTGAGTCACAGCTCACGTTCATCTCTCTCCAAAAGTGCACATTCGTCTCTCGAAGTGTACGATTAGCTCGACGGATCTATTAAAATTCCCTCCTTTACGATGCCTCTTATAGCAGCCATCATTGAGCCGCTAAAGATAGGGCGGACCTCATTCACTGGGGCGAACGAAATCTATTTTCACATCACCGCTCCAGTTCCTGTCTGGGTGTTGGAACTGCCGGTGTATGCATTGCATACATCATACGTCCGCTACGGTTCCGCCGCGTTCAGTGAGCCAGTCTGACAGTGCCAGCCGCCAGCTCGGCCGGTGGTGGAGCTGATCGGAGGGTGATGTCACTGTTGTCGGAACTCGACGAGCCGTCCGCCCCCGGGCCCAGCCACATCCCTGTCTGCATATCGCCAACGAGCCGCTGACTCGGGCCAATATTGCGCGTCGTTGTCTGTCCAGTTACATAACAGCGCCGATGTGGCAGCTCGCCGACGGCCACTGGGCTGTCGGTCCCCCCCCCCCCCCCCCTCCTTCCGCCCCTCCCCCGTCGGTGGCCAGCTCAGCTCGCGTGCTCCGAGCCGCGCTGGCAGCCCGCCACCGGCGGCGCCGCCCCGCTATTTCCACGCGGCGCCACGGTCGCCCCCACGGCGTGCCGACCAATCAGGTGCCGCCCGCGCCGACCGTCCACCAATCAGCGGCCGCCGCCGCCGCCGACCGCGTGGGCATGAGCGCCCAGTCACGTGCTCGCCACCGCCCGAGCGGCGCTAGTTGGGCGCGCCGCCACCAGAGGCGCCACCGGCGCGACCCACAAATCGACCGTGGGCGCCGATCGGCCCCGTGAAGGTCACCGGGCGCCGGCGGACGACCGGGCGCACTGGGCGCACCTGACGCACCCGTTGCCATGCACTGCCAGGCGCCCCCTCCCCTGCGCCCCGCCCCAGCTCGGTGTGGTACGCCCCCCTCCCGCAGCGCAGAGGGCGGACACAAACACAGAGAGCTGGCCGCCCACTACCCCGCCAGCTGCTAACACTACATACTAACTAGTCGCTCGTCATTACACCCAGATCCGAGAGCCAGCCCTGCGAGCTCCCCCGCCCGCCCTTCGGACACAGCTCGTTAGCACATGCCCCGCGGCGCAGCACCACCCCCGTCACGTGCACTGAGAGCACGTGCGGCGGCGGTGGTCGGAGTCCGACGGGGGCGGCGTCCCGTCACCGCTGGGTATTATCAAACAACGTCAAGGCCGACTTCGTCACTCGGTCAGGCGGCGATGGAGCTGGGCTGACCGCAGAGGGGCCGGGTGGAAAACATGGGAAACCGACACCTGCAGAAGGGCAGGCAGACAGCCTAAGACACATAGCTAGACAGATGGAGAAAGACAATGCGGTGTAGCGCTGCCGCCCCTCCAGTCGAGGCCGCCTTCGACCGGCAGCAGCTCGCGGGGTCAATGGGTCCGCTGTCGGCCCCAGTACCCCGCTCCAGCCGCTGCTGCTGCCCCCCCCCCCCCCCCCGAGCGCTGCAAACAAGCCCGCCCCGCCCGCCGGCGGCCGGTGGCATTCCCGGTGTCTGAGTGTGGCGCAGTGCGGGACGCGTGCACTCGCGGCAGGTCGGCCGTACCTCACCGCCCCGCCCCCGCCCCGGACGCGGCCAGGGGCGGCGCCAGCCTGCTCCGAGCCGCTGATTATCTTCACGCAGGATGGCAGCGCGGCGCTCCGTCAATAGACGTGCCGACAAACAGGCTGCAGCCAGCGTCGGAGGCAGAGTTCGAGGGTCCCTCTCAACTCTCTCCCGACCGAGCCTCGGCACCGGGCGGCGGCATGCCGGACCGTGTGACCGCCCCCCTCCCCCTCCCCCCTCCCCATCGACCGATATCTCGGTCGGCCGGCCGCCAGACCTCAGAATGGGGGGGGGGCAGTGGTCGGGGGGGGGGGTGTATGCCAGGGCACCAATACAAAGAGTCGTCATAGGCCCAAATCCGCCCCTGCCCACCGCTGTATCACGCGGCACTCGATAAACCCAGACAGCGCGCCTCTGACGCACAGACTCGGCCTGCACTGCGAGCCTCCGACGCAAACATCCAACGGCGGCACACAACGTGAGCGGCCGACACTTGCACGGTACGCGCGCAGCCATCAGACGCTCGTTGCGCAACCGTCGAGTTACGGCCGCCGTTCCCAGCCCGCCGTTCGTGCGACGGACTGCGGCGGGCCTGGTGATTCGGCGGTAGGTTAGCGGCAGACGACAGAGCGCGACGGGCGGCGAGCGCCAGCCACGGCCGGCCGAGAGACAGAGGAGAGGAGAGGAGAGGCAAGAAGAGAGGAGAGGAGAGAGAAGCCGCCTCCAGCGGCGCGCCAATCGATGTCGGGCGGCCGTCTGGGCGGCGCGGCGGCTGGAGAGGGTGAGCGTCCGCGTCCGCCCGGGCCATTGATCCGGGCGCCGTGAGCGGGCCCGGGCGCGCGGCGCGCGATCGTTACCAGCCGCCGCCGCCGCCGTCGCCGCCCGCGGGCCGAACTGACCTAGACACGGTCACGTGCCGGCCGCGCGGCCCGGACCGGCCGCCGGCTGAGCGGCGTCAACCGGTCCGGGCGGCTCACAGACGGAGCCGGCCGGGGGGGGGGGGGGCGAGGGAGGGGAGGTATAGCCGGTATGTGCCGGCAGTGAGCCTGAGCCCCTTCCCACCCTCCCCTGGCGACGGCGACGCAATCAGCTGCAACTCAGCTGCACCGGATTCCGACCTTTGCGGCTGGTGGGGCGACATTCGGGGCGTCGGTCTGTGGTGTGTCACTAACGAGGCACGCATTCGTTATGTTCAAATATCGCGCACCGTATCTGCTCAGCGCCAGACCAACACCAGCAGCAACGCGGCCCGTGACAGGAGCCTCACGCCGCCACGCGGCGCCAGCATCACGCAGCGCCGGTGCCGGTCCGTCCAGTGAGAGCGCGCAATGTGATCTGGCCAGCACGTGTCGGCAGCCAGACACGTAACCGTCTCGTCACGGGGCACCGCGCCGGCGGCAGAGCGAGCTGGAACGGGCGGCTGCGCCACACAGTATCCGCCGCTGTTACGGAGCTGGCCGGCGCCGCCTCGCGTTGCATCTCACTGATGAAAGCGGACGAGAGCGCTCAGCGAAAGATAAGCACATACCAGCAAAAAAGCCAATCTATCCAGATATTCCCTGTCCGGGCTTATATAATAGACGGGGCTAAACATACATCTCCAGCCTACGTCTATCCACTACGACTGAAGTTGGGTAATAAAGCCCCCAGTCCTTTACAGGGACGTTCCCCATATTGCGCGCAGTTTCTCATTAGCGCAAGGTTTGTGAGCGGACAAGAAATTAGGTACCACCGACATTTACTTCAAATATAATAAACCTTTGCAATTGACGCTGGAAAAACGAATGTTTACAGAACATTGCTAAAGCTTCGAACATTAAACAATTCAAAGTGCAGAAAACAAAGTAGCTTTCATATAAAAAACTGCTACATACTGCGTAGTACATACATATGCCGTTAGTGCCCATACGGATATGAAAAGTACGCATAGGTATAGTTGTGGTTTTCAACAGCTTATGCATGAAGCAAGTGATGATATTCAAACGAAATAACCATAAATTATTTAACATGTTTGAACATCGATAGAAGCAATCATCAGAATGGAGGAATATCCGTGCCGCTGAAGGAAATCGGGGAAGTTCTTTTCGTTAAACCAACCAAACCTAATCAACCTGAAGCGGAATGCCGGATCTAGGTATACAGCCTCAACAGGAGGTCAACGCTGGGCGAAAAATCATACCCGTGATTGTCTTCGCTGTTAGCCCTTCATCCATCCACAAGAAAAAATGGACAGTTTTTGGCGGTATCCACCGTTACAGCATGGCCATTCATTCACTTCAAAGGACTGTGGTTTTCCGAGAAGCGGGAGTCACGTCATTCACCACTTCCCTTTCCTCGGCGTGTCTACGGTCTTTCCTGATGCCAGTGCCGGCTGTAGGTCGGTGGTGACGGTTAGGGGCTGTGACAGGGTGTTGGGACGGTGCTGGGACAAGGTATTGAGACGGTGACGGTTAGAGGTTGGGACGGCGACGGTTAGACGCTGGTTCGATCACGGGTTAGGGGCTACGGCTGCTCAGAGGAGACGGCAGTCCGAGCGGCGACCATTTGGCACCGTCGCCGCCGGCGCACCGCCGACTGTGTGCCTCAGAAAATGGGCCACCGGCGCGGTGCGGCACGCATCGGCACGGCGCCGTGCCAGCAAACAGACCCCCTGCCTCGGGCCGGCCGGACCAACAGAAGGGGCGCCAGGACGGCCTGCCAGCGCCCCGCCCACCGTCGGGCGTCCACCGTCCATCGTCCACCAATCTCAGACCAATCTCAGACCAACGTACCCTCTCCTCTTCCCGCCACCAGCCATCCAAGAGTTCTCAGTCTACGCCGTTCCAGATGATATGCAAACTTTATCAGGGACATGAACTTCCTCAACGGCGCCTCACTTGATCCGCCACGTCACCCGACGTCAGCCGGCTCGGCCAGGCGGAGCCAGATGAATTTGTCACGGCCAGGAAATGTCACCACAGGTTGGCGGAGGACCGTGCAAATGCCATTAAACCTACGGAGTTTATAATTCCAGCCAGCAACAGGGAGTTGTGACGGTGCTCGGGGGGACGGGGAGGGGAAGGGGGTTGATAGAGATGCAGTTCAAAACTCACCCCAATGTAGCGCAGTGCGCCGCGCAGGATGCCCAGGTTGGAGGTTCTCTTTTCATCCAGCACGGGCACCTGCCGCCGCAGGTTCTCGAAGCACTCCTTCAGGTGGGCGCGGCGGTTCTTTTCCAGTTTGTTGTGGACCTCGCGGGTGCCGGCACTGCGGGCAGGGTGGGGTCACTCTCAGTACACCGTCAGGCACCGGTGCCGGTACGGACGCCGACGAGTCACGGGGCGGCAGCCAGCGGACGGGACCGCTCCTGTAAGACGAGCCGAGATTGCCAGCTCGCGGAAAAGACGCCGCCACGTGGTAAGCGCTCTCGCTCTCACTGGCATCGTCATTAAAAGATAACACGTGAGTGGTACAACACATGAGCTGAGCAGAGCGGACGGATGGGCGCAGAGCAAAGACGATCAAATGCGTCATCAGTTGCCAGAAGATCGCGAAAGTGACAGCCACCGGTAACATAAGCATAATGAATAATTATTTCAGGCAGCATGAACAATCTGTAGAATCAAATAACACTTCTCTTATGAAAAATGAGTAAAGTTCTCTCACTAGTCATTCTCAACCCCTTCTTCTACCCGGTGAGCCTTGTAATTATACCCCAGGGCTCCCATGACCTATCCGTGACCGGAGCCCACGCGCGTCCCCCGCTGACCTGACGCGGCCCTTCCTGTCTTGGATGTCATCAGAGCTGTCGTAGCGGTAGGTGGGCACGGCCGGCGGCGCCGGCGCCATGGGCAGTACGCCATTACGGTGCTCATGCGCGGCCCCCGGCTGTACGGCGGAGCGGTGCGACAGCGCCGCCGCCGCGCCGGCCGAGGGGGGCGGGTGGGCGGCCGGCTGCGGCGCCGCCGGCGGCCCGGCCGGCGCCGCCACCGCGCCCGACGTGCGCACGTAGCTGTGGTGGGTGGCGATGAACGCCGAGGGAGTGCGCGGGCTGCGCTGGGGCGGCGGCGGGGTGACGGCCGGCGCCCCCGGCTGGTGACGCGCTGATGGCGGCACCGGCGCCTGATGACGCCCCGCCGGCGCGAAAGAGACGTCATCACGGCTGTCCTCATCTGCGGCAGACAGGAAAACGACGTCACCCACCGACACGATAGGTAATCACGGTTACCTGAACACGGACAGACGCACACAGACAGACATGAACACCTCACCGAGTTCAAAAAGCACCACGCAGTTCCACACATCACATTCGTCGCGGGCCCGAGACCTGCCCTTCCCCGTAGCGCGGGTGCTATCTCTAACGGACAGGCGTGCGGCCGGTGACGGCCCACGCCGCGACATTTCCTCGAACTGTTTACAATCGGAGAATCTCGGCCATTGAGGGCCGTCGGCCGGAGGACGGCCGTGCCGACATAAACAGCGGCAAGGTCCGGCTCCGACCCGTCCGTACCGCCGCTAGTGACCGGACAGCGGAGGTCACCGGGATACATTTCACCCGTCCGCGAGCGGCCGAACGCGCCGCGCCGACCCTTCCCCGCCCGACCCAGACGGGTTTCATCACTGTGGGAGAGTCCATGTCAACGCAACGCACCCCGGGCAACGATCGGGGTCGACAAAAAACGAGCTATTGGAGCCAGGTGAACGATTCGTGTCGCGCTGTCAGGCACCTCACGAAACACTTGGCGAGCGGGGGCGCCGGCACCAAACCGGGCCGCCGCCTCACGTGTCGCAAGTGGCACGTGTCACGTACTCGGTGTCACGTGACGCACCAGAAGTGTCACCGGAGACACATGATACCGGTCATGCAACATGTCACCCAATCAGTCACACAGTTATGTTTCGCGTGACTCTCGGTCGAAGACGGAAATGGAATTGCGACGAGAGTGAAACCTGACATCGCATGGTGAAAGAATGGCTCCTGGAGGGGGAAAAGGAGGGGAGTTTTCGGAAAAGCGCGGGACTAACCCTCGCATGGAGGTGCGCCGTGCGGAGGAGTCTCTATCGAACTGGGAAAGGATCCTTCTCACGTCAGCGGCGGACCGGCACAGGAAGCAGTGTATGTCAAAAGTCAACACACTCGACCGGCCACCGGTGCAGGTGCGGACTGCGGGGGTGGTGTATCGGCACTTACTCAGCGGCCGCCGACGGGCGGTATCTTACACTACCTCTCGTACTTTATCGCCGTTGTCAGTACATGATGCACTCAGGGCACCAGCAGGAGCAGGGCATCATCCATCGAACATTTCCTTCACTTTCAGCCTACCGCCTAATTATCTGCCTTACGCGTAACAACCCAAGCAGATTACGTAGGCCCAATTACAGGGGCAATCTACCGTCCTATAGGTAGGTAGAGATATAGGCTATAGGTCCTATAGGTAACCGCATCTCATCTACATACCGCTCCACAATCCCAAAACATCCCACATTCCATCCCCCAGCATGCCCGTTTCTCTAGTCCGACCAACGTAATGTAATGCCCGTGGCCAACTGACCAGCCCACAGGCCTGGTTCAGACGCCGCTCTCCCGTCGCGCGCGTGACCGTCCCAGTAGGTACGCCCGGGGCGTTTTCGTCAGCTGGCGAGGTCACGGCTGCCTCTCTGCCCGGCGTCACGGAGCGGCCGAGTGGTCGGAGCCCGCGACATCAAGGTCAGTCCGGCCATTGATCCGGGGTGACCATGTCGTAACCGGTCCGGCCGCCGCCGCCGAAACAGGCGGCGAGAGAGCGAGAGAGCGAGAGAGAGAGAGAGAGAGAGAGAGAGAGAGAGAGAGAGAGAGAGAGAGAGAGAGAGAGAGAGAGAGAGGCGCGGAGCGACAGCGCGTCCAACTGCCATCACTGCCGAGATCAGTCTTTTTCAGGGGCGCCGCCACCACTACGTACAGTACGTACACTGTACGTAGTGCAATTTTTGACTTGGAAATCCACTACGTACAGTACGTACTGCTCAAAATGTGAAAAATAGTTAATTTATTTAAAAAAGTTTTTAATTACGTTTTTTTGAAAAGTTTTATTATTGAAAAAGTCACCAAACTTCAGTTTGTTTTGACCAGTTTTGACATACCAAAATTACATTTGTCATTTTGAACTGCTAAAAAATAAGGTACGCTCTTGTTGCCATAACAACTAGGAAGCTTGGCGGCTTGGCTCAACCAGGGCAATAAAGAGTCTAAAGGGCTCAACTTGGACTCTTTAGTGCCCTGGGCTCAACCATGGGAATGAACCGCGCCGAGCAAGCGCCGAGCGTGGTGTAGAGTTTTAGGGCCTTGGTGTAGAGGCCTTTGTGAATGATTGGTTGCTCATAATGATATAGGGCTTGGGTGGTAGCAAGATCAGCAAGGTGGTAGTGATCTCAGATCTGCAGAGTAGAAGAGTGGAGTGCTAGAAGTTGTTTATTTCGACGCGTCCGTTGACCATAGGCGTAGGAACAGGGGGGGCCGGGGGGGGGGGGCATGGCCCCCCAGTTTCGGAGGTGGGGGGCCAGCAATGTTAACTGGCCCCCCCATTTTTTGCTGACTTTAGTGTCTGTCTGTAAGTACCTACCACCCGGTACCCTAAACACCAGAACTTGACGACTATTCAACCTGCCCTTTAATGAAGATTCCCTTTAGTTTCTACAGCGTTATTGACCGCAATTTCCTTCACTCAATGAAGGAAACCATATCAGAGACAAAGCTGTGAGTCCTGGTGGCAGCATTTTGTTGAATACGAGACGCGGGACATGAGCGGGCACTGAAAAGGAATAAGACAATACTAGTAAGGTGCAGGAGAATGCGTATACAAACGACCAACGCTTGACCGGATCTGCTTGGAGTCGGCATAGTCCGTCACAGGCGTAGTAGCTGGGGGCCAGGGTTACCGTGCTCCCTGCCTCGGCTCAAACAGGCTGGGGGCCAGCAATGTCTGTGGGTATCTGCCCCTCCCCCTTCGCACTTTCAGTGCAGTGGCGGTCGCAGAGGGGGATCAGGACCATGCCCTTCCCCCCTCCAAAGGCTAATCAGGGGGCCATCATATCTTTTTGCCCCCCCCCCCAAACAACCAATGGGCAGGGCCCCCATGGGTGTATGGGGCTCTGGCCCTTATTCGATTGTCACGAGGCTCAAGAAACCCACGCCAGCTATTAACAGCTCCCATACCAGTCTTTGAGGGTCCTACACTGATCTCGGAGGGCCTTTCAGTGGCGGTCAAGCGCCCACATTGAGGGATGAGAACCCACATTGACCTCTGAGGGCCCTCCACTGGCATTTGAGGGCCCCTAAACCGGCCTCAAGGGCCCAGCCGGCATCTGAGGGCCTCACTCCGGCCTCTGGTGACATCATTTCTGTCTCTGGGGTCCCAAGACTAACCTTTAGGTGCCTCTGAGCATGGGATCTGAGGCATGGGATCTGAAGGCCCCGCACTGCGGGCCCTCAGATCCCGTGCCGGTATTTTCCCATGCCGGTAAGCCCATGCAGGTATTTTAGGGTCCCACACTGACCTCTGAGGGCCCATGATGGCCTGTAAGGACCCACATTAGCCTCTGATGGCCCAAGTCGGCATCTAAACGTCTCAAACTGCCCTTTGCAGGCCCTGTACTGGTCTCTGAGATTCTTAACCCTCGCCGGCCGAGGGGGGGAGGCGGGTGCCGCCCCTCCATAGTTTTTTTTTCGCGATAGCTCCGAACACGCCGGTGATAGAGAACTGAAGCTAGGCATACCTGCCCTTTGAATCAAGCCGGATCTGTTGACACCAACCGCATTTTCGGGTCAGATCAGGTCACTGACCTATGAAGTCAAAAGTGAACCTCTGCACGGTCTTCAGATGTCGCAACTTTGCAACGCCCTCACTCCCAGAGGAGCTTTCACAGGGAAATGAACCTTGCAGGACCTAGTATCCATTAGGAGTCTTACAACTTCAGAAAGGCAGTGTATAGGTAACATGAAAATACAGAGTCTGAATCTGAGTTGCTTTGTTTTGTTTATTGTATTCAAGCCATTTCGACTAAACAGACAAAAGGATTAAGTAGGACTTCGGATTAATCTGACTACAGAATAGTTGTAGGTACAAATCTTTTCAAATAACAGTCGAAATTGCTATTTATGAAGGTGGTCCCGAAGAAAATTTTCACCATCACAAACTCGCCGGCTGGAAAGGCATGCTTCTGCACCAGGCCCCCATAGTGTAAGTGCAACTGTAACTACATACATCATTCTGCAGACTGCAATCGGTTCGAAGCCAAGGGAGGGACGGCAGGGACAGCCGTCTTTCCCTTGGTCAGGTGGATGTTTATTAGATCATTCGTTTTACTCATTTTGTATTATTTTTAATGAAAATGTTGACTTCTCGACAATCAGTGGGACGAATCCGGAGAGTTTTCAGGTTTTGGTGATGTTATAAATAGGCACCTTGGAACTTGGGAAAATTTTCATCCCACCCCGGGTGTCGTGCCTGAGCCTACCACTAACCTGCATGCGGGTGTACGTAGTGCTCATAAAAGCGTGGCGGCGCCCCTGGTCTTTTTCTCCTGACGTGCCGTCGGTACCCTGTCCGGCACCGAGACGGTCGGTACCCTTCTTCACGCCAAGTATGGCTGGCTGACCGGGTGCCACGGGCCGACTCCAATAACAGATGCATCAGATCGGCGGAGAACAATGCCCCTGACGACGGCCGGTCGGCGGCAGTGCGTTCGGCACTGACGTCCCCGTGCCTTGGTTCGTCTCCCGATGACGGGACAGATCTGATGGGCGCCCACCGATCTGATGGCCGGCGCCAAACTCGACCGGCCCGGTGGGAGAGGGGGGGGGGGGCGTCGGTTACCGAGCGCCCCGGGCCGGTCGTCGAGCCGGGTCAGGCCCGGCCGGGCCCGGCAGCTCAGCCGGCCGAGTGCAGCTCCAACTTTCACTGTCCGACGGGCGGGGGCGGGGGCTGACCCCCGCGTGTCTCACACGGCCCGGCTCTGACCGATAACCGGTGCACCACGCGGCGCCGGTTGAGAAACACGGCCCGAGCAGCGACGGGTAAAAAACAGCGTCTGCGACCGGCCCGGCGGCGGCTGGTGAGATGACGTCATCCAGCGGCGTCATCGCCGAGCGCGGCACACGTCATCGGCCGGCTCAACAACATCCGCACGGCGAGGAGACGGCAGCGGAGCACCGCGGAACACGGGAGCTCCCCGACAGCGGGAGGACCTACAGCGAGCGGAACCAGGGGGAGCAGACCCGCAGCGAGCGGAGCCAGGGCGCGCGGAGCCGGGGCGAGCGGAGCCAGGGCGAGCGGGTGGCGCGTCGGGTGGCATTTAAACCGTGATAAGACCGCCGCGTTGTGTGCGGTGTCAGCAGGACGACAGGAAGGCACCGCGTCTTCGGCGGACAGATCCAACTACATCATGTGGTTTGCTATGCTTCTTTGTTTTCTTTTTTAGTACGAAAACAAACAAAAATCACAATATAGGTAGCTCAAAAGGCCTAGCAAGAGCAGTCTCAGCACGATAAGCCGGCACGATATAAAATGGTGTTTTTATTTGCAAATAGAGAAAAGTTGAAGATAAATATCTTAAACCAAAATGCAAAGAGCAGGTAAGTCAATTTTCACATTTTTCCAACACAACACGAAAAAAGAGGGACTTGTAGGCAAGAAGCATAGGTGGTGAGTGAGACGAAAGCTTGAGCTTCTCTTCACCGAACAAAACAAACCAAAAATCATCTATCCCAAGCCCAAATCATCCCCCTTTGAACACCACATCCAGCCAAGTGGGTACCTTGTTTGTAAGCGTTGATCCATTTCTTCTTCGGCGGACAGGTGACAGAGCGGTGCACGGTATCGGCCACCCCCATGGTGCAGCTCACAGTCCGATCCGGTCACGTCAGGTCGGGTCGGGTCAGGTCGGGTCGTCGCGGTCCACCGGTCGCTGGCCGCCCTTCCCGTCGACGTTCCGACACACGTCTGCCGTCGCTCCGCCGCCGCCGCCTGCCCGCCCGTACCCCGGCGGCCGGCCGGCCGGGCACCACCGATCGGCCACCCCAGAGCCATCTACAGGCGGACGAGTGAACTACCGCGCGGAGGCGGCGCCCGACTTCGGCAGAGGGGTGGGCGGGGGCTGTCGAACCCCGGCTCTCAGCAACGGCAGCTAACGAGCGCTTCATAGGGCACTCAAACCCAAACTTTTGGGGCATTGTCCCAAGAGATAAATGAAAGCGAGTACTGAACCACCCGGTTTCAACAATCACGCTCGCAGAATCCGGGTTCCAAGAACGAAAGTAGCCGTGTTTTCGACGGGTAGCGGAGTCCAGGATAGCAACAGCTTCCGATTCAATAAGTGAGAAACATTAACAGCTTGCGGTCAAGTGCGCCTTGTTCCACACCCCAACTACAGGGTGGGGCAGCATAATCGGGAATGCTTTTTGGGCTCTGGTCATGAGTAGGCATGGCATTATTTTGATAAATTATATCATGGCAATGAAACGCCCAAAAGTTGTGCATCATCTGACATGACTACATCCATGAGCATGCAACTTCCTGGAAAAGAGCAGCAAAATAGTTCGACGGTGCTCCAAGTGCTTTGCGCGCGCCCATAGACACTAATGTTAAACGAGTAAAACAAGAACATTTTGTTTAAAACAATGCCATTCCACGTAAAGGTTGCTGGACAGGTCAACGTGTTATCACGGACGATAAGGATTGTGTGGGGATACTTAGGACAAAAAGTTAACGTAATCGTCGTAAAATAACTCTTAGCAGAGGACATACAAGATGACTCACTTGAATATAAGGAAGAAGCTCTTGAGCATATTAAAAAGAAACAATGTTCAAAACTTCAGCGACCAAAAATCTTATCACCGACTGGAATACGATAAAAAAGAATGGCATGCCATATAGGGGATTGTATCGAGAATATTGCAGCGGTCATGCAAAGTAAACATCCTGTTGAGGTGATGGACCTATGGGTGGTCTTCAAGGGAGGTGCACGTGGTGCACCCTACTTCATCGAGCCCGGATAAAACGAGCACCTCTGGTAAATACATCCACACTCTGGCAGACTCACGTGGAGTCGTCGGAAGAGAGGATCACTGACGGTCCAGATCACGTCTTACGAGGACTCTGTCCGTGCTGGTACTGCAGTGAGGACGACATGTTATTGTGTAGGGCACCTCCACCTGAGATGAACCAAAAACTTCTGGTCCTTCAACTCCGCCGATTTAAATCCGACCAAATTCTTTATATGGAGCGTTTTTTGGTAGAAGTTTAATGAACAACTTATCATCAGTAAAAACGGTCTTCAGTGCAAGGTACGAAGCTGATGGGCGATCATGGACAAGCAGGAGGCTGCACGTGCATGCGCGTGCTTTTGGACCCGCCTTGAGAAGGTCATCGACGCGAAGGGCGGTCAAATAGGATGAGGGATAGGTAAAAGGTGACCGATTGATGGGATGTTGTTAAAATAGTGCTTGGAGCTATATTTTTAAATTCATGACCAAATAATCCCGTTTGATATTTATTCCCGATTATGCTGCCCCACCCTGTATACATCATGCTGTGTAACCGACCTCTGTGTCATTGCATCAGACTCACCACAATCCCGTATACGAAATTCCCGGGAGCGGACACACCACTCAGAAGTCAGAACCGATGAGTGCCCCCGAGCCGGGCACTCGATCAGCAAAGTCAGCCACCTCTGCAGGGTCCCGGACACGGTGGGGCAGAACGAGGGACAGCTGGGGAGGGGGAAGAGGCTCTCTGTCATATCGGCACAGCGGAAACGAGCGCATCGGCGGCTCCATCATAGACCCAGCTAGGCTGTTCAACTATTGCGGCCGTGAAGACGGTTCCCAGCAGGGTGTCAGTCCGTTCAGCGAGCTTGCATCGGTCAGATCGTTGAACTGCGGATGGCTGTGTGTGCATAGGGAGAGGGGGCGAAGAACAGGTAGGATTTATGCGGCAATGCGTGACACAATCAGCTATCCTGAAGACGCTTTTGCCACAATCAGGCATCGTGCCTACATCTGTGATACAACCCAAGGAATGATGTCACAGACTAGATCAGACAGAGAAACCCCCAGCCATTTTACATATCACGATCTAGCGATATGCCAGAACTCAGTCTCAGCGAGATGGGTACCAAAAACGTACCACACAAAACAGCCACCTCACCCGGTCCCAACAGCGGGCGCGTCCAACCTCAAAGACGGCAGAGTGACAGTCGAAACGACGGCGGGGCGGCCGGCGAAGCCAGCTCACATCCCCCGGGCACATTATTCGGCAAGCAGACCGGCCCAGTGAACCGGAACACATCTGACGCGCCGCTGACAGGCGTTTGTAATTGGCTCAGTTCACCGCATATAATAAAGGCCCGGCGCCTAGACGGCCTCTGGCGACCGGCCCGGCGGCGGTGTCATGCACTGCAGCCGGCTGCCGCAGCAGATAGGGGCTCTAAGTAGCGGCACAGCACGTGTTCGGTGCACGTGTCCTGCATTCACTGACATGTCCGCAGTGTACGCCGTCCCACCAGGCACAATACACGGTATTCACCGTACAACAATGCACCATCGGCGGACGCAGCAGAGGTGTCGCATGTCACCACGTGTCGCCTTGTCCGATTGGTATTATCACCGCAGCTATAGGCCGTGCTACAGCAGCGGCCATCGGGGCAGCCAACCCGTCCAACGCCGCTACTTGAATTGCAATAGCCGTCTGATAGCCAAAAACAAACAATCATGAAAACGAGCTACCACAATGGAGATGAGAACAGGGGCTGTACGATCGTACAGTGAGGAAACAACTGCTTTGGGGTCGCGGATAAGAAAACGTGTTCGACGTACAATATCCATGAGCCCAAGCAGGTGCTTGTAGGAGACGTAGAACATTTCATTTTGATCCCCATCCCCAAAGAAAGGCCACTTGAAAAGTGTGTATAAATATGCCATGGATATTCAGGCAGGAACGAGTTGCCGCGTCTCCACGACTAGCCGTCGATTTTCAGTAGCGACACGACTCCACGTCGGCGCCTTATAATGCTGTACGAACGGCCCGCGTGGTCCCCGAAATTGGACTGTCACATCCAGCCGGGTCGAGCACGCCGGGCCGGGCCTCGCGGAGCGAGCACGAGCCCGGCCGCCGTAACCAATCCCGTCGCACTGCAGGTAGTCCGATCAGGAGGCTGTCCAGCAGCGGATACAACAGGATATACCGACCACGGCGCGCACGACAACCCAAATCGTGTCCTTGGGATGAACTCAAAGCCATGCGCTCGGCCAGGAAACAGGGCTGCAATATCGGACCTTAGGCTGGTGCTTTGGGTGATCAGCGACTGTCCAAGTCCAGTTTTCCAGTCAATAGATAATTCTAAATAGGTAAGGATACTCGCTTTGGGTGAACGAATTATTTCAAACGAGAATCAGCGGCACTGTTCAACTAATCCGTATCACTAAGCATCAACCATACGGTCATTAAAATACAAGTCCGATTTTCCCGATGTGTGCGTTAACTGTAGATACCAGGCCGGTCCGGCGCACGCGGTCCGTGCCAGTGGAAGCCGTGCCTGCCTGTCGGGGAGTCACGGCTGTGCGCCAAGCGAACACGAGACGCGACAGCCGAACAGGCACCCTCTGTGGCGACGGACGACTATTTCCAGCAGCTACACGATCCCATGGGCGCGCCCACCCCGCGCCAGAGCCACGGGACTGACACGGTGAATGAGCGAGTTCCACTACCACTCCCGCTCCCACGGCCGCCGTGAGTCTCCCACGCTCCGGCACCGTGACAGCCCGGCTACCGAGCAGACGGCGGGCTGCCGTTCGCCACACGTGGCCGGCCGGTCACGACGCTGGAAAACAGTCAGACGGGCGAGCCGATCGCTTCCTGCCCAGTGTGCCAGCGGCGGCCGCCCTGACCGGGGCGGCGCGCGGCGGCCAGCCCGGCTGTCAGTCAATCATACCCGACAGCGCCAGAGGTCAGGAGGCAGGGGAGGGGGGGGGGGGCGCTGAAGCCGCCGCCCACAGAGTCCAACAACGGCACCGCCCCGCCGGCACCACGCCGTCCTGCGGTGGCCTGAGACGCCGGCACAGGAAGGGCAGCGCGCGAGGCACTTACAGGCCAGCAGCCGTCAGCGCCTGCCGTGACCCGCTCCCGGGCGCTGGACGGATTCAGCCGCCCGCTCCGGAGGCGGTAAAGGTGTCTCTCCGGTGTAGAGCTGTTAAAAGCCTGCGTCGGCGGCGGGGGACAAATTTAGCCGGTGAGCGCTCCCAGCGGCCGGGCCGAGCCATCAGCGGCTGTCACCGGGTACGAGCAGTCACGAACAGCGAGCACGGTCGGCTCTGAGTCGTATGCCGCTGACGGTCGGACCGATTTCATTAGATCGACGTCTAGTCCGCACGGCTGACTATTGGTTACGGGAATTTCAGGCCGGCTACAAAACTGAGACGTGACAGCGAGTATCAGCTCCTGACGGCCTCACAGCACCGCTCCGATGATGTCTGATTTAGGCAAGCGATGAGCCAGAGATGTTTCAAAACATGACGCCTATGATTTTCTCTAGCCATTATGATATCTTTAGTTCTACACATAAAGTTCGTTCAGACATGTATGCTGCTACACAACTCGCCCACTCTCTCCTTGTGGAACAACTTTGGTGGTAAGTATTGGCCGCTCAATGCATGTTTTCCACCTTGCAAACATCTGTTATTGGCGTGTGCGTGCTTTCACGCTCTGGGTGCTGCCCAGTGCGTGAACTGGCAGCCGGCCGCCCATACAGGCTGTCCTCCGGCTTCATCCGGCCTTGAGTGCAGCGGCCACCGCCACCGGTCACAGGCCATCCACCCCGGGCGACAAAAACGGAGACGGTCCGTCCGAAACGTCCCACGAACTGCGAGCGCCCGACGGACGCTCTCAGTTCTGCCAACTGGGCTGAGAGATCCAACTGAACTCTGTTCTCCACAGTACAGCAGAGCTGTCAGTCCTTTCAACAGGGCTAATTTTCACCGGCAAGGCTCGGAGCTTCCGAACCGCCCTCAGATCTCCTCAAATAAGCTAACAGTAAATTGGCAGGAGCTCGAAGCCGGAGTCTCCAATAACAGGCTCGTAGTTCCCAAATTGGGCTCGGATGGCAGAGCATTCACAGAAGGCGGCTGGTCAGTCCCAGGTGACGGAACGTGAGGCGCCGCCCCCTGACCTCTCCAGTCGGTGCGGTCAGGTCAGCGCCCCGGGGGTCTGAGACAGGTCAGTGTCCGTCCGGTCCAATGTGGTCCGTCAGCAGTCAGGCGATGGTCCGGGACTAGCCGGGACCAGCCGGGGGCGGGGCCGGGGTGCCGCGGGCCCCACCACTGGCAAACACTGGTGATAGGCGGCCGGCGCACGTGAACCCAGAGTCACGTGTACTTGTGAAGCCAGCGGGTGCGGCGTCCAGGCGTCATCAGCGGGGACGCCTCCGCCACCTGACGTCATCCGGAACGTCATCAAGACGTCGTCAGCACGGCGAGAGAGAATGGGAGAGGGATGGAGCCGACGGGGTGTTAAGCGCGAGAGGGGAGGGCAGGGAAGTCCGGCCGCCGTAGGCGGTACCAGCGTCGGCTGAAGTCGGTAAATACCAGCGGAGTGGCGGCATCTAACGCCACGGGGGAGACAACAGTCATCCTACTATACAGTGCTGGTACAGGGTCAATCTGACACTCATAGTGACAGAACCATCACCAACTACACCAAAACCAAAGGTCAACAATGAATAATCAAAATGCACACCATTGGTACCTACTGGATGATAATGAAGGCGCGAGCGAAATGTGAGCTTAGCTTTTATTTACCGCAATAGATTAGCCAAGCGCAAATTCAGGATTCCTAAGGGCTAAGGACACAGATTAAAAAATAGTGGACAAGTGCCGCTGATGACAAAACCAACTCCAGGCACTGACATCAGTTTCGGCTGGCCTGCAGTGCATTGAAACTACGACCATTTCGATACCTAACTCAGACCAGACTCAGAAACTCGAGCACAGGAATGCGACAACTTGACACCAGTATTTGCGCTACTGTACTGGCAGTGCACCCGAAACGGGTCGTCGTGGCCATAAATTCCCATTAGGCACTAATGCAAATGTCTCCGTAACGTGCGTGCGACACCTCGTTTGTCACGCCAGGAACGTGGATTGTCGCACCTCGTCAGCCCCCGACATTCTGTCCGTCAATTCCTGACATACTCCGGTCCCCGACGGAGGGAAATGGAGACCGAATCAATGGGTCTGATCCTTTTTTAGCCGAGGAAGCGTTGGAGGACACAATATACGAGTACGCTCCATTTGCCACATGCACTGCAAAGTGCAATGAGAGTGAGCTTTGATCTCAAGATGTCTGAGGTCAATAGTGAATAGTGATCAATCAGCAGTCACTATCTACTAGCCAGCGGTCAGTAGTCAGTTGCTAGGGGTCACCGGTCGGGCACCAACCGAGCGACCCGCGCAGAACAGACACCGGCGGACCTGGCATCCCCAGGCCGCTCTCCGCGCACACAAAGGTCAGCGCTGCCGGCAGCGGACGGCGACCCTCATGACCTGCGGTTGCGGGCCGTCCGCCCGTCTCCCCGCTCACTGAGCAGCCATGGCAGCGGACAGCCTAGAGGGCGCAACGGCGCGGCCACGGGGCCGTCAACCAGCAAGGCCGCCCGCCCGCCGGCGGCGCGCCGGCCCAAATTACGGAACGCGCCGCGTGCGCGCGGAGGCGAACGGCCGTCGCCGGCGGCCCACAGCTACAGCTCGACCCATTGCTAAATAAGGCAGAGGTGCTGGGCGCGAGCCGGTCGCGCTGGGGGCGTTCCGTTATTGGCGGCCGGCCACTGGTCAGCTGTTGGCCCAGCTGAGGGTGGCCGCTGCACGCCCGGCAACCGGCGGCCGGTGCCGAGAAAAGGCAACCACAACACGGGTGACGCACGCCGGGAGGAAATGTCCGACCCACAGCGTCACAACAGCGGCGAAAGGCCCGGCAGACCGCACCGTTATCGGCCCTGTGCAGCCTCGCTCCAGCGCAGCCCGCCAGCTCTGGCCGGCACCGGGCGGGCGGCGCCGCCGCACCACAGTGGGCCGGGCGGCCGCCAGGAGCGCTGGAAATTATTTGCGCTCGAGTTATCGTTCAACTGACTGTGAAAACATTTCATTTACAACGTTTAGCGAGATACCACACCAATAAGATGTAAATTCAAGACTTCTAATACCATGCATGCATGCATGTTGCAATTTGCATACACTGCACTTAGTTTACTGAGGAGTTCAAAAGGCGTCATTCCTGGTAAGATTTTAACACACTTCCCGGCACTCACAGTTTCTCCATTAATGACCGACACATGAATTGGTCAAGGATACAATCTTCTCTCTCTCTCTCTCTCTCTCTCTCTCTCTCTCTCTCTCTCTCTCTCTCTCTCTCTCTCTCTCTCTCTCTCTCTCTCTCTCTCTCTCTCTCTCTCTCTGTCTCTCTGTCTCTCTGTCTCTCTGTCTCTCTGTCTCTCTGTCTCTCTGTCTCTCTGTCTCTCTGTCTCTCTGTCTCTCTGTCTCTCTGTCTCTCTGTCTCTCTGTCTCTCTGTCTCTCTGTCTCTCTGTCTCTCTGTCTCTCTGTCTCTCTGTCTCTCTGTCTCCCTGTCTCCCTGTCTCCCTGTCTCCCTGTCTCCCTGTCTCTCTCTCTCTCTCTCTCTCTCTCTCTCTCTCTCTCTCTCTCTCTCTCTCTCTCTCTCTCTCTCTCTCTCTCTCTCTCTCTCTCTCTCTCTCTCTCTCTCTCTTTCTCTCTCTCTCTCTCTCTCTCTTTCTCTCTCTCTCTCTCTCTTTCTCTCTCTCTCTCTCTCTCTCTCTCTCTCTCTCTCTCTCTCTCTCTCTCTCTCTCTCTCTCTCTCTCTCTCTCTCTCTCTCTCTCTCTCTCTCTCTCTCTATCTGAGGGTCGAGGCTTCGCATCGGAGGGTCGAGGCTTCGCATCGACCCTCCCCTGCCTGTTGTAGGATATAGAACCCCTCATATTGAAGGATATATTTCTTAAACTAGCAGGGAAAAGCATACAAAATCGACTACGGTTGGAAAGTGTAACACTAGCCCAATCTTTTTATACCGTCAAAATTAGGTGCCCGAAGTTACATTTTTATAAACGTATAATTTAATACATCTTTAATATTTCCTCTAATATTTTTGAAACCTGCTGCAAGCTTACTATATATAGGATCAAGTGAGTGATCCCAATGAATTCGGTTATGAATACGATCACAATATGCCCCTGTAGAAGGTATTGTAAAGTTCAGAGCGCTGGGCATCCCCGTTTTTGCACTGTCGCGAAAATAAGGTTTCGCATCGACCCTCCCCTGCCTGTTGTAGGATATAGAAACCCTCATATTGAAGGCTATATTTCTTAAACTAGCAGGGAAAAGCAGAAAAAATCGACTACGGTTGGAAAGTACAACACTAGCCCAATCTTACTATGCCGTCATAATTAGGTGCCCGAAATCACATGTTTGAAAGAAATGTAACTCAATGTATCCTTAGTATTTTCTCTAATATTTTTGAAAAATGCTGCAAGCTCACTTTTTATAGGATCAAGTGAGTGATCCCAATGAATTCGTTTATGAATACGATCACAACATGCCCCTGTAGAAGCTATTGTAAAGTTCAGCGCGCTGGGCAACCCCGTTTTTGCACTGTCGCGAAAATAATGTTTCGCATCGACCCTCCCCTGCCTGTTGTAGGATATAGAACCCCTCATATTGAAGGCTATATTTCTTAAACTAGCAGGGAAAAGCAGAAGAAATCGACTACGGTTGGAAACTACAACACCAGCGCAATCTTATTATGCCGTCAGAATTAGGTGCACGAAATCACATGTTTGAAAAAATATAATTCAATGTATCCTTAATATGTCCTCTGATATTTTTGAAACATGCTGCAAGCTTACTATATATAGGATCAAGTGAGTGATCCCAATGAATTCGGTTATGAATACGATCACAATATGCCCCTGTAGAAGCTATTGTAAAGTTCAGCGCGATGCGCATCCCCGTTTTTGCACCATCGCGAATATAAGGCTTCGCATCGACCCTCCCCTGCCTATTGTAGGATATATAAATGAAGCAATTTGCAATTTTCAGGGCTCAAACGATAGAAAATTGAATTTTCTACAAGATGGTTATCTCGGATTTTCAAAATATTGAGTTTTAGGGGTCCAAAATGTCAAACCAAATTTTGAGAAAAATTTGATTTTTTCAAAAATTTGAATTTTTCAAAAAAATGAGACAAGTTGTCTTCGGGCATCAAAAGAAGAATCAGCATGCAAAATTTCAAGTCCGTAGCTCAATATTTGGTTGCTATAGAGGGCGCAAAAAGTAACAAAATATCCAATTTCATTTTTCAAACTCAAATTTTTGGTACTTATAGGGGTCGTAGAGCAAAACAAAAGACATTTTTGGAATCCTGAGATAAAACTGCATCAGATAGCATGTTTTGAATTCAAAATTTTGAATTTTGAAAATTTCGAATTTTTAACCCCTTTTTTCACTTTTTCACCATTTTGCGGGGGTCAAATCTCCAAATTCTTGCCACCATCGTGTTCTACGTCCAAAACTACCCCAAAAACATGTGTCACACGGTATTTAAATGTTATTTTGAAAATTCGACTTTGTGTGACCTTTGGTGACCTGACCTTGACCTTGACCTGTGCTCCAATTCGCTTTAGACACAATGAGACTTTTCTTACATCTTTTGGGCACATGCCAAGAAATTTTGAGCTCGCTGCTGTCGGTAGTTCGGTCTCTGGGGCCCAAAATGAAAACCCCTATTTTTTACCTTTGACCTGACCTTGACCTCAAGTTTGACCTGAGAACCAAATTTAAGTATTCATCAGATGCGTCTTGTTTAGAGCTTTCGTTTGCCGCCTCGCCTGTCCCGCTGCGACTAACCGTTCTCGAGTTATGGGCTGGGGACGTCTGACGGCCCCCCCCCCCCCCCCCCCAGCAAGTGGTGTTATGAAAATACCCCAGCAAATGCCGGGTTAAAACAAGTTTTAAATGCTAATCGAACACATCTTGTTGAGACCTTTCGATCGCTGCCATGCGCATCTCGCTGCGACCATTTGTTCGCAAGTTATAGGCTAAGGACGTTCACTACCCCTCTCCCAACCAGATGGTATAAAAATACCCCAGCAAATGCCAGTATAGCTCCTAAACTAGCAGCGAAAAGCAGAAAAAATCGACAACGGTTCGAAAGTACAACACTTGCCCAATCTTATTATGCCGTCAGAATTAGGTGCCAAAAATAACGTTTTTATATAAGTCTAATTGAATATAAGCTTATGTAGATGTCTGCAACATGTTGCAAACTCACTATTTAGAGTGCAATCAGATGAGTGAGCCCAATGAAATTGGTTATGAACATGATCACAATAACCGTGTGCATCATGTGCAGTCGTTTATTTTCACCAATAAGATGTTCATTCATGAGAAAAGAGCAATTCAAAATCTAGTCGAAATCGTTCAGATAGCCGCTTCATTCCCTAACCGTCAGTTAGACTGTGTTCGGAGCTGAATATTGGCCGTGACATCGGTCTCATACTTATTCACGGCACGGCATCGTATCCTATGATCAATTTCGAGTCTGTGGGTATTAATTTTTTGCACCCTGAGCACGTTTCATTTTTCGGCATTTCTAGCGCTCCTGGCGGCCGGCCGGCCTACTGTGCGCACGGGGCGGCAGCGTGCACGGTGACCTCACGTGCCGGCCGCCGGCGCCAGCGACCATGGCGCCGCCAACTTTCACGAGAGAAGGCGTCAGCCCAGCTCGTTTTGCTCATGTAGTCCAAGGCAGCCCTGAAGCTTCAGCCTGGGTGGTGTAGAGTACCTATGCGTAAAGCAGCGTTGTGATTTAGCGTTCACGACATAGGCGAGCAACACCAAAGAGACTAACGTATAGAAGGAAAGCTTTAGGCAGCCATGTTGGGCACCAGTGGCCTGTCGTTGCAATCAATATATGTTATGTTATGTTATACACTCAACAGAAGCGAGGAAACCATATCCGATAGAGATGCTTTGCGCTAATATTTCGATTGAAAAATTCATTCATTAGGGTTTACGGGCGCGTCGACTGCGGTGGTCATTTTGCGCCCTTTCTATTGAAAAAAGTATCCACATCTGTTGAAGCTATGACACCGACACAAGTGGTATACATGAAACCGTTCATGCAAGGTGATCAGGAACTCGCAAAAAGCTTCGTACTTCGCAGCTGTCCCATTTATAATTATTCGTAAGTAGGTACTGTTGCTGCTCGTTTCTTCTTGTAACTTTGGCATCGTTCAGAGTAATTCCTTCAGAAAGACCTCAATACCACGATATGCCTCAAAGATATGATCGAACACAAACTTATTTCGATGCGTACTAGGTAATTAGATGCACTACCCTGCCCCGGTCATTTGAGCCGACCGCTTTAGTGATTGGCCAGAAACAAGTTCGAGCTGTTTCGTCGCTCGCTATTTGTGCTGACGGCAGGGACTTAAGGTTACTACAGTCGCTGCGTTAAAGCCCAGATTGTCATTACATCGATGATATCGGTAACCATGGGCTATGCAGGCACTCAAAATGTTTGACGTAAGTCATATTAGTTTATGAATGCATCGATGAAGTTTGATGAACTGCAAGCTTTGTGCTGTTATTCATTGCACTGCCAAAATAGGTAGGTCACTTCACTAATCACCACTTTCTAAATTCTAGTGCCATCAACAACAACAAATACAACTATTTTATGAATGGACTCATGATGAATTCATTAATCCATTAACAAAATAGATAGCTAATATTCCTTGATAACTGGGCACTTTGCAATCTTTTAGTAGTTAAATATGTTAACATGCAAATTTTTTTGGTGTTGCATCAAACTTCTTTATAATTTTGGCAAGAATTACCATGACAAACAAATCACAAAGGGCAGAGGCTTGACCATGAAGGAAATGTGAAGGTATTTAAGAATGCAATTAGAATTGTCATAGAACACTGAAGGCTCACTTCCAACTTTTTACTAAAAAGTACAAGATGTCCCATAAGATAAAGTTTATAAAAGCAGGTTTAGTTAACAAATAACACAACCATGAACTAGCCAAAACAAACTTTAAAAAGTATGCAGCACATGATAAGCTATAGAGCATCTATTTCCAATGACTTAAATGCCTTTTTAGCCAAGTCAAAGTTTAATACAACATTTCCATATATTGTGTTAGATATGTATGTGAATTTGTAAGCCAGACACTACTTTTGGGCACTGGAAGCATCTTGAACAGGAAGTGGCAGCAATGACCACTGACAGTAGCAGTTATTAGCATACCCACCTACTGATAATGCGAAGGGAGAGGGCACTCTGTAAAACATGTACCTAAGCATAAGATAAAGGTTTCAAATGCATGACTTTTGTCAGCTTACAATTCCTAGGCACATGAGGCTGCTTCAAGTTATGATATGATGCCAGGTCAAGCTTGTGAACACAGCTAAGGTCACAATCATAAGTTAAAAGATAATCTAAATGATAGGTAGTCAAAGATCTGGTAGAGCAAACCAAAACTGATTTGACATCTCAATCTCCTCATTTCATATATTGAATATCTCCCTAAAGTAAAAAAAAATGACTAAGGATAAAACATTGAGTTTCAGACAAATATCTCCATAAACATGTGTCTAGTTCTGCTTAATTAATGCATAGTCCCTTGAAGATAGCATACTTTTTTAATACCAATACCTACACAGTTAATTTCAATGCCTTTTGCTTATAACTTATCAACTGTTTGTACAAAATTTTCAAAACCAAAAGCATTATTGTAAATAATAATGGTAAGCAGCTTGGTGGTAAAGTTAAACATGGCTTGTGAGGCATAATATTTTGATTACAAAAGTCTATGCTAATTCATTTAATGTGAATTAAGGGAAAGATATCTACAGAGGTACGTCAAAACGCCAACCAGAGAAAGGATAAAAAGAAAAATATAGGGAGTGAAATTATTGCATTGCAACAAGCACAGGGTATCTATGGTCATGCTGAGTGACAGGGTCAATAGTGAACCCGAGGGCTACAAAATGAAAATGAAAAGACTCAGTACCCAGGTCTCATTTATAGAATATCTGCATTCAGGTTAATTGCCACAAACCTATCCTAACTCCATCTCAAACAACTTGGTCTACATGTGCTCCAATGCTATGTTATTGTTAGTTAACAACTAGGCTGAAAACCCAGCGAAAACACACATCATAGCACATGGCAGCCGCAACGTGCTGGCAACGTGACAGCGGCCACTGCCCAGATTCAGGGAAGGCATCGATTTTTCAGCATCTTGTTCGCTGGCAAAACGGCCACTCACCTCTTTTCCTTTTTGACTGTTGCTCAAGATGTTGCGCAGCAGCAAGTAAAAGCTCTATGCTCATAGCGGCACCCCTCGGTTGCACGAAAATTCCCTGCAAAAACAAGCGACGCCCTAGCAATTACATGAACAGTCGTCAGGCAGCGCCCAAATCTACGCCGTACTCGTGCTTAGTAAAACACGTGTATATCCTGAGGAGAGCCAGTACAGCATTGAGTGCTACTTATTTCTACGTTGGAAAATGTACAATATGATGTTTGAAATATACAACAATATATATTTATATAATTTGTTGGGATTTTAATATTTTTCACTCCAAAACATTATAAGAAAGCGAAAATGTTTCATCACCACTCGCAGGTAACAACCATGGTCTAGCGACAACGTCCAATCAGCAGCGGCATGGTGGGCGTGGCTTCCGGAGTTCCCGCCCGTGACACGTCGGTCGATCACGAGGAGCGGCGCCTGGCACGCCGGAGAGCACGGGGCGCAGGGGGTTGGTCATTGCCCAGTTGGTGTCTGTATGTGTTCGCTGCCGCCCGTACCGTTTCTTGTAGGTATCTATCTTGGCCCGTACGGTGTCTCTCAACGCAGTATAACAATTAGCCTGGTAGTTACGGTGTAGCTAGGAGGAAGGTGCAGGGGCCAGGGCGGTGTAGGTGTAGATGTAGGTAGTGGTCAAGCTTTGGGGTGAACGTATGAAATACAAATTGACTTGGCTACAGAATAAGGCATAAGCAGTAGCGGCGGAACACCTTCAATTAAGGGGGGGGGGGGCACTGCCCACTTTTGGTCCCATTCTTTCCATGGCCCATAGGGCTAATGTTAAAATGGCAAAATCAAGGGGGCACGCCCCCCCCCCCCCCGTTCCGCCACCGATGAGCATAGGTAACCATTTTATCAGGTGATGACCGTGACCTCGGGTTGGTTACGTGTTTTTTAGTTACCTACCTAGCCCGCAACTAGCCGGGGTTGTTGGAATTTCCCCTTGCGGTTTTCTGATATCCAAGGTATTTCCGAGTAAAATGCCTACTTTTACCGGCGTCGTCAGCGGCGTATTTAGAAAATCGCGAAGGGGGGGGGGGGCCAAGGGTTTGGAGGGCGCCACCTCACCCAAGGAGGGCGCCATACGGTCGCGAGATAAAAAATCGCTCAGTGGGGGTTGGGGGGTTGGGAGGCGTTTTTTACCATGCCACCAGTTTTTTTTTGCGTAACCTCGTATAGGTCGTGCTGCATTGATTTTGCATCGTGTCAGGGGCGTCGACGCGTAAGGAAAACTGGTCCGACTTTTTCTCGGGGGCCCCCCACCGGTGGGGGCCCCCAGGGGCCCCCGTGGCCGCAGCAGGGGCCCCCCGCGGCCGCAGAAGGGGACCCCGCGGGCCGCAGCAGGGCCCCGCGGTGTCTAGCAGGGCCCCAGAGGCGCAGCAGGGCCCCCGCGGTCTCTAGCAGGGCCCCCCGAGCCGCAGTAGGGCCCCCGCGGTCTGCAGCAGGGGCCCCCGCGAGCCACAGCAGGGCACCGCCTAGTCGAAAAAGTGGTCCGACTAGTCGGAAAAGTCGGACCGGTGTCGACGCCCCTGCATCGTGTGTATTCATTATACTCCAGGTCACAAAAGGTCAAGTGTTCTTGAAATGCTGCGCCGAAGGCGCGCGAAATTTTTGAAAACAACCTTTTCCTTCGCTTTTTAGGCACGCTTTTTATACGATCACTGTTCAAAGCTCCTCTCGCTCTTTTACCAAATTTGAAGGTGTAAAAAATACCTAAGGTTTGGTCGGGCCGCTGCCACACAAACTGTACAGAAAGCTTGGCTCATGGGTGTCGATGTATAAAAGTTTATTGGCGGTGGCATATCTACGCACCAGATCACCGTATCGGATTGATACCGGAGCGCGAGATGCGTAAACATCATCCAAATTACCTCAGACCAGCCTTCATAGCCTTCTCACAGATGCATACAGTGTACCCACATAACCAGTTTCAATCACCGAAACTTCAGATGCCTGCTATTGCGCCCGAACCTGTTGACAATACTTAATCGTAATCCATATAGATTATAGATGCCATGATGCACGTAAAGTAGGATCAATCCGTTAAGACCAAAGACGTGTTTTATGCATCGTAGAGCGTAGATAGTTTTGGTAGGTATAGATACTTCATTCATTGTGCTGAATGCACGTTCATTTGTGGCAGTTTTCACAGGCAAGACATCAACTATGTGCAATAGAACGACTAAGTTGAAAAACATGCCAAAGGAGTAAATAAATGATAGGAGGGCAGCGATCAACGGATGTTGCCAATAGGTAGAAGGGCTGCGATCCACAGGAGGGCACTAATAGGTAGAAGAGCCCCGATCAACATCCCGAGTTTCGACAGTAGGGCACCGATAGGTAGGAAGTTGGCGAGCAGCAGGAGGGCGCCAATGGATAGAAGGGCAGCGATCAACAGGAGGGCACCAATAGGTAGGAGGGCGCCGATCAACAATCAACAGGAGGGCGCCACCAGGTAAGAGCGTGGCGAGGAACAGGAGAGCACCAATAGGAGGGTGGCGATCAACAAGAGGTCGCCAATAGGTGGGAGGGCGGTCATCAACTGGAAGTCGCCAATGAGCGGAAGAGTGACGATTAAAATGGAGGTGGCAATAGTGAGGAGGGCGCCTTTGCTCAAGAGGATGACACGAACAGGAGGGCGTCTGTGCGGAGGGCGCTGGTCAACAGGAAGGTGCCAGTGGATAGGAGGGCGGTGATCAACAGGAGGGTGCCAGTGGTTAGGAGGGCGGCGATCTACACGAGGGCGCCAATAGGAGAAGGGCCCCGATTAACATTCAACAGGAAGGACTAGGGAACCAATAGGTAGGAGGGCGGCACTGAACAAGAGGGTGCCAAAAGGGAGAAAGGCGGCCTTCAAAATTTCACATGAGGGCTCAATAGGTAGGAGAGCGCCAATAATTATGAGGACGCCGATCAGCAGAAGGGCGGCAATGTGTAGCAGGGTGGCGACCTACAGGAGGGCGCCTTCGGGTGAGAGGGCGCTTATTTACAGGACAGCGGCTTACATAGGCGACCACCGTTACGCTTAGAGAGCTACAGCCTACAAATGTGGTTGGAGGGCGCCCGAGGGAGCCCTCCAACCGTATTTGGAGGGCGTATTTGGAATGGGCGTCCTCCGAGGGCGCCCTCCATCCGTATTTTCCCTGTAAACACATTCGCGATTGGAGGGCGCCCTCCAGTCGCGATTGTTTTTCGATTCGATTATATCACAATTGCATTTGCGATTGGAGGGCGCCTTCGGCGCCCTCCAATCGCAAAGGGCGCCTTCGGCGCCCAAGGGGGGGCCATGGCCCAGTGGCCCCCCCTGCCTACGCCCCTGGGCGTCGTGGTCCTCTCGTCAAGATGCATCGCATGAACTACAGTTGACACATTGACAGGTCAACTTGAAAAATTGACCTCAGGTCAAGGTCATGACCTGACCGGAAAGGTCATGTTGCAAAACAGTCCATTTGTACCGTCGAGCTGAACTCATACAAGAGTTACAAGACATTTCATCGCTCTCGGCTCTGGCATGCCTCTATCAAACGTTATTCGCGAAAAAAAACTGTTCTAAAGATAGCACATAGATACCATTCGTGACCTGATATGACCTCAGGGAGACAAGGACGGATCGCGGGTGTCATTTTCCAGTTAAGTGTGTCATGATTAGTTGTAATCCGGTGTTTGAGAATTGAGTGTTTAGAATAGCGATCGTCCAAAAAGGGCGCCTTTCAATTCCCCCCCCCCCCCCCATTGATTTATAATGAAGAGGGCAATATTGACCTGACCTTGGGTCACCGGCATCGAAATTCCGAGATATAGATTATTGTACATAACATACTGTTGCAGAATTGCTGAAAGTTTTAAAGCGTTAGCGATCGGTCACTCGGTGTAGCAATGGCAGGCATCGAAATTTTATGTGAGGACACTTTGACGTGACCTGGTGACCTGACCTTGAGTGACCTTGTAGTAAACTCCTTATGTCCACATTGCCGTTGTATTGCCAGCTGCCTCCGTCGCGCGCCGGCCCAGACTGGCCGGGGGTCGTACGTGACCCACCTTTTATTCAACAGGCTACGAAACGTCTAGAACACGCCCAAAACGAGTGCGAACTTGCACAGCAGCGACGAGGTGACGGAAGGCGCCAGCTTGGCGGCCTACGTGCCTTAAATGACATATCTTAAATTTACAATTGCGCTGCGCGTGCCGCCGGCCGTTTCCTCCCGGCCCCGCCCCGCACAATGCCATATAACTCATCCCGAGCCTGGACGGGGCGGCGGCGGCGCCGCAGTGGCACGACTGCGGCCACAAGATTCTAATACACTCCCCCCTGATCTACAAATCATCGTACTGGGTCAGAACGGCAGGGCGTCTCTCCCGCATGCCGCGGCGTAGAACTTCAGCGTACGTCACAGGGGGCACATTTTCCCCGTGGCTTTCGTGCGCACACTCTCGCAAGATAATTGGGCCAGAGTCGTCATTGTCATTGTTCGGCGGCTCAGTCTGGTCACTCTCCGGACTGGGAACGAAAGCCAGTCTCAGATCTCTCACGTGACGGGGGACATTGTCTACTTCCACACACTGCGCCGACACTTGTCGGGTGACTGTTCCTATGGAACTTGGCACATCACACCGGCGACTAGGGTCTCTGATCCATACCTTATCGCAGTGGCGGCGGAAGGTATTTTGGGATGGGGGGGGGCACACCTGATCCTTCCCGGAACCTAGGGTACCCCCAAATCTAGTTTTCTCACCGGTTTTAGGCCACTTATTTTTCACCTCTTGGCCTTTACAACAAAAATAAAAAATAAAACATTTGCAAATAAGTGAGATAATTAGTCTCATCTGAGTCAAGAAACTACCTTTTTGGTAACCTGGAAGAAACGTTTAAAGCTTCCACACATGAGCTGTCAAGTCAGGTACGGGGACCCGCAGTTGCTACTGTACAGCGACCCTGAGTAAATTGTCCCAGCACCCTCACAGGGAACAACGATAAGCTGTCAGAGGGCACGCACAGAAAACCTCAGCTGCTCTTGTGCAGGGACCGGCAGTCGATATCAATGTTATCGGTTGTTACTGGACAGGACAGACGGCTAGAGTTGGGGTTCGTGTACAATAGCAACTGCGGGTCCCCGTACAGAGGGGGATTTTTTTACTTAAATAGGTATTGTCTTCCATTCAGCTTTTCTTTGAGGCCCTCGGCCGCTAATATGGGGAGGACAAGCTGCCCCGACGGTTCCTGGCCCTTTGAAACTTTGCGGGGGCAGAGACCCCCACGGCCCCAGAGTTGTGGGGGCAGGCTGCCCCCATGCTGCCCCCCGGCTCACGCGCCTATGCCGGCTGGCGTCTGGCAGAGTCGCGGGGAAAGGCCTGTGGCACGCTCAGACGCACTTTCGTGACGTCCGTGCCGCCTGCCGGGCCACTCGCGTTCCGTCCTACTCTTCCAGACTTCGGTTACCGGTAGCTCGTAGATAGCTCTGCTTGATTTCTGAGCATTATGTGTGGAGGGCGTTTGGTGGAAATAGTCCGTCACGGACTAGCTCGCCGGATAGCCCGTCGTGAAAACGGCTATTATCAATCCAAGTTACTCGCTATATCAACTTAATAAAAAGGTACTCAGCCAAACTGGCATATGTTCCTGACGTAGGTAGTATGGAAGTATTGTGGTACTTCGTCGATAACAATTTTGGGGGGGGGGCAAAAAGATATGTTTGCCCCCCCACCCTGGAAGATGGGGGGGCGCCGTGCCCCCGCTGCCCCCCCGCTTCCGCCGCCACTGCCTTATCGCCTACACTGAACATAGCACACTCACTCTCTTCGCACTTTTCCTCACTCTCCACGTCCGGCACTCTCAGTTTGTAGTTGAACAGTACGTTGGCAGGACTAGAGTTCAGGTCATCATTGCGCGGCATCACATTATAGCGGTAGACTGCTTCCGCCACTGAGCAGCCTTTGCG
The DNA here is from genome assembly GCF_019059575.1 of Amphibalanus amphitrite. Taxonomy (NCBI): domain Eukaryota; kingdom Metazoa; phylum Arthropoda; class Thecostraca; order Balanomorpha; family Balanidae; genus Amphibalanus; species Amphibalanus amphitrite. Next base: position 898,686 of record NW_024881589.1, read on the forward strand.
CGCTATGATTGTTTTGACCGACCTATGGTTTCTCTCAGAGACACCATTGCCGAACGGCGCATGGGCAGCTCGGTACCGGACGCTGACACCCCACCGGCTGACGAACTCGTGGAATGCGGCACTGCGGAATGAGGTGAAGTTGTCCGTCAGCAGCTCCCTCGGAGCGCCGCGCTCCAGGAATACCGACTCCAGAGCCGTGATGATGCTGTCGGTGTCCTGTCGCTTTATCCGCCGCCAGATCGCGTACCGAGACGGACCGCAGTCAATCAGAGTCAGGTACAGCTGATCGTTTACGTGACAGACGTCCATGCTGACCCTGTCCCAGCATTTAGTCACGCTCAGCGAACCATGTGTCCACCGCTGGGGCGCTGGATCGATGGACTGGCACCTTTCGCACTGGCTAACGACACTGCGCACCTGGTGCTTGCTCACAGCCGGGTCGTGCTCCCTACACAGGCGCAGCGTTCTCCCGATGCCTGGGTGTCCGCTTGTTTCATGGATCCTGACCACATCCGGCGCCGAGAAGGCAGCGCCGCAGACCACAGGATCGCTTTGTTGGTTCAGCCACTTCTTCGGCACTCTCGTCAGTGCGTCAGCCCTGTTGTCCACTGACGGAACGCACTTCACGGTCAGCTGGAGGCCGTACTCATCTCTCAGACTCTTCACGGTCTCCAGGCGCCTTCTAATCAGCATTTCACTCGCCGCCTTCGTCTTTATCCGAGCTCTGCCGGAGAGCGCATCTGTTAGCCAGTGATAGACCGTTTTCGAGTCCGTCACGACAGTCACTTTCTTCAGGTTCCATGCCAGGGACAGATTGATGCCACGCACAACAGAGTCCAGTTCTGCAAGGTTCACGTGTGTCTCGGGATTTTTCCGAAGCCAGCAGGCGTCCTCAACGATGCTGCCTTCCATCTCTAGCACGGCTCCTATGGCGAGGGAGCTGGCATCCACCCACACGACTCCCTCATCGCCGGTGACATCCCAGCGACCTCGTGCGGGATCGGCCGTTTTCACGCGCTGCAGCGTTTCCATGACCATTTTCTGGAGTTCTGGGTCGGTGATCTCGTCATCCCAGCCGTCTGTCGCTGCAGTGGCGCGTCTTTTCAGGTAGGATGCGGAGACACGCAGCCAGCCACACACCGGGACCTGACTTGTCAGACGTCCGCACAGCGAGAAGACCTCTCTCCTCGTCAGCTTTGGCGGCGGCTGTAGATCCTGGCTGTCCCGCTTCCAGAACAGTCCTTGCCGCTCCCCCCAGACTCGAATGCCCAGGACACGAGCACCTTCTGACACCTTCTCCGGGGATTTGCAGGTCAGACCGAGCGCCTCCAGATGACCCTTCACCTCCAATGCAGTAGCGATGTTTTCATTTACGAGTATGTCGTCCACGTAAGGTGATGTAGCGGTGTGCACCCTCTGGTCACGTTTCAGGGCCATTTCCAGCACCTTTCTCATCACCATCGGTGCGAGACTGAGCCCAAAGCCAAGTCTGCTCAGACACCACCGTCTGCCCTGGAACACTACAGTCTGATACGGCCACAGCGATGCGTGCACGTGGACCGTCAGCTTTGGCGGCGGCTGTAGATCCTGGTTGTCCCGCTTCCAGAACAGTCCTTGCCGCTCCCCCCAGACTCGAATGCCCAGGACACGAGCACCTTCTGACACCTTCTCCGGGGATTTGCAGGTCAGACCGAGCGCCTCCAGATGACCCTTCACCTCCAATGCAGTAGCGATGTTTTCATTTACGAGTATGTCGTCCACGTAAGGTGATGTAGCGGTGTGCACCCTCTGGTCACGTTTCAGGGCCATTTCCAGCACCTTTCTCATCACCATCGGTGCGAGACTGAGCCCAAAGCCAAGTCTGCTCAGACACCACCGTCTGCCCTGGAACACTACAGTCTGATACGGCCACAGCGATGCGTGCACGTGGATCTGCAGGTAAGCGTCTCGCAGATCTAGGAGAGACACGTTTCGTCCACACCGACGCCACTCACGGATTTTTTCACTGCAAACATCCGCGTCAGCTGTATGCGGGTCCAGGTGCGTATTTAACTCCCTGAAATCCATGACGGGACGCACTTTGTCCTTCTTCGGTTGGATGACCGCCATGAGCGGGATCGTGCCTTTGACCCTCCCGTGCACGCTCTCATCATAAGGGACGAGCCATTGATTCGCCACCCACTTGGAGAGTTCTCGCTCGTATTCGTGTCGGGCTTCTGTTGGAATCGCGTACTCCTCTGCTGTATTGTGCAGCTGCTCGGGCTCCTTTCCTCCACACCATTTCCACTCCACCGACCACTTCTTTTCTGTCTCATCAAAGCTCACCACAAAGTCCTTCTCGTCGGCTCGATTAGCCGGTGCGGCCGCCGCCGCCGCACCCAACACCGGATCCCCCTTACTGCTGTCAGCTCGATTCACTGCTGCAGCTGCCGCCGCTGCACCTGACGCTGGGGCCGCCTCACTGCTCGCCTGATCATGACTCACCCGTGCAGTCGCTGCCACTGCACGCGACACCCCAGTCCTCTCACCATCACAGCTGACCCGGTCACCGGGTGAGGCCACTGACGCCGCTATATGAGACACCGCTGCCTCAACTCCGAATCTGACTCGGTCATCCGAACTCACTGTAGCGCCACCCAGTGCTCTGATACCATTCATCCCGAGGATGAACTCAAACCCCAGTGGCTTACGTGCTACGACGAGCACATCTACGGACACTGATTCACCGGACCGCAGCTGCACGCGTGCCACGCCTGACCCCTCACACCAATAACGCCCTCCACTCACTGTCATCACGCTCACCGGGCGTCGGTTCCACCTCCGACAAACTGACACGTGAGCTACACACTGGCTGCATCCTGTATCAACCAGCGCTTTGCAGCTCGCTCCGTCCACCGACAGCTGCGCGACTGGCAGCGCCCCGTTCACTGGTCGACAGGAGAGGAGGCTGGCGCTGATCTCTCCCCTCCCGCGTCGTTTTCCGGACACGCAGAGGCGATGTGCCCCTGCCGGTTGCAGTTGTAGCACCTCACGAGGCTCCGTCCACCACGGGGGCCTCCACGGCCCCGCTGTCCGCGGCCTGCCGTGCAGTCGCGGGCGATATGGTTCGGTTGCCCGCACGAGTAGCATTTCATTGTGGCCGGGAGTGCTCCAGTCCTTGTGCCAGCGGCGGCGGCCACGGTGTTTGTTTCCTCGTCGGCTAGCACGGCCCGAGCGCGACCGATTAGCTGGCTAAACGGCATGTCCTCCATCCGTGATCCATCCCGGAGCGCACGGCGTGCTGAATCTGGCAGTTTGGCCACGAAGGCACAGGCCAGGCTGTCGTCCGGCATACCTCCGAACAAGCCAGCCAGCCGGCGCAGCTCAGAGACGAACAAGTCCACCGTCTCACCTGGACGCAGCCTTCTACGTTCAAATTGGTCGTAGGCTTCAAACCGATCCGAAGCAAACGCCGATGTCAGGGCCCTTTTGATGTCCTCGTACTTTTTCTTCTCATCTTCTCCGAGCTGTTGATATACCGCAAACGCACCACCAGTGAGTCTCAGCGGGACGACGACGTGCAGTCCCTTGATGCCGCGCAGCTGACACACAAGTTCGACCTTGTCCAGCCACTCGCACACGGGCTGCGACACACCGTCAAACTCCGGGATTAAGCGGAGATCAGCCGCAGCGTCCGAACCATTACAGGTCTCCTTCTCGTTCCCCATCACGGCAGTCTTCCAAGGCCGAAATAGCTTGTAGTAAACTCCTTATGTCCACATTGCCGTTGTATTGCCAGCTGCCTCCGTCGCGCGCCGGCCCAGACTGGCCGGGGGTCGTACGTGACCCACCTTTTATTCAACAGGTTACGAAACGTCTAGAACACGCCCAAAACGAGTGCGAACTTGCACAGCAGCGACGAGGTGACGGAAGGCGCCAGCTTGGCGGCCTACGTGCCTTAAATGACATATCTTAAATTTACAATTGCGCTGCGCGTGCCGCCGGCCGTTTCCTCCCGGCCCCGCCCCGCACAATGCCATATAACTCATCCCGAGCCTGGACGGACTGCGGCGGCGGCGCCGCAGTGGCACGACTGCGGCCACAAGATTCTAATACAGACCTTTGTCTACAATTTTCAGAACATGTGCAGAATAGATGTGCACCGACGTTTGTGAAATATTTGCGAAAAACTGCAGGTTCATTAGTCACCCAGCAGGGCGTGGATTAAAATTGATACCTAGGTACAGGGTTAACCCGCGCCCTGATGGGGGGAGGGGCCATTTTGCCCCCCCCTGTGGTTTTTCTTAAATAGCGAGAAAACGACGGCGTGCAGCGCCGCCAAATTTTGGGTACCTTACCGGGCATCAATTTGACACCTTCACACAAAATTTCAAGTCACAGGTCACCTCAGGTCAGGAGTTATTGAGGTCAAACTGAGGTCATGCTCGAGTAAAAATGAGCAAAAAACATGACATCTCGAAACGCTCACCAATTCTACAGTTAACAAACAATTTTAATGTTCCTTATGTGGTTGTGTAGAGAAAAGACGGCGCTACAAAACAGCTATCTCGGATTTTCGAAATTTAGGGATTTTGACCCCCAAAAATAAAAAATTGATTTTTTTTAGAAAAACTCAAAAAATTTCCAAAAAATTTCCGAATTTCGAAAAAACCGGAATATATGTAATAGATCCTGCGCTCTTCGATATACATACCAAATTTTAGATCAATACCTCTTTTTTGGCCAAGTTATAGCGAAAAACTGTTAAAAATTAATGACGTCAAATTTTTGAACTTAATTTTTAGCAATTCTAGACCTCGTACCGCAAAACGAAGACCACCATTGAACTCCCCGTGACGAGCTGCATCGAATCAATACCTATTTTATGCAAAAATATCAACTTTGAAATTTGACCTAATTTGACCTGACCTTGACCTGACCTTGACCTGACTTTGACTAAATCGTGACCTAAGCTGGCCCAAAAGTCTGCCTGACCCACATTATCGCATTTGTCATGTAAAATGGACCATAAAACATGTATCACACGACACTTTCATATTATGACCCCTCCCCCAGTGACCTGACCTCTGTGACCTGACCTGGTATCAGTGACCTCAAATAGCAAACTATGTGTTTGAAGAACATTTCCCCATCGATGATTTTCAATGAAATGCATTTTACTCGATTTTACAACGCATTTCTTGAAATGCCTGTAAACGGTGAAAATTCGACCTTTGACCTGACCTGTGACGTCATCGGTTTGACCGAGGTCAATGAAATTGGGTCACAAGGTAGTTCTCCGTTGGGGCTATCCAACGCCGTTTACCGCTTGTCGATATGTTGCGTGGTTCTCGAGATCTTAGGGGGGGGGGGGGCAAAATGCCCCCCCCCCCCCCATCAGACCGCGTTGCTCGGCAGACCCCATCAGGGCGCGGGTTAATGTCATTCTAAGCAAAAGCGTTTTCCGTAAAACGTCATTTTTTGGAGTTTGTAACCTCTTAGCTCTGGAGGCTGAAGCAAATTGACCGAAGGTCAAATTTGAGAACATTATTCAGAGAGCTTAGAGCATTAACTCTCGTATTTATATGGGATCGTCCTACTTGCGAAAGAATCGGTCGATCACGTCGCGACGAAGTCTTTCAGCAGGTATAGGCAGGTAGGTGCTCTCGAGTTTATTAATTTTAGACAGACTTACCCTGAATATTTCATGACTGACCCCGATGACCTATGACCTGCGACCTACATCCTATTTCCCGAGCCCATGTGAGCCTGCGGGATCGCGATTCGGCATAGGCATGTCGGCGTACATTATGGCCGCGCGTTTCCAGACTTTGTGGTTAGAAACATGCCAAATGTGAAATGCTGTTTGTCCCATGCATTTTGGTGATTGTAGAAGTCTCTAGAAGGTCAGGTCAGGGTCGTTGAACTTAGGTGACATGGGGTCACTTTTTCTAATTTTACTTGTTAGTGTAGTTTTTGGAGCTGATTTCGAATTTGGCACTCATTTGAATATTTGAGAAGCAGTGTTAGTGCCTATGCACTTATGCAGCATGTTACGGAGCCGTTGGGAGTTGGGACGCTTACTGGTTGGCCTGACCAGACCCGACCGACCCCAGATGCATGAATACCTACATTATCTTCGAGGACCCCCCTCCCCCCCCTATACGTTAGCGGCAGTGAAACCTAATTCGGGCGAGGGTGGTCTGAAGTCAATCAGCGACCTCTTAGTTCAGGTCAAATACCCGAACGTATGTAGGGTCTGATTAGTGATAGAATAGTTATCTTAAAATGGTCACGGTTATTTGATTAGGTATAGTATGTGTCCATTTTTAAGAGGACTGTCGGAAATGCTAAGGCTGAAAATGAATGCCCACTTTTACAGAAAAGATAAATGATGAAAATAAAACAAATAGAAACCCCATTATATTTTTTTTCAAAGAAAACACCAGAAAAGACGTCAAAATTGGCCATCAGTACACCAAAACAAGAGATAGGTATGTTTCTACACACGAGGAGAGCAATGCACAAATGCACACACACAGTCGGTTAGCTAGAGCCTAGAGGAATCTTCAAAAACATCGTCTATATCAAAGAAACGCTGCAAAGTTACGAGCATCTTCCCATAGAAGAAGTTATGCTTAAAGTCCAGCCCTGAGCGTCCTCACACCAGTTCCATGTGGTGCCCTCACGCCTCACTGTTTGTCCGGCTCACTCGCGGCCACTGCCGTCGACACGCTCTCCCGACTGGCGCCGCCGCCCGCGCCCGAGTCTCGCCGCAGTCCCGCCTCCACGGCACTCCTGAAGTAGCTCCTGCCGAAGCTGGAGACCACGGCGGCGAGGTCGGTGCGCTGCAGGGCCTCGCGGAGGACGCGCGGTGCCTCGGCCTCCAGCAGGCACGTCACCTGGTCCCGACAGCGCCAGGCGAACAGCTCGCTGACCACGGCGAGTAGCGAGGTGAAGGGGAACGGCGCGGCGCCGTCGGCCTCCTCCGGGTCACCGGGCCAGGCGGGCAGCACCCGGAACACGTCACCCGACTCGCTGATCGACAGCTCACTGCCGGCGGAGGGACGGGACGCTGAGGTGGGAACTGGGAGGAGCGGGGACCGGTGGCGGTCCGGCAAAACTTAGCGTAGAAGAGAAACAAACGGTCATCGGACAGACCCACCTGTCAGGTCTGGCCGTTACTAGACATCTTCACTCTTCAGTTATATGTGCTTGTAAAGACGTGAGTTAGTTGCGACTGCCCATGACCGATTCGTTTATGAATAATATGAGCATAATTCGTCACCCAACTTGGACCAACAAACGATGCTTCCCTACGATTATCAACTACCCAATAAGTTGCTTGTACCCCAGGTCCTCCACTCGCACCAGTTATTAGTGTTTCATTCAGCCGCTTGAAGTACTTACAACTCTCAGCCGGTTATAAAACCGTTCAGCCGGTCATTTCCTTTAGATTCTACCGGAATACGTACCCAAGATGGACGATCTCGCAGGTGCAGACGATGACCTGCGTGGTGGCCGTGTTGATACGCGCCTTCGTCTTGATCGTGGCCGAGTCGAGCTGACCTCTGAGCTCGAACCGGGGTCCGATGTCGAGCAGTTTGGCAGAGCAGACGGAGCGGCACTGAGAGAGCGAGGGAGAGGAGGAGGGTCACTGATACCCGAGCGGCTGCGCGGATCAGCCCAGGACACCGGCCGATCGGTTTATTATCCCCCGACCCTATTCAGTGTCACAAGTGCACTTGGTTGGCCGATATATTGGCGAAGTTTCGTGCCTCAGTAAATTCGAGGAAACCGTGATTGCGAAAACGGATTTTGCTTGTACTTTTTCTCACAACATTGCAAATGTTGCGTGTTAACCCGCATCGAATTGGCTATGTAGGTAACAACTTCCCTAAAGGTCAACTCAGTGAAGGTCTACTGTGATTATCATTCGCCTGTACCAGCTTGACTGTGAGGGTCATTCACCTGCATAAAGTGGACTGTGAAGGTCATTCACCTGTATCAGTTCGAACTTCGACTGCTGAAGGTCACCCACTTGCATTGGGTCGACTGTGAACTGTGAAGGCCAATCACCTGTGTCGGGTCGACTGTGAGCTGTGAAGGTCATTCACCTGTATGAGGTCGACTGTGAGCGCCGTCTGCAGCGTGAGCCAGTCTCCGTCCAGCTCCAATATGGCGTCTCCCTGTCGCCGCAGGGACTCCAGGCCCGAGACGGACGTCGCCCGGAACGCCAGAGACGCCGTGAATCGGAAAAACAGAAACTGAAACCGACCGGGCGACCGCCAACGGCAGTCAAGTCAGTGATGGGGACTGGGGAGTGGACGTGGGTATCGCTTCATTTGCGGAAAAGAAGAAAAATGTAGTGGAAAGCACACTGTAAAGCGGTAGGTAAGCATACTTTTGCTATTTTGTCTTATGTGAAAAGAACATTGACAATCAACACCTACCCTACTAGTTATGCGGCCATTGGTGTTATTGTGCAGGTTGTGATAAACGTGCACTATTATTTATGAGAAAATACCCCCAACATCTGACCTTTCAGCTACATTAGGTATCCATTCCTCACCGAGTCATGGTAGAGAGTCTCCTGGTCGTCCAGTTTGAGGACGTCGAGTCCCTCGGCGCAGACCAGCTCCCTGGCCAGTTGGGCCGCCGTATCGGCCAGACCATTCGCCTCGTCTGTGCTGATCCTGCCCACACTGCTCCGCACGTGCCTCCTGGGAAACACGGGTCAGGTCGGAGGAGTCGACTGATGAATTAACGGGGGAGGGGTGAACTCGTGCAGTATTGTATTGTATTAAACATCCGTAGAGCATCCGCGATAACCGAGGCTAAATTGCTCAGTGTCAAACACATGCATAAAACCAAAACGAGTGGGGAGGTAGAACAAGCATTCAAAACATGCACACGAGCATCCGCGCTTAGCCCATCACATCTGCGCCGCCACCCCGTGCCAGGTGGCGCTTCACTCCTCCGCAGAACGGTCCAACCGGTCGTTCGGTCAGGGCCGGGGGGAGCGCGTTGTAAGCCACCGCGGCGCGGTATGCGAAGCGCCTTTGACCGCACGCCGTCCTATATTCAGCGGGGTGCGCGGAGCGCCTCGTCCTGCCGCGTCCGTCGGTCACGCACATCACGACAACGGCGAAACATACCCGCCAGCTCCTCGGGCTCGCCATGCCTCTGGACTTTGTGGGCCAACATCAGGGTATGATATCGGACCAGATCAGGTGCAGATAACCACCCCAGCTCCCTCTGCACGTCAGATATGTGGTCAAACTTTTTTCGCCCCGAGATAACCCTGGCTGAGAAATTTAGAACCTTTTGAATTCTGTCCATGTTTTTAAGGGTACCGTTTCCGTAAACAGATAAGCAGTATCTAACGTGAGAGAGAACCAGGGCGGAGACGAGAGTCGACAGTTCAGATTCGGGTAGATAATCGACCTGTCATCGACCTGCTCAGCTGACTCACAGCCATCGACGAGAGGTCAATGTTATTACAGATGTATCGCGCCATACAGAGGTCAGGAGTGGCATGCCTAGTGATCAGGGACCACATAAGACGAGAAATCAGGGATAACATAGAGGTCACACAACTCAAAAGCTACATTAGTTCACACTTAACGGATCATATGGGTAAGAGGTTGCATGATCAAGGTCAAATATAGGAGAGGTCAAGTCTAAGTCAGAGGTCAAACAGAGGTCACAGATCATACCGGGGCTGGGGCTCACAGAACTCAACACTCACATAAGGTGCGAGGTCACTCAGAGGACAGAGGTCAAACAGAGGTCAGAGGTCACACTGAGGTCGGAGGTTACAGAGGTCAGAGGTCACACAGAGGACAGAGATCACATAGAGGTCAGAGGTCATGCATAGGTCAGAGGTCACACAGAGGACAGAGGTCAGATAAAGGTCATAAGCGGCATGATCAAGGTCATATGTAGGTCAGAGGCCAGTTTAAAGCCTTAGAGAACAAACAGATCGTAAGTCATATAGCGGTCGGAGGTCATAAAGCCAAATGTCAAAAGGCACATAGGGGTCAGCGATCAGAGGTCACACAGTCATAGGTACTGGGATAGAACGTCATTTTTCGATACAATTGGTGCCGAGATTGAGTTGTTACGGCCCAAAAGATGATTGTAAAGTTTGGAGCTTGCATCGTCTCTGACGTGCAAACCACTGATTTTGAATGCAACAGTATGCAATCGTTCGAGCGTTGACGTCAGCGCCATATCACTGCGAGCGCGGTTTTATGGGACGGCTAGGGCAGCGGAACACTTGGGGCGGCTCGGCGCAAACACAGCTCCACGGTATAGAGAACTCACAGCTGGATGTCACTCTCACTGAAGACGGGCGCCTGAGAGGTTCGGAATAATCGGTCGACGGTCAATAACCACTAAGAAGTCGACACAATTAGCAGTGAAACACCCAAGTATTCTGCAGCGTTATCAGCTTGATGTTTTTGTTTATAAGCATTTCGAATGATGTTACAGGTACGAGTATAGTTGGAAATCTCAGGAAATCAGAACTGCTGAGAAAAAGTGTGAGAGCCATTTTTCACATCAAACTGGCGAAGTAAGTACAGAAACCGCACCTCCGACCATAGTCATTACAACTCTCAACAAGAAACATGTTGCTTTTTTCTAGATAAACCTCCCGATCACAAGGTTTACTCACCGCAGTATCCAGGAGAGCCACTTTTTGGTGACCGAGTCTTCCAGGTTATCGACGCCGTCCTTGAGCAGGTTGGAGAGGCTGCCGCGGCTGCCGATGCTGCTCGTGCTGCCGAACTCCTTCTTCTTCTGCAGGGCCATGTTGCGACTCTAACCACCCTTCCTTGAAAGGAACACTGGCGAGTCTCACAGCACCCAAGTACCGTCCTCTACAGACCAGCCGCTCGGCGCTGAGCGATCGTCTCCATGCCTGCTGCTGATCCTAGCTCCCCTGTGTGCCCCACTGCCCGCCCCGCCGCCCCGGTCGGCTTTCAGTCAGTGTCAGCACGCGTGTCCGTACCGGTGGGACCCCCCGCGGGGAGCGGCGGCACCTGTCCGCGCCCCCACAGCTGCGCCGGCGGCGGCTCGAGCGACCCGACCCTGTGAGGCGTGACGCACACCCACCGCTCGGCGGAGCGCAGAGAAGGGTTCGGGTCGGCGAGGTACGGCCCATGATCACAACGCTTCACAGAGTGACAGGTTGAGGGTACGGATAGACAGATCTATCCTGGAAACTATGCAAGTGGAAAACCAAGCCAAGTACCCCGTGCTCCGGCACACTGAATAAGCGAGTCGTGAGTATTCAAAGTTCTGCCGTTTTTAATTAGTCATTCCGCGGGCAGATCACCTGGCCATGTGCGGTTTACGGTTCCAGGAAAGGGGCCGCTGAGAGCGCGGCGGCGCTGCAGCCACGGCAAACGACCGATAAACCGGACCCAGTTCCGTTTATTGAACGCCGGGAACAATGAACGTGTTTCTGTGAGGGAAGACACCAACAGCCATGCAAACTGCAACTCACACCGTCCATCCAATCAGCATGCAACAACGCCACAGTCATGCAGTTATAAATACACACGCACACGAGATATGAACCAAAAGGTCGCCGGCGGACGGGGACAAGGACGCTCTCTGGACTAACGCACAAACACTGGACATGCACCTCCGGGCTGACCTACCGTACAGGCATGCAAAACGGTATAGACTATAGACTATAGAGAGCATGCAAACGCGAGGAGACGACGGCGGCCGAGGGCCAACAATAAATAACACGGGCACGCGGCGGCGATCGTAACAAAACGCGAACGAGACAATCGTGGTACCGTTGGCAGAACGCTGATTGTCGAACATCTGACTAGTCGGGCTCAGGAGGGACTGACTGTCGACCTCCGACTTTCCCCCACCCACCCACTCCCAGTCCCCAGCATGCAACTCACTAAAAATAAAATGGAAATAATGACCATGCGTCGACTCACAGAGAAATGAAAACTAACCGATACGCAACGGTGATTAAAACACTGAACGACAGAGGCTCGCAAGTAGCGCCATGGGACTACCCAGATGACGCTATACTGCGGTGCAGTTAAGACAATCTACATCAGCGACCGCAATGATAGACTCCAAGTTCTCATAGCAAGTCCAGTCTGTCTCAGTTTGCAAGTAATGTTAGACTATGCTGTTTTTGTGCCAACCACACATCACTTAACATTAACACAAAACTACACTTTTTCACTCAAATTACACTCACACCACATGAACATTGAACATCGCTCTGAGCTCATACAGCTCGGTCCCTGAGCCGGCTGAGCTGCTCCCTCAAGCTCCACTCCGGTCTGAGCTGTCCCTCTCATCTCCGGTCTCTCGCTCTCAGTGGCTCCCCACGATGCCGTCTCAGGCCGGCGGCGGGCGGACGGCGGCGGCCACCGAGACAGGCGTCTCGGAGCCGCGCAGGTACTCGAGCAGGTGGGTGGCCGTGCCGCCGCCCTCCACCATCAGCGACACCGGGTTGCCCTGGTCGTCGACCAGCAGGCCGTCGGCGTTCATGGTCAGCGTCTGCGCGTCGGCCGGCGCCGAGTTGCCCAGCACGCGCGACAGGTCGATCTCCTCCTCACCCTCCTGCTGGATCACGATGATCTGCTGGCGCTGCGGCTCGCCGACCGGCGCACCGCTCAGCGGCGGCGGCGGCGGCGGCGAGGCGGCCACGTGCACCAGGTGGCCGCGCTTCCCCGGGGAGAGGTGCATCAGTGTCTTGCCGGAGTCATCTCCCGGCGGCGGCGGGGTCTTCAGCTGCGGGCGCGGCTCCAGCGGCGGCGGCGGCGGCTGCATCTGCAGCAGGGGCGGCGGCGGCGCTAGCGGCGGCTGCGGGCGGTGCTGGGCGGCCGGCCGCGGCGCCGGGCCGCTGCTGCCGGCCGCCGGCGCGGCGCCCTGCTCCCCGGCGGCGGCGGCGCGGGCCGGCTGTCGGCGCCTGGCCGCGCTGCCGCCCAGGTAGGTGGAGCCGTCGGCCTCCGAGGCGTCCCACATGCCCTGGGCGGCCATTGCCTGCACCTTCACCCGCAGACTGTTCTGCAGGGCCGTCAGCTGCATCGTCGGGTCGTCCGCGTCCATGGCCGTGAAACTCTCCCCCTGAAACGGCAACATCCACACGACATACATCACAGGTGCACTCAGCTGAGGTTCGCTTGTCCGATCGAACATTTGTTCATAAGACTTCAAAGTGTGCATATACTATCGGTTTGCTCTACACGTCCCGGCCGAGGTGGGGCCGGGGAGTGAGGCGGGTACTTCATTTTGTTGGGTTAGGCCCTTTCGGTCTGACAAGACCATTTCAGAGCCGGGGATGATAGGAAATAGGAATTAGGGGGAGACATTGGGCTGGGCAGACACCCTTGAGAGTCGCCTGGGGTGAGCCCGTCCGAATGGACAGGCCGACCAGCCCCGCAAGCACTCTCTGCACCCGGCTACGGGGTGTGTTCCCTCGGAGCAGCGGTGCCGCTCCAAGGGAGCAGCCCGCATGAGATAAAGTTGCCTGTCCAGCCCGGAAAGGGGGTTGTGGCGTGGAGGAGAAGGATTTCAGTATCCTGAGGATAGAATCAAGGAACGGTGAATGAGACGGGTACTAACTACCTCCCTCGCCGTTTTGCCCCTAAACGAGCATGTGCCCCGTTACGAGACGCAGCGACTGGAACCCGATGGGTCAGGTCACGAGCTCCATGAAGGTATGGTTCACTTTTTGGTACATAACTTCGCCAAATATGGTATCAGAACCGAGGTTAATTTGCCACCATCGTATTCTTCATGCTCAGGCGCGTCGAATGATATATGTACTTTTGATTTGGATAAGGTCACCTTAGGGTGCTGACCTCAGGTCAAGGTCAGGTCAGAGCCACTCAGGTTACGAAGCTGGTGGAACCAGGTCATATCGCACATCATTCGATTCGGCAGGTCTTACAGAGTCCATCGCTGGATTTCTCGACTCACAAGCCCAATTTGATCAGGAATAATGACGAAAAACTCTTATAGCCTTTGTGACGACATAAATGAGGTCACGCATACAAGTCTTGGTCACGCAAAGTAAACGATGCAAAAGTGAAACATCGGACCTTGCAAGGTAAGCATGAAATCACGATTACATCTGCTTGAAGAAGGTTTAGATCCTTTCCGGCGCCAAAATAATAGAGTCTATATTTCCCCTCGTTGACTTATAATGGTGAGGCCAGGTGACCGACCTGACCTTAGGTGACCTTAGGTGTAAAACATCCGAGATATACAAGTTGTGAGACTAGCTCCAGAAATACTACGCCCTGTAAGTTTCATCTCCTTGTGAACGTTCCTGTGGCACTGAGGGCGCTAAGAATTAAGTTGTGACATTTTGTAGGACCGTGCAGAGGTGCACTTATGCCGTCATAGGTCACTGACCTGACCTGACCTGAAAATGCAATTGGTGTCACTGTCACGAGATCTGGCCTGAATGAAAGGTCAGCTGTGCCAAATTTCAGCGCTCTTTCTCCAGCGTGTTTCGAGCTATCGCGAAAAACCACATGGGGGGGGGGAGAGGTGCGTGCCTCCCCCTCTCCGCCGGCGAGGGTTAAGTATTTTGCAAATCGCATCACGATGGTCGCATTAGAGCTGCCACCCCGTCAAAAGTTGCCGTGCGCGTTATTGAATGCGTAATAGTCTGTGCCATCCGACCGCCGCGCCGCGCCGCGCCGCGCTAGCCAGCGGACTTGATGCTCATCCCTGCCGCTAGATGGCAGTGAAATCGAGCGCCTGAATCTAGGCTGTGCCGCATAATGCCCATTGCGCTCCATGTCGACCCGCGGGAGCCGCATGCGCGAGCGACCCTCCGAAAAGCTTTCGTAATAACACCACGTAGTTTTCTCACTACTGTCCTTTTTCGCCTGCGATGTGCAAATTTTATCATTAGATAACCTGACTCCAGGTTCTTGCCATTGTTTGTGAGGTCTATGTATGTACGTTGTTCGAGACAAACGTTTACCACAGCCGCGGTAGCGATTAGCCTGATAGCTACTGCTTATTCAATCTTTACCAGAAGTGGGTAACAATTCATTTTTACTGATTTCGAACGACCCATCAATAATTGCCATTATGAAACCCGACTGCAGAGCAACTGAGAAGAGGTGACTTTTAAATACCATCCGGACCAGTTCTGAAGTAGAAAACCACAGGAACTTGAGGCCCCGGAAAGTTTCTATTGCCGTCAGTAGAGAGTGACTGGCGATGTTTTCTGCGGTTGTCGAACGTGAAGTTCCGTCACACGTCTGGAGATAATTCATCCCCTACATTCCACCCCATCAAAAGCTGAAATATTTCACCGCGAATTGGCATTCAAATGCACGTCCATGTCCCACCATTCTTCCAAACCACCCCTCCCCGCGCGCCCGGCAGCCCGCCGTCTCCCCACCCACCTCTGGTGCCGGTGCCGGTCCGGCGGCCGCCTCCGGATGGTCCACGGACAGGTTGGTCAGGTCGAACAGATCCTGCACCTCCGGCTCCGGCCGAATATTGTGCACACGCACCATGTGGTTGTACGCCGGCGTCGGGCGCACGAACCGCGCGTGACAGATGCTGCACTCGAACTTGCGCATCGGAGGCTTGCGGAGGGACGGCAGGTCGATGCTGTGCATCTGAGGATCGAGAGGAGAGGGTTGGAACGGGAACGTCGGGCGATGGGGTTGGACAACATAACGTCGGGCAATGGGGTCGGACAGGTATCAACTCGTATCGAACATAACGGGATAGTGGATTTTCATGCACTGTGGCGTAGGTAGATGGATGTCGTACGTAAATATCGCAGCTGACGTATCACCTCACTGCACTCATCATCAAGGTGTATTCATTGCAACATCGACAAGGCAACAACTGACAACGAAATGAATTATTCTAAACCTGCCCAAAAGGACCAACCATAAAACGCATGGGCATGGCTTAAGTCAGCAGTGGCTGCCGGTCCCCATAAGTCGTCAATACCCGTCATGGACTACGACTATTCGGCCACCATCCTTATATTATGCACCTTGAACATGTGGTTTTTGAGTGAGAATCTCAGTTTGAACTGTCTGGAGCAGATGGTGCAGGCGTGCGAGCTATTGTCGATGTCCGTGTACCGGTGGCCGATGATGTGGACCTGCAGCCGCTTCTCGTCCGAGGCGAACCTGCCGGAGCGAGCGGCGGGGTTAAAAGACCGGGTCATCGGAGGTAGACGCGGCACAGCTGGACTGGACACCACGGCGGGTCGGTACGACAGCGGACATCGGGACAAAGAACGTAACGCGGCAGTCAAGTGGCGGCGGAACACCTTCAATTAGAGGTATTCGGAGGCGGAATACCCCCCTTAATTGAAGGTATTCCACCGCTACTGGGGGGCACGGTGCCCTGGTGCCCCCCCCCCCCCTCCCGTTCCGCCGCGTATGTAACGCGGAGGAGAGAGGAAAGTAGGAATTACGGACAGGTATTGGTAGCTTCGTTTGACAAGGAGAAGGCAAAATATCCGGCTCACCTATCGATCGATCGGTATCTATCGATACAATGACTGCGCAGGATTACACCAAGCCGACAAAATATCAACTGTACAGCAGCTTGTCCGTCATTTATTCATGCCTACCCGACAGTTACATTATTTTCGCGCACTCTACCACCAACACCGACCTGAAGCAGATCTTGCACTGGTACTTGGTGGCGTGCAGGGTCTTGTGGCCCTCGAAGAGCGACCTTTTGTTGAAGATCTTTGGGCAGAGCTGGCAGCGCCACATGATCTCGCCGCGCCGGTGCCGCTCGTCCTGGTGATCCTCGTACACCTGCTTGTTGTCGAACACCTGACGGAGGAGGTCAGAGGGGAGTCACAGCTGTCACCGAGTCATCAATAAACGGGCCTTCTTGGCTTTCGTGAGTCAGGAGAATAAACTTCACGCGATACAACCTTTAACTATCAACTTTTAACTTTAACTATCGCTGACAAACCCGATGTACTGCGCTCCTGGTTTGTACATAACCATGAGCATGTGTGCCGTCAAACGAGGCAATCTCGCCATATCACACTGCCCAAGTCTAGCAACAATCACGGGAAACGCCGATTTGTGTACCGGGCTGTCGACCTGTACAACCGAATGGTGATCGCCAGGGACAGAGATCACATGTCACTGCGCAGCATCAAGGCATCTATCCGTGATGACCTAACCAGCCATTGAACACAACGGTCGTGTATTTTGTGTCATATTAGGTCCACTGTATTGATCGGTCTTATTAGGTGTCTTTTATGAAGTGTTCATTGTGTGCTCATATTACATTGTATATGACGAAGGTCGCAGAATAGCCCTGCACCAGTGGAGCGACCTTATTCGGTAAATACATACATACATACATACATACATCAAAAAATTAGAAGCGGACGCAAGCACACATCACTCTGCTATACTTCGACCTCAGCCAAAAGTCAAGTTTCCAAGCCCTTAATGATGCCAACTAAATTAAGTTAAACACATCAAATATGAATCAAGTATGACACGACCAGCGCTACCCCGTCCGGGCCTCCACACACCCCAGTAGCCCCGCGACTGACCCGTTTGCAGGGGTGGCACACGTAGGCCTCCTGGTCGCGGTGCGCCGGGATCACGTGGTTCAGGTACTCGTCCTTATCAGCGAACGTCTTGGTGCACAGGTCGCACGGCGGGATGCCGTCCATCTCGTTCACCCGCATCAGCAGCAGCTCGCAGTGGTTCGGCTTTGGGTCCGACTTGACTGCAGTGTCGGCGGAAGGGAAGGGTCAGGGATGGATGGCAGGCAAGACTCGTGGTAAACTGGACTTTAGAGAAGCGGACACGAAACGCCTCCATTTCAGTCACAGACGGTATAAACAAGATCAAACACCGGTGAGTTGGAGTTGGTCCACGAAGTTAGCAAAGTTTGCAATTAGCTTACGTAATTTGCGGTGGAAAGTCCGTAAACAAGACGTGCCCGTCTCCCAGGATTCAGGGGGACTTTTCAGAAATCTAATTATCAATATTTTTTGCCTAAGGTTTATGTCCAGACATCATAAACTTAAAATCCAGGTAAACTGTTTCATCATTTGTGCAAACGGGTCACTGCATGACAACTTGAGCTTCGTTCAGAAAATCTTCCAATGGTACTTAAGGGAATCTTTACCTTATTTCTCTTAACTCACTTCACTTCCACATCCCGCCGCTACCCTGGCTATCTCCCCATTCCCCGGTCCCGCCCGCGTCGCTCACCGATCGGGTAGTCGAGCTTCTTGGGCTGTTTCTTGTGCACGTTACGCAGGTGGACGTTGAGGTCAGAGTGGGCGCGGAACGACTTGGTGCACCGCGGCTCGCCGCACTTGAACGGCCGCTCGCCCGTGTGCAGCATCACGTGCTTCACCAGCTTCTCCTTCCTGGTGGTGGTGAGGTCAGACGGATTCAGGGAGCATGTCTTCATATCACATCGCATCAGTTCATACCGTTTTACCAGCTTTTCTTTCCTGAACATCGTTAGCGCAGACATGATAAAAGGCGTGGAGGTTAAATGACCGATGCGTCACCAACAGTAGTTAGACACGGACAGAAGTCAAGCAGCACGTCGCTATACTAGTTGCATGAGGCTGGACATATTTTATCGAAACAAGAAACCACGATAAGACTCAAAAGCGCACCCACACGGCTTAACAGCGAGGAGCGAGCCCCATCCCGACGTCCGGTCTCACCATCTGAACTCGCGGTCGCAGAGGTGGCACTTGTGCAGCATCGCCTGCGAGTGGACCACCATGTGCTTCCGCAGCTTCAGCTTTTTGGCGAAGCCGCGGTGGCACACCTTGCACTCCCACTTCCGCTCACCGCTGCCGGATACGCGTCAACAGGGAACGATTAGGCCATACTACCATCATGACTAACAACCAGGGGCGGATCCAGGAAAACTCCAAGGGGAGGGTCATGAATCGAAGTGGTGCCCCTACCTATACCCAAAATTAAAAACTCAACGGATTTCGTCCACTTTATTTTGGTGGTGCCCCCATTTTCAGTTTTTTTTTCTTTTTAATTTTTATTTTTAGTCAGTATCTTAACTTTTGCCACAACCACATTTACCAATTGTAAGCAAGTATATATGAATGTGCTATGTGTATATATGTTGTGGACGCTGATTAGTGAGTACTTACCAGGAACGTTATCAGGTAAGCAAATCGTTGTCAGTCCGACGAACTTGACCCTGGCGTCTAAAGGGTCTGTCCTTGACACTTCAGGCTTGTCAGGGGCACCAAAGTCCTTCCAGGGACACCACAAACCTGTCAGGGGCACCTACGGCCTTGTAGGGGCGCCACAGGCCCGCCAGGAAGCAGGGGCACCACAGGTCTAGCAAGTATACACGACAGGCCTGTCAGGGGCACAACGGGCCTGTTGGGCCCATGAGCACCCCTAGGGGCAGGGGCACCACAGTCCTTCCAGGGGCACCGCAGGCCTGTGAGGGGCACCAGCGGCCTAGCAGGGGCACCAGTCAACACAGGCCTGCCAGGGGCACCACAGACCTGCCAGGGGCACCAGAGGCCTGCCAGGAGCACCACCGACCTTGCAGGGGTAACTTGGGCCTGTCAGGGGCACCACGGGCCTGTCGAGAGGCACTTCAGGCTTTTCAGGGGCACCATAGTCCTCGGCCGGGCGCAGGGGTAGCAGGGGCACCAGAGGCCTGCCAGGGGCACTACAGGCCTAGCAAGGGCACCACTGGTCTATCAGGGGCACCACGAGCCTGTCATAGCCAGGCATCTCAGGCTTGTCAAGGCCCAGGGGCACCACAGGTCTGTGAGGGGCACCAGCGACCTAGCAGGGGCACCAGTCAACACAGGTCTGCCAGGGGCGCCACAGACCTGCCAGGGGCACCACAGACCTGCCAGGGGCACCAGAGGTCTGCCAGGGGCACCACCGGCCTTGCAGGGGCACCTTGGGCCTGTCAGGGGCACCACGGGCCTGTCGAGAGGCACTTCAGGCTTTTCAGGGGCACCATAGTCCTCGGCCGGGCGCAGGGGTAGCAGGGGCACCAGAGGCCTGCCAGGGGCACTACAGGCCTAGCAAGGGCACCACTGGTCTATCAGGGGCACCACGAGCCTGTCATAGCCAGGCATCTCAGGCTTGTCAAGGCCCAGGGGCACCACAGGTCTGTGAGGGGCACCAGCGACCTAGCAGGGGCACCAGTCAACACAGGTCTGCCAGGGGCGCCACAGACCTGCCAGGGGCACCACAGACCTGCCAGGGGCACCAGAGGTCTGCCAGGGGCACCACCGGCCTTGCAGAGGCACCTTGGGCCTGTCAGGGGTACCACGGGCCTGCCGAGGGGCACTTCAGACTTTTCAGGGGCACCTTGGGCCTGTCAGGGGCACCACGGGCCTGCCGAGGGGCACTTCAGACTTTTCAGGGGCACCAGTCCTCTTAGGGCGCAGGGGTACCAGCGGCCTAGCAAGGGCACCAGAGGCCTGCCAGGGGCACCACAGGCCTAACAAGGGCACCACGGGCCTGTCAGGGGCACCTCAGGGTTGTCAGGGCCCAGGGACACCACAGTCCTTCCAAGGGCACCGCAAACCTGTCAGGGGCACCAGAGGCCTGCCAGGGGCACCACAGGCCTGCCAGGGGCACCACAGGCCCAGCAAGGCACCACTGGCCTGTCATGGCCGGGCACCTCAGGCTTGTCAGGGCCCAGGGGCACCACAGTCCTTCCAGGGGCATTACAAGCCTGTCAGGGGCACCAGAGGCCTAGCAAGGGCACCACAGGCCTACCATGGACACCACAGGCCTGCCAGGGGCACCACCGGCCTTGCAGGGGCGCCTCAGGCCTGTCAGGGGCACCACGTCCCTGCCGGGGACACTTCAGGCTTGTCAGGGGCGTTACAGTCCTGTCAGGGCCCAGGGGCACCAGGCCCGTGGTGTCCCTGCTAGGCCTGTGGTGCCCCTGGTGGTCCTGTGGTGCCCCTGTCAGGACTGTGATACCCCTGATAGGCCGGTGGTGCCCCTGGCAGGTCTTTGGGCCCCCGGGCCTCAAGGGGGGGGCCATGACCCATGTGACCCCCCCCTTGGATCCGCCCCTGCTAACAACGCAAGAATAAAATAAAATACAGCATCCATGCAGCTAACTAGCGAACAGTCACACGCTGTGGTCGCCAAACGTACCGGACTGGAAGCGGGATCCCGTTCCAATCCATCCCTAAACTGAACTCTCAACTCACGTGTGTATTTTGATGTGGCTGTCGTAGGTGGAGCGGTCGAGGAACTCGCAGCCGCACGTGCTGCATTTGAGTCCGTCGGCGCCGTCGCACCGGTCATGGGTGGTCATGTGACCCCGCAGCGTCCACTTCTTACTGCATCACCAGTGAGGACAGAACGAGGGAGCGAGATCAGAGACCATTCTCGTTTGGAAGCTAACGATGGAGTAATTGAATACTGAGCGAATCAATGGGCGGGCCTAGCCGTTTATAATAAACGATAATTCATTGCATCAAACTTTAACGTTTATATAATTTATTTTACGGCACTTCGATGCAAAAAAAGAAGAAACATCACGACGGCAGTTGCGTCTGAACAAGGACATTGAAGCAGACGGCAGATAAATTATGAAAAATATAACAACGAATGTAAGGCAATGAAAAAAAAAAACGGTACTCAATCGTAAAGCAATCATGGTGCAGACGGCCTGGCGCGTTTCGCGTAGAGCCTGAGCCGGCTCTAGCGCGACACTCACGCGAACGTCTGTCTGCAGAGCTCGCACCGAAACGGTCGGTAGTTGATGTGCGTCAGCTGATGGGCGTTCAGCACGTGGATCGATTTGAAGGACTTGGGACACTTGTCGCAGTGGAAGGGACGCTCGTCTGCAGGACAGGAATGGGGGAACTTGCAGGAGTATCGAGGCCACGACAGAAAACATGCAAAATTATACAGCACTTTAACGTCTGTCAGCATCCCAAACTTCCGTTCCTGTGAATACCGGGCATGCAATAAACACTGTAATCAGCCCTGTTACATGTTACCTGTTACCCGTTAATGTTACCCTGTTAATGTTACCTGTATCCCGCAAAGCGACATAGCCCGATTGCTCCAATGCGCCGAGAACCTACCCGTGTGGACGAGCTGGTGTTTCTTGAGCCTGGACAGTGAGAGCATCACCTTGCCGCAGGTGCGGCACTCGAGGTCCTGGGTGCCCGAGGAGCCCTGGCTACCGGAGGTGGTACGGCGCCGGCCGCGGCGGCGGCACGCTATGTCTACGGCCACCTGAGGAGCCCACCGAGGCACAGCATCAGTGGGGTGATACAGGCTGCCTGAGGAGCGAGTACGGTACAACGACCCGGGCAGGCTAGGGCGGGCGAGCAATGGAAGGGAAAAGTCCTAGGTAACTTCGCGAGTACCCGCGGCTTAGAATGTAACCTCCAGTTTCCAAAAATATTTAAATCAAACCGATACGCGTGCACCCATTCCATGTCATCGAGCCTGATATGATGACCGCAGTGCCCTTCCTCCGTATCAGCCGCTGCCTAAAAACTGCTATCCTAGGCCCTAGCCCCTTGTCCCACCTCTCTGAAGGTCGCACTCACCCGCGCGGCGTCCTGGTCGCCGAGTAGGATCGGCCGCAGCTGGCCAAGCCCGTCACTGGGCGCCGTGCCGTCCACTACCACGCGCAGCCGGCGGCGCGGCGTCAGCGGCGTCTCCGGCGCGTGGCTGTGCTCGCCGGCCACGTCCGGCGGCGGGCAGCCGGTCAGCGAGCCGCAGAACGGACAGGGCCGCTGGCGGCGCCGGCCGGGCACCTCCAGCAGTCGCAGCTCGTCAGTGAGCGTCAGCGGCCGGCTCACCGACAGGCCTGAGCAGGTCACCCGGCTCAGCTCCACCGTCGGAGGGCTGGCCGGCCGGGCACACTCCTCCCGCGGCGGATCGTCGGCCCGAGAGTCGGCGGTGGCCGGAGCCGGCGACCCGGTCGTGGTGGGCGTAGCGGCCGGCGGACGGCCGGGCTGCCGGCAGCGGCGCGCCGGGACTGCGCTCTTGCGGCCGCGTCTGGGCAGCGCGGGCGGCTTCTCCGGCCGCACCTCGGGGGGCGCCGGCGGCTGACGCGCCACCGGGTCCCCGTCACCGGCGGCCGTCACGTCATCCTCCACCGGAGGCGCGCACCGCTGCGGCGCCTGCGACTTGCGCGGCCGGCCCCGCTTTCTGCGCGGTGGCGGCGCGTCGCCCCGTTCCGTCTCTCCACCACCGGCGGCCGGGGCGACCTCAGCCGGCGTCTCCTGTCTGATTTCAGCCTTGGGGCTGGCGCTGACAGGCCGCTCCGGCGACTCGTGGTCCACCTCGACCGAGGCAGCCAGCTGGGCAGCGCGCTTGGGCCGCAGCCGGCGTCCGCAGGTCGGCGGCGCCGCCTGCTCCACCTGGTTCTGCACGTGCTCCGGCAGCAGGTACTCATCCTGCTGGTCCAGGTCCGGCGCCACGATCCGCTTCCGCTTCTTGAACGGCATCGTCTCGACGGCCAGCCGGCGGCTGCGGCGCGTGCCGGCGCTGCCGCGGCTGGCGGCGCGCTCCGGCTCCGGCGGCGCGCCCAGCGGCAGGCCCAGGCACTCCTGTTTCACGGCGAGCAGCGAGGGCGCGTCCGGTGCCGTCCGCGCGCTCACCGGCGGCTTCAGGTCGTGGTACTGTTTCTCGGCGACCGGCTCTGTGCCGAGCTCGCCGCCCTCCGCCTCCGCCGGCGGTACGTCGGGCAGGATGTACTGAGCCGGCTCGGGAGGGCTCAGCGCAGTCGCCGCCGGCAGACCCTCGTCAATCATCAGCGGGTCCTCGCCACACGCTGTGTCGGGGTCGCCTGACTCAGGGTCCATCTTTTGTCCGGGGCAGTTAGTAACAGAAGTAAGCGCCTGATGTCCCAGAACGCAGCCGGTCTTCGTGCTTGAAGACCACCGATGGCAGAGCGAATTGTCACATCTGCGAGAAATGAGGTTGGAAAAGACGTGGAAGATAGGGTGTAAGAGCAACGCTTATCATATTGTACTAAGTTATTTCTTTTGGAAAATTATCCAGTTACGCGCAATGGAATGCTCACGAAAATACTAAACATCGCCCTGATCGAGCTAGAACTCCCCCCCCCCCCAAAAAAAAAAAAAACACGAGGGCGTTGCCCGTACGAGAGGAAGCCGATGATGACCAACTGCAAGGTCTTAGGTCATTGGTTGACCTTCCAGGTCAGGTCGCTGACCCAAAAGTCGGGAAAATCGGGACCTGTAAGAACTTCGTGAAGTGAGGCTGCTGTGTTTTTTTTTTTCGGGGAGCTGATCACAAATTTCATGTTAGTTTTGATCACAGATGATATCTTCATGCATTTAGGTCAGGTCAGGTCAGATCGGGTCAGGGCAACCAGTAGGCGTCCTACCGGGTATTCATAGTAGGTGTCAGCCACCACTGAGAACTTCGTAACATGTTACGAAGACACCAAAACTACTTCGTAAATGTTCAAGTAGTTGCTAAATTCGAAATCAGCTAAAAAAATACTAGCCTAGAAACATGTAAAACTCGAAATAGTGAGCCATGGTCATCAAAGGTCAGTGACCTGACCTGACCTTCACGTGACCTTGACAACCACCATAATGCATTGGACCACTGTAAAAGACTGCAAACGCGCGGATAATGTGAGCCGACATACACTAAATCGCGTTTTCGGCCAAACATGGTCTCGATAAATAGGTCACAGGTCAAAGGTCATTTGGGTCAGGGCATAGACCTCTATATACTGAGGTCTGTGCCCTTTGGTCAGGGTTTCAGGGTAGGTGTAAAATGAATTAACTCGAGTGTAATGAAAGTTTCGTCGCGATCGGCCGCTTTTTGCGCGCTATTCGCGAAAAACCGAGGGGAGCCGTTCGACCCCCTATACGTGCGAGGGTTAACCCGTTTGTTTCGTTTGGTCGCGTGAGGCCCTTTCGATCTGACGAGACCATTTCACAGCCGGAAGGATGATAGGAATTAGGGGGAGACATTGGTCTGAGCGAGCACCCCCACCCTAGTGAGTCGTCGGGGCTGAGCCCGTCAAAAAACAGGCCGACCAGCCCCCCAAGCACTCACCGCACCCGGCTATACGGCCGTGCTCTTATCGGGCGTTCCCGCATGGGCTTAAGTTGCCCGTCCAGCCCGGATCAAGGGGTTGAGGCCTGGAGAACTAATTTATTGTCCTGAGGATGGAAATGACGGAACGGTGATTAACCCTCGCCCGTGTTGCCGCCGTTTTACAGCGTCCAGCGTATGGGGGGGGGGAGTCGTAGGACCTCCTTGCCGTTTGGCCCCCCTTGCCGTTTCCCCAATCCCGAAAAAACGAGCGTTGCCCAATGCCCATAACAAGAGATAGCCGATGATACCCAATTTTACTCCGCGCCGAACTGGTGATCTGAGTTTTCCATGCAGTGTTGTGGAGGGGCTTTTCATGCCGCCCGTCTACGTGGGCTCCTGGGTCACATGGCGACACGCGGTAAGCGGCATTCGAAAGAGTATCAAAGTTATGATAAAAGGGTAGATGTTGCACATTTCAACATTTCTCGAAACACCGGCCCTTACCTCGGGGACCAATGGAGCTACATCGGCGCGGAAAAGCGCATTCGATAGCTCTTTTAACGGTCTTTCTGAAATAAGCCCTCAGATATGCTTAACCCGCGCATGACTGGGGGGGGGGGGGGGCTCTACAGAGCCCCCCTTCCCGTTTTTCAGCAATATCTTCTAAACCGTTTGATAGATTAACACGAAACTTGCGGTACCTTCAAAGGCATCAATTTGACACCTTGTGTTAAAATTACAACTTTTTAGCTACCAAAGTTTGACCGGAAATGACGTCAGAGTGACGACATGTCGGCCGATTTTCATGCAAAATACTGAATTACGGCAAACGCTCTCAAGAGCTCAGTTTTAAAGCTAGATCCATTTTCTTTGCATGAGTGGACTACAAACACACGTAGCTATCAAACTGCTATCTCGAATTTTCGATATTTTGAAAATTTTGAAAAATATGATTTTACAATTACATTTTTTTATTTTTTTCAAAAAGTTTTTGAATTTTCGCAAAAACCGGAATATATGTGATTGAACACACACTGATGAACTACATTTGCAAGTTTTAGCCCAATATCTTAAAAAATAGCCGAGTTATTCGCATTATTGTCAAAATTTTACAATTTTATGTTTTTTTCAAATCCATTTTTCAGTACGTTTTTGACGTCGTACAGCAATATTAATGGCACCATCGTGTTCCTTAGCTCAAACTACATCTGATAGGCACCTTTTTTGTTGAAAAATTTCATTTTCAAAATTTGACCTTTTCTGACCTGAAAGTGACCTGACCTCCGGTAAATTATGCTGACAATGACCTCAAATGACACAGACGACACTATTTTCGAAATCTACGAGTAAAATGGACCATAAAACATGCGTCACGTGACCGATACATGATATATAATTTTCGTGACCTAGGATGACCTGGCCTTGACCTTAAAAATTCGAAGCAAAAGTTCGGTACCCTCAGGGTATCTAAGGCATCCGTCAAGGAGTGCGTAAACCAAAAATGAGCCTGATCGGACCGGCCGTCCGGTGGTCAGAGCCTAAATTGTGAACTAGCAAAAATGTCGATAATTTTTACTTTGACCTGACCTGTGACGTCATCGGTGACCTCGAGGTCAATGAAAATAGGTTTTACTCGACAGTTTTTACAGGGCTACCAGATGCCGTTTGAATTTTGACGATCAGCCCAGTAGTTTCGGAGATAGGAGGGGGGGGGCTCTGGAGAGCCCCCCCCCCCCAGTCACTCGCGTTATGGAAAATACCCCAGTCATGCGCGCGTTAAGACCAACGGCTTAGCCCTACAATATGGCTAAAATTAGAACCTTTTTTACGAACAATGTTTTCTTTAATAGCTTGAGACTCAAAAAATGTAAGCCATTTATCTCGGCAGTATCGCGTTTCTCTTGTCGGGATGTGTCGAATGAGCTATAATTTGACCTTAAAAAGTCAACTTTTTCAAAAAAAAGTCCCGAATCTGGGCTGAATCCGGGCGGCGACCTAGGGGGTGTCGGAGAATCGTACCTTTTGATCTGCCCATGTCAAACGGGGTCACATAGCGAGAATTGTTTTCGAGGAAAAGTTACTACGTCTCACGGGCTACCCGATGGTATGCTTTGATTTGGAATTCGGTCAATCCTTATACTCGAGAACCGCTGTGCACGTGTATTTTCGACATAGCCCGCAAATGATCTTAGGTCAACGCATGACCGCGGGAGGTCAAATTGCTGGAAGGAAGGTAAGATAAGATGCCTGCAAGTCGTTTGGTGCCGTTTTTAGTGCTCTAGTTCCACTTGGAAGGGCCATAAACTGCTGTGCAAATTTGGGCCACGTGACCTTTGCCGACCGGGGAGCATTCATTCTGGCCAGGGTTCATAATGTCCAGGGTACGTGATGCCCAGTGTCGAAATGGCCAGTGCCTTAAATGGGCCAGAGTTCATAATGTCCAGGGATTGCATGGTCCAAATGCGGCCAACTGGCTGCAGATAGGGTATATTCAAAGAGGCCAGGGTTCATAATGTCCAGGGCACGATGTGTCCAGTGTTCGAAATGGCCAGGGTTCATAATGTCCAGGGCACGATGTGTCCAGTGTTCAAAATGGCCAGAGTTCATAATGTCCAGGGCACGATGTGTCCAGTCACCAGTGTTCAAAATGGCCAGTGCCTTGAATGGGCCAGAGTTCATAGTGTCCAGGGATTACATAGTCACTGAAAGTGACGTCATTATGTAAAAAACACGGAACCAGCTCAATGCGAAGCAGTGCAGTGCCGAAGGCAATGCCTTAGGAGAGATTACAGGCAATAGTAAATCAAATATTTTTAGGTTAAGTGGTTATGTATCTGGCTTCAGGCCGAAGGCCTGAAGCCTGATGCATAACCACTTAACCTAAAAATATTTGATTTACTATTGCTTGCAATCTATTCATGCGAGAAATTATTTCCTTATCCCCGGTAGGCAAACATCATTACCTTAGGTTAGGTTAGGTTAGGTTAGGTTAGGTTATTTTAGGTTCGGTTTGGTTGGGTTGGGTGGACTATGTAATCCCTGGACACTATGAACTCTGGCCCATTCAAGGCACTGACCATTTTGAACACTGGACATATCGTGCCCTGGACATTATGAACCCTGGCCATTTCGAACACTGGACACATCGTGCCCTGGACATTATGAACCCTGGCCATTTCGAGCACTGGACACATCGTGCCCTGGACATTATGAACCCTGGCCTCTTTGAATTTACCCTATCTGCAGCCAGTTGGCCACATTTGGACCATGTAATCCCTGGACAATATGAACACTGGCCAATTCAAGGCACTGGCCATTTCGAGCACTGGACACATCATGCCCTGGACATTATGAACCCTGGCCTAAATAATACGCACCCTTGCCGACCTCTGTAGGTCAAACGGCTGGGAGTGCCACCGAAGGACTCGGACTGTAAATTGGGCATGTCACGGCCCACATTGTGTGCGATTTTCAGCTCGATCTGGTGTCCCGGATCTGGGCTGAATCTGGGCTGCGACTTAGGAGGTGTCGGAGAATCGCATCTTTTGACCTGCCCAGGTCAAACAGGGTCACATAGTGAGAAGCAGTTTGGAGGAAAAGTTACTACGCCTCACGGGCTACCCAATGATATGCTTTGATTTGGACTTCGGCCGATCTTTATACTCGAGAACCGCTGTGCACGTATATTTTCGACATAGCCCGCAAATGACCTTAGGTCAGCGCATGACCGCGGGAGGTCAAATTGCTAGTGGGAAAGTAAGATCAGATGTCGGCGACGTCCACGCCCCTGGGCCGGGCCCTGTGTTGGTATATGGATATACTGATACGGGGGCACCGATGCCGGATGAATTACGAGTAGCCCCGGTCTACTTTCCGTTTAACCCGTGCGGCGTGCACTAGCGAGGGTCCGGGTCAACTTCGCCCCAGTAAACATGCCGACGTCGGCCCGACGTCGGGCCGAGCCTCGGCCCGACGTCGGCCCAACGTCGGTTCAACCTCGGCCCGACATCGGCTGGACGTCGGATATGCCCGCATGTTCCGACGTAGGTACAGCCGAAGTCCAGCCGACGTCGAGCCGACGTCGGGCCGAGGTCGTTTGCCGAGGTTGATGAGATCGTTTGTCGTTGGACCGACGGGGCCGACGTCGGCATGTTTATTGGGACAACGCGCCAAAAATATCAACCGGCGGCGGGATTCGAGCCCCCCAGTTGCCGACGTCGGCATGTTTACTGGGACAACAGTAACACGTCAAAAGCATCACCCGGCGATGGGATTCGAACCCCGTGTCAATTGAACGCTAGGTTAGTGCGCTAACCACTACACCACGCAGCCAAGTGGCGAATCTAGTTTGTTTTGTTGGGTTATGCCCTTTCGGTCTGACAAGACCATTTCAGAGCCGGAAGGATGATAGGATGGAGACATTGGTCTTCTTGGCGAGCACCCTGGGTCCAGTTCATATAGAGTCCCTGGTCCCATTGCTGTTACGTGACACTTATTGGAAAGAGCGACCCCACAATGGATTCATATAGCCACTCTTACACACCTGCACCAACGTTTCCCAAAGTGTCCCTTTGATAAGTGGCACTTTGGCAAAGTGACACTTGCCAACTGGCCTTTCTATATGAACTGGGCCCGGCCCTGGTGAGTTGCCGGGGCTGAGCCTGACCAAAGGATAGGACGAGCAGCCCCCAAGCACTTACCGCACCCGGCTACGGGCGAGCTCGGCTTACGGGCAATCCCAAATGGGATAAAGTTTCCCGTCCAGTCCGGATCAGGGGGTTGCGGCGTGGAGGAAGATTTGAGTTTCCTGAGGATATTTTGAATACAGAAGCTCTTTATAAAACACGAAACATGTATTTTATATCATTTTAACGGTCAAAACAGCGGCCGATGTCGGTCCGACGTCGGCCCGACACGTCGGCTGGACCTCAGCAATTGATCTCGGTCCGACGTCGGCCCGACGTCGGCTGGTCCTCGGCTGGACGTCGGAACATGCGGGCATATCCGACGTCCAGCAGATGTCGTGCCGAGGTTGGACCGACGTCGGCATGCCGATGCCGAGTTGCCGACGTCGGGCCGACGTCGGCATGTTTACTGGGGCATCTCCGGGGAGCGGCAGATATTCGTCCGCCGACCTCAATAAGCGCCCCAGTCCCTGCACTGCCTCCCCCCCCCCCACAAAAAAATCGCGGCATTACTGGCGTTCACATATTTTTATGTATCCTTTCTGATTTCATGCCCGAAACCGGGCATATGTTGACAAAGAATTCAAGCCCAGTTACACATCATCACATGCTTTTACTAGAAACCGAACATAGGCTTTATTTTTGCTTACCTACCTGATGTAGATATGATGAGCACCAGTCCTCAAACTTGTTATAATTTCGACAATATGTAATAAGCTTCAGTAAAGCTATTTCCATGCACAAAAGCCACTGGTTGTCTCTTGGCACACAAATAGGGGGTGGCAACGGAAATGCACCACCAATTCAGCAAAGAGAAAGACAGCAAATGTATGACATTCCAAAACTTTCCGTTTGTGGCGGTGCCAAACGCGCAACAAAGCCCTTCAACAATAGAAACATGTTTAGAATACAGCAGATGTTGCCATGGCAACAACATAAGTGACCTTGGTTTTATATTACTTTTGAGCATTTGATATTTTTTCAAATAGTTTTCTTATTATCTACTGCCTTGGTTTTCTTGTTCTACAATTATGAAAATATCTCTTTGATAGATAAGAAGGCAAGCCATCAGTTTTTCAACGAAACCTTTTTAAAAATTGCGGGCTTTTAAACTTTTGTCGTCATTTCCTGCGCATCATATCCATTACTTGTGTTCGGCTAGCGTTATACAAACTGAAAGACACCATCGTCAGCAGCATCAGCTCGATTTTCGACCCTTGGTAAAAAGCGTTGAAACAAGTGATCAAAGAAACAAAAGTGAATACAGAGCTTTGAAGTGCCAAGAAAAAAGTTTCTAATGATATAATTTATGGTAAATGCATTTTTACAATATTTTATAGTTGAGCTAGAAAATAAACATTTACAACCTTCATTCTTAGAACATAATTTCAGTTCCACGGCGCTAATGGCGCGAGGGCTAAAGACTGGCTCTCTCTATCGTCTGGATAAAAATAGGCCCCGCCCATCCCAATCAGCTGCTGCATGACGAGTTGATGACGACAACCACTACTTACCAGCAACCAATCTAGGGATAGCGTACGTGACAGTAATGGTGCAGCGGTTGCAAAATATTGCATTGTTATTCAAACGGTTTTTGCTTTTTGATTGTGATTGTATTGAGATATGTGATTAGATGAGGTGTTGTTGAAGGCAGGTATTTTTTTAAATATTTTTTGACAATTTTTTGCCCCCTTGTGCTGAACCCGGGACCACCTGAAGTCTAAACCTCATTTTATATAACATGTCAATACTGATGCTGTCCAGCTCAGAGTTTTTTTTTTGGGGGGGGGGGCAAACCAAAACAATTTATCGATTCTTTCCATGCATCGTCCATAGGCGTAATGTTAAAATTATGCCGTTTGGGGGGGGCAAATGCCTATTTTGCCCCCCCTGGATCCGCCACTGACTGCTCCGATCCTGGTCATGCAACCAACGTTCATGGGTGGTGTTTCACGGCAGAGCACTGCAGTGCGCTGCGTGTGTCAGAGCATTGGGTTGCCATGGCAGTGTCAACAAAGTTCACTGTGACGCTAAGCTATATGACAGCATCCCAGAACGCTAGCACGCTGCGGTACCAGCACCAGCAGCATGCTAGCAGTATTTGAACTCAAACCTCTGTTCTTGGTACGGTTTTTCAGAACATCTCACTCTGTTCCAAACGCGATTCATCATAAACTAAGAGATCACATGCAACGTCATTTGAGTGATGCTATGGTATGCCGTAGCTACCAGTGCACACAGTGTCTGGATGGTGAAACAGGGCCATTATTAATCACATTTGCTTTGCTTTGTTTCAGCAGAAACCTGTCTGCACATGGGAGGAGCGCAACAAAAGCCCATCAAGTTCATGCATGGCAGTGGATCTCAACAGCAGAAAACCAGAAAGAACATGGATGCTTGTAGATTGCAGTTGTACACTGCTGTTATCACGTGATGTGTGTGGCTGGCATTGCTCCTGGCAAGAACCACCTGCAAGTGATGAGATGGTGCCTCAGTCGTTGAGTGTGCTGCAGTGTGAGAGGCGCCCTGATCTCTACTTTGTGATGGGTTTCCATTGGAAGTTCAACTGAGAAGTGAGAAGTGACTGTGACCATGCTCGAGCATGCCAGTGGAGCTTTACATGCTTAGGGCAGCTTTTGAACAGATGCTGACCATGGCATGTCCCATCCAGTTATCACGTGCATAGAATGGTGGGGGGAGGGCAACTCTGGTTGAGTCAGCCCTACTGCGCTGGGGGTACAGATGGCCGCTTACGTTTGGTGTGTCCTGCACTGCATTATCAAGCCCAGTCTGCTGCCACAGGCAATGGATCGGGCTGCACTATATTAAAGGCAGACTATCTTGCAAAGGAGGCTGGCATCCTCTCCCATAATGACACACCAATTGGCAATCATCGCTGCGATGATCACGAGGGTGTCCGCTTATCTAACATGGTGAGGTGGAGAGCCAGCTCAAGCTGGCCTGAGGGATGGTTTTACTTCATCTGAGGCCCCCTTTCCCCGCCTGCCAGGTCCGGTCAAACGACCGCTTCACAGTGAACGACTTGCAGTGGATGCCGTCCCACAGCGCAACGAGCGCGCCGACCAGAGGCGGCGGCCAAGAGGCGGCCGCGCTCCCCCAGTCGACGGTCCCGGTGGACGTCGGCAACGCCCACCGCGCGACCATCAGATCGGCTCGCGACCGCGCCGTCGCCGACTGACCGCATGACTGGTATCTGTTCTTGATGTGGGACCGACTGCCACCGCCGGTCGCGGAAGGGCATCGCTCATCGGCCATCGACGTTCACCAGCTTCGCGTGGGTCACTGTTCGGGCTGCCACCAATACACCGAATCGGATGGAACCCTGTCGGCGAATGCCGGCGGTGCCCCGACATCGACTGCGCGGCGGCCAGTGCATCGCGTGCCGGGAGGAGGCTGGCACCCCCGATCGGTCATTGGTCACAAACCGTGTCCCAGCTCATGACTGCATCCAGCGCAGCTCTGTGCGATGTTCTGCTGCAGTCTGCCGCGTGTGTTGAAAGAAGAATGAACACGAGAAAACCTCAAAACTTTATGCCTATTAGTATTTGACCAGTATTGGAATAAGTTTGGATTTTGAGAATTTGTGTCCCTGTGCTTGTGCCTGTGTGAAAAGGCATGCTTTACGGTGTACCATCTCAATTTGTGCGGCTGCTGACAAGCCACCTGGGTGCCAACGTATGTGCGAATCCGCGAATACGTTGTGTTTCGTCAGTCGGTATCGTTCTGAAAATATTGACTGCAATAGGCTATATAGCGTATGACGGTTCAGCCCAGCAGTAATAACTGACCATTGATTGGGCGAATTTTGTGTGGTGGTTCGCTAATACATAACCTAAAGAGTGTTTTGCCGGAATTGTTTAGTAGCAGAACTGACCGGAATATAAGTAGAATGCAACGGTTTGAATCGTTAATTTGTTGAAACGATTGTTCTCTGAGACCACTGTGTAACTTTTGACCTGAGAATCACCAATTATAACGACAATGGTGGAAGCAGTAGGCACTGTAGAGTGTAGGCAGCACTATATAGTTGGCACACTTACGCAAGCACACGACTTACGCAGTGGACATCTGCATCATGCATGTTAAGGTTTACTGGGAAGAGTGAGAAATTAGTCAAGGCGATATTTCCAATTGAGCTGGGGCGGAGAGGGGGAGGGGACGTATGGTCAGCTATGCCAATAATTCATTCTCGTTATGCAGCTGTGTAAAAGGGCGTCGTTTTTTTCTTGGGTGAGACCTTCCCCATTGGCCATTTCCAAGCTAAATCGTGGTGGAGAGTCTGGAGACCTCAGCCTCGGTAGTCGGTACCCTGCGCGCTGCGCCACCTTGCGAAACATAAAGCAGCAGTCCTGACATCTACAGGCGTTACTTTTCATGAAAGCGTGGATGTGTTCGCGCTTATGCGAAGAAAATTCTTCCGAGTATGGTTGATAATGAGATTAATTGTTGTCATTTATTTATTAATTCATTGGCAAAAGTACCCTAATAAATCGGTAAAGTAGCTTAAACTGTATCGTATTTCCTTGAGAAAAAAATGACGAACTCATCCTAAGACATCCAGATTATTGGATGCGTTCGTCAGTTGTAAGTAGTTCAAGTTTTTGGAAAAAGTTGCTTGTGGAAAATCATAATATTTCAAAGATATGCCTATTTTCGAATAGTTTATGCATTTATCTGCATTGAAAAATGATTGTAAAGCAAAAGTGCAAACGATTGTTGTCAATTTATTCTCTCAAATCACTATTTACGAACGCACAAAACTCCAGCTTTTAATTTAGTGCGTGTGCGAATTGCGGTCAGGAAAAAAGATTTAAACTGTCTATATTCCTCTTAAAACAATGAAGGATGAATGAGAAAAACGCTGTTTTGAACAATTGTATGTTTATTTTTTCTCAATTAAGCAAAAAACCAAAATTTTCAACTATTATTACATTTGCTCTCACAAAACCCATCACTTTTAAGCATGACGTCATGTCAGCCAAACTTACTAGCGCCATCTCTGGAGAGCATCTTTCGAAACCTCCAGACGATAGAGAGAGCCTAAAGACTCATAGGTATGGCATAAAGGGATGAATCGACTTTTTACGCTTGTTTAACCTTTTTGTGATACGAATACAAATTGAAGTACATACCTACGTAGTTTGCGTACTATCAACTCAACTGCAAGGGTATGTGATCTACCAGCCTGCGTTTTTCCACATTTTGTTTATTTTAATGACTTCAACCTGTGAGCAACGCTGAAATAGTTTGTTCTGGCATTTGTCACTTTTTAAGAATTTTACAGTGCTCAGTAGGTTATCACTGAATGGTTAAAGGGCAAAGGCCCCAGCTGTTGTGCCAGGTGTACCGTAAACTGGGGTGACAATGGTAGGGTGACTTTGATCATTGACCAATTTGGGGCCTAAAAGGAGGAGCATTTTGATTTTGCTGCTGTGAACTGTATTTTCTATGCCAATGGTTATATAAAGCAATGCAGCATTATAGCAGACAATTTGGTCCCAGTTAAAACAGTCATGTTTATATCACAGATTGTTTTGTTGTTGTTGGCGTGAAGTATGAATTTGCTAGCATCTCCAGCAATAATAATGGTAAAGATGAGAAAGACGGAAGACCCAGAGGGCTGTTTGGGTCCCTGCAGGATAGATCTATGCTGAGTGTGTCATACTTGGGTGACGTCAGCCGCCTGGCTCCGCCCACTCTCCGTCAGCACGCCACCGTCGAGCATTGCTGCAGCTTATTCCACCCATGGCTAACCATGCACTGGGGGGAATGGTGATTGTCGCTCAAATAATGGTTAAAATATGTTTAAATGTGGTTACTAGCAATGTGCCACTGAAAAGAGTGCAATGACACCAAAAAAGCATCACACAAACCATCTCTCTCTGGTTTCCCTTCAAAACGTACGTAATCACACAAACCACTTACAATAAAAAATATTGGACAGTAAACTTTAATCCGCGCCACTTTCGTCTCCTGCAGTTGCTGTTTTCGTGCTGCAGGAAAGAGAAACATGCTTCAGTAGGTGACACTATTAGTAAAGTAATCTTGGGTGACACACAGGCGAAGACGGAGTCGGAGTGGTGTGGGCGGGACTAACGGGCGACGTAGCCCTCGCTGCGCATGCGTGTTGCAGGCTGCTGCAGCAGATTTCATTTTGTCTGCACAGTCGAACAGCCCTCGGATAAAGAAAGAGAAAGCAAAGGCTCAGATACTGAGGATGGCTCACGAGCATTGAGCTGGTCTATATGTGGTAATTGGAGCATTAAAGGGAAGTGAAAAAGACAATCAACTGGGAGGGGCATTGGCGTGAGCAGTGTGGCAAGTGGTCCCACAGCCACCTGCAGACAAAGTGTGATGTAGGACAGGTAGCCTGTGGCTTAGGACACCTGTGACTGTCACTTAACCTTGAAGTCAGAGGTTAACCCGCGCACCGACGGGGGGGGCGGATATCCGCCCCC
Source organism: Amphibalanus amphitrite (assembly GCF_019059575.1). Taxonomy (NCBI): domain Eukaryota; kingdom Metazoa; phylum Arthropoda; class Thecostraca; order Balanomorpha; family Balanidae; genus Amphibalanus; species Amphibalanus amphitrite. Next base: position 934,878 of record NW_024881589.1, read on the forward strand.
CCCTGAGGTTTTTCGCGAATAGCGGGAAAACCGCGGCGCTACGCGAAATTTGGTATGACTATAACCTCATCAATTTTACACATGGTGTGCAAGTTTGAACCTCCTACCTTTTAAGGTCAGGTCACCAGGTCACTTTGAATGACCCAACCTCAAGTCACTTTTTTGCAACTTTGTCACCGTGCCAGAGCTACAGTAGATGTCGGAGGCCTTTGAAAGTCGCAGGATATTATTAGGTCATTAGTAGCTACAATTTGTATATCTCGGAATTTTGATATCGGTGACCTAAGGTCAGGTCAATTTCGCGACCTCCCCATTATAAGTCAATAGGGGAAAAATCAACTCCCTGTTTTTACCACTAAAACGGGTCGGAATGGCCCCATATACCATACATGACCTCATATACGATCAACCTTCACTACCTTGAGGTCTGTTTTGCTGTTTCACACACACACACACACACACACACGAAGTTTATTGTTCTAGTACATCAGGTACATCAGATTTGCATCACGGAGAGTTGGCGCAAAAGCCATAGGCTTGTCTCTTGGCGCCAAATCTCAATTGCTCTACATAGCAACATTCAACATTCACATGTCCGCAATAACACCGCCGCCGCCGCCGTGTCTACGGGAGTCTCGCGCAGCCAGCCACCCCCACGCGCGCTCCTCCGCAGGCGCAGGCCCGCCCGGGTCAGCAAACGCTGTACTTGATTATAATCCAGTAAATCTACCTGATTCTTGCAAGAATTTTTGGAAGTGCCAAGCCACCAGCCGACCGCCCCCGCCACCGAGTCCGCGGCCGTGCAGGAGGACTTCAAGTTGGAATGGTTTGGGTTTTTGTTTGAGGTCATAGTTAAGGATGCGTTGCAAGTTATAGTAGAGTGAGTCTCTTGGTTGGTTGTACTTGGGGCATGTAAATAAGTAGTGTGTTACGTTTTCCTGAGGATGCCCGCATTCACATTTAGGAGTTTCGATTTTTTGTATTTTGTACTTGTGTTCGTTAAGTGTAGTCATGTTCAGCCTTATCCTCGTATGTAGTGTGTTTAAGGTCCTGGTGCCGTAAGAGTAGTACAGAGGAGGTTTGTTGGTGCACATGCGTTCTGTAATGTTGCTTTTGAAATCTTTGTATGATAGTTCCTTAATTGAGTTTGGCAGACTGTTCCACTGTTTTCCTGTGAGAGAAAAAAATGTTCGTTGGTGTTTAGTCGTACGTGCTCGTGGTTGGGAATGGTGGTTTGCGTTTCTTAGTGACCTATTGGTGTCTCGTAGTCGTGAGTGTGGCATAAGGGAAGTGATGTAAGAGGGCCCTGTTTGAAAGTCAGATTTTGTTAGTTTATGGTAAAGCATGAGTCTGCGTAACTTTCGTCTGGTTGTCAGTGTGTCCCATCCAAGTTCAGTACGTAGTTTGTCTGATGATGTTCGAAAAAGGGCTCCTGTCGTCAGTCTCGCTACTCTGTTTTGGAATGCCTCGAGTCTCATTGTGTCGTGAATGGTGATGTGTCCGTCGTAAATGGTGTCGCAGTAGTCCAGATATGGTCGAATGTATGTCTTGTATATTGCGTCTAGAGTGTTCCGTGGGAGATAGTGTGCTATAGGATATAATGGACTAAGGGATTTATTAGCTTTTTTAAGAATAACGTTTATATGTTCGTGGAACCTAAGGTCTTTTGAAAAGGTCAAACCAAGGTGATTATGTGTGTTTGTTGATGGTATCTGAAGCCCACCGAAAGTGAGTTTGGGTGGTATGTTGTTAGGCTTATGGGAAAATGTTTGTTGTACGGTTTTTGCATCGTTGAATTTTATGGCCCATTCGTGTCCGTATTTTTTAATTTCGTCGAGGTCCAGTTGTAGCGAGTTTTGGGTGGATGTCAGCGTTCTGTTTGTGTGAGAAGCATAGAGTGACGTATCATCGGCGAAGAATAAAATGTCGTTTTTAGTGCGAGTTGAGAGATCGTTTAGGTATATGAGTGCAAGTAAAGGACCGAGGACTGATCCCTGTGGGCAGCCGGCATTTATCTTACGGGGAGCTGAGAGCGAATTTCGAATTTTAACTATTTGAGTCCTGTCTGATAGATATGATTCTAGCCATTTGATAAGTGTTCCTGAAATTCCGAATTCATTTTCACATTTGTATATTAATCCTTTGTGCCAGATTTTGTCAAAATATTTGCTGATGTCCAAAAATATTGCTGTAAAATCACCGCCATTGTCAAGAGAATTGTAAAGATTGTGTGTCAGATACTGGAGTTGTAGTTCAGTGCTGTGATTCTCTCTATATCCACTTTGTTTATCAGTCAAAAGATTGTGATCACTAACATGCTTGTAAATATTTTTGTGTACTACTTTTTCAAAGATTTTAGACAAAACCGAAAGGATGCTGATTGGTCGATAGTTGGAGATGTCTGATGGTGACCCTTTATTTTTAAATATTGGTTTAACATGCGCAGTTTTGAACTCACTTGGATAAATTCCCAGAGAAAGTGATTTATTAAATAGTTGTGATAGGGGTTTGGCGATAAGGAGTGCTGTAAGTTTTAAGAATCGTGTAGGTAAATCGTCTGGGCCGGTTGATTTATTGACGTCTAGCGAATTTAGTATTCCAAGGATTTCTCGTTCAGTGGTTGTTATTCGCTGGAGTTGAGGAATGTTTTGAGTTGTCCTGTTGTCTGGCAGTGGATGGGCGTCGGATATGTCTTGTGTTGATTGCGAGGCGAAGTAATCGTTAAAGAGTGTCGCCTTTTCTATGTCGTCACTTATCACGTTTCCCGTTTGTGTCAGCAGTGGTGGTATGTCTTTGTCAGTAGTTTTTCCTATAACGGTTCGTAATGTTTTGTGATACTTGTACGGATTTTGTCTTTGTTCGGTCAATTTTTCAACTTGTTTACTAATATATTCATGTTTAAGTTGTCGGCTCATTGCAGTGACTAAATTGCGCTGATGTCGCCACCTTGTCCAGTTTAAGTCGGTTTGTGTTTGTTTAGCAAGCTTGAAGAGTCGATTTCTTTTTCTTATGTTACGTTTTAATGTACTTGTCATCCATGACTTGTCATTCCGCTTCTGATTAATAAGTTTTTTTGGTATGGTTGCAGTTGCCGCGTCGTGAAGTGTTGTAATGAATTGTGAGGTAGCTATGTCTAAATCTTGTTCAATTATGCTATTCCAGTCTGTGTCGGTGAGTGTCTTAGTCAGGAGATCAATGTTCATTTTCCTGTACTCCCAAACAACAATTGGTGGCTTCTCAGTTTGGTCGGTTATTGTCGTGTTAAGTTCGACGAAAATAGGGAAATGATCGAGGTTTGCAAATGACGACAATGTGCCGCTATGTTGGATTAAGTTGGTGTTATTTGTAAATATTAGATCTCTTAAATTTGCGACATCGTTTGCCAGTCTTGTGGGTTCGTCGATGAGTTGGTAAAGGTTTAGTGTATCAGCTGTTTCTTTAATTTTGTAATCAAATGAGGTTATGCCACTGTGCCGATTAAATGAGTGATCAAGATATATGTTACCAGTGTTGAAATCTCCCAGTGTTATGACGGCTGTTGGTGAATAAGTTTGTGCCAGACAGGTTGCTTCGGTGAACGTGTCTATGAATGATTGCAGTCGGTCCGATGACAAGTGGGGCGGAAGATAGATACAGCTAATGATAAGTGTTAAGTTCTTTACTTTAATTTTTGCCCATACCCACTCTTCGTTTCCAATTTCGATATTAAGTAGTCTTTGTATCGGTAATGATTTATGACAATATAGGGCCACTCCTCCTCCATGTCGCGTCCTATTCTTGATAATTGGCGGGTGGAAGTCGTGTAATGTATATTGGCTGTTTGCTATCGTGTCATCAAGTTTTGTTTCAGTTAGCGCTAGAATATGTACGTTATTTGTTATTATGAATTGTTCTAATTCCTCTATTTTGGGCAGCTGTGAGGTCATGTGACGTCATCAAAGGTCACCAAATGTTTTTGGCCAATAACACCGCACAGGAACAAGATACAGACGCGTGGATGGTCTCATTGTGTTCAGCTCGTCAAGACGCATCGAATGATATACATGATGACCTCGAGGTCACGTGACCTGAGGTCAACCTTTGACCTTGACCTTTCGAGGTCAACATATATATCATTCGATGCGGATTGACGAGAGGATCACGATGATGCCCTTAGTTTGTTCCTATCTTGACTAATTCGAAAGTTATTCGAGAAAAACTCTCTCCATATCTAGCGCCGCCATTTTGACTTTTTCGACCCCTGTGACGTCATCTTTGACCTGACCTGAAAATGACCTTTGTAAAAATTGTAGATCTTGGCCGTGCGTATCTGATGCCGTTTACCGCTTGTCGCTATCTTGCTTCGTTCTCGAGATCTCAGGGGGGGGGGGCGGTCATCCGCCCCCCCCCCGTCGGTGCGAAGTTGGCGCAGACCCCCGTCGGTGCGCGGGTTAAAGTAGCTAATCATGCTGCTTAATGCTTATAGCTCCATAATGTGAGTTTAGACCGGGAGCATGCAACTTTATTTTAATGCCTCAATGATTCATAGTTTGGCTGTGAAATGTGAGTTTTTGTCGAGCAAAGCCTTTGATTTTATTTAAAACATGTAAGTTTTAAACGTAAAATCTAAAAACAAGGGTGACACCTGCTTTATGACTACCCAATGTTGTGTTGCTGTTGCTGTCTTGGGGCAGTATTGTTGAGAAAAACATTGTATGAGAAGAACTATAAATTATTGTAATTACCAGTCAGGGATAATTGAATGATCTAAAGGGAATAGTTATTGCCATTTCCCTTATCACAAGAGCAGAGGCCTCTTGCTCCAAACTAGGTAGGTAGAATCGAAAAACCAGTTGTACATTGATAACCTAAAGGTGGTAAATTATTCTGTTTCAGCTCCTGACATAAACTTACAGGTGCTTGGTAGAAATTATTGGTTGATTGTCATGGACCATGGTTGAGTCTTTGAGTGGGTGTGGTGCAGCAGAATCCAAGTATTGGTGCAAGAGGATCTGGATGCAACACTAACAGGCCTCTTGATAATAAAGTTTTGTGATGCAGTTAAATATCAACATCCCCTGACAACCTTATCTGTGCAAATGCGTTTGAAACCACGAAAAGCTTGCAAACGCGCGGCTAATGCGAGCCGACATACACCGAATCGCGAGTCCGGCCAAATATGGTCTCGAGAAATAGGTCACAGGTCAAAGGTCACTTGGGTCAGGGTCATGAAATTTTCAGAGTAGGTGTAAAATTGATCAACTCGAGGGTACTGAAAGTTTCGTCGCGGTTGGCCGCTTTTTGCGCGAGTTATTCGCGAAAAACCATGGGGGGAGGGTCCATCCGACCCCCCCCCCCCTACACATGCGAGGGTTATGTCGCTACGTGGCCCAGGAGCGGGGAAATCCAGGACCCCCAGCGGCACGGGGGTTAGGGGAGAGTGGGGCAAAGCGGCCACCCTAACGTTTCTAACGATGCCGACGCTTGATTTTTAAACTTGGAAAGATTCTTTCTATACCAATGTGATCCCTATTAAATTGTCTTTTATTCCAACTGCGTTTCATTTCCAAAGGCGTTCACATATGGGAGATATTGACAAAACTTTAAACCTATAGCATATTGGCCACTTTGCCCCATCCCTGAGGCAAAGCGGCCACTGGCGACTTCTCAAGTCCCGATATGAGAAACAGAATAGTTGCCTCATGCACGACTAGGGTATTTGATGGTGACAAGGTTTAAGGGAAGATGGATGTTTACTTTGTTATCTTCCCACCTATTGCTAAACAAAGAAAGAATTTTCTTGGAAAAACATTTAATTGCATAATTTGGTAACTCATGTAACCGAAAAGTGGCCAAGATGAATGCATGACGACACATTTGAATATAAATAATGTTTTTATCCAGATGGAAACAACTTATGGCCAATTGGGGGCTGGCCACTTTGCCCCGGCCGCTTTGCCCCGCGCTACCGTCCGAGACAAAAATATTCTAGCTCAGCTATTAGTGGGTTAAAAAGCATTAAAATTGGTAGAAGGCATGTACGATAACCACGCAATGCATGGACAAAAACGCTTATAAAAATTCCAAACGGTTATGGAATAAAATAGCATTTAAAAATTGTAAACATAATTGGTAACCTGGCAAGAAATGCTTTTCCGTGTTTCACAGAACAATGGCGATGGGCCTGAAACCCCGGTCTGGCTCATTCGAACGACCGCAAAGAGAAGTATAATTGGAAATCATAAATTGGAACTGACGCCAGCTGTGGAGGGCTAAAACGATGGATGGCCGCTTTGCCCCGGGTGGCCGCTTTGCCCCACTCTCCCCTAATTAACCTGCGCCCCGTAGGGCTAGGTACCGGCGGACCCTACCACCCGTAGGGGGGGGGGGGGGCGTTTCGGCCCCCCTTAAGATCTCGGAAATTTACCGGCCGATTTTCAAAATTCAAACGGCGTTCGATAGCCCCACCCGGGAACTACCTTGTGACCAAAGTTCATTGACCTAGGTTAAACCGATGACGTCACAGGTCAGGTCAAAGGTCGGATTTTCACCGTTCACAGGCATTTCAAGAAATGTGTTGTGAAATCGAGTAAATTGGTAAGTTATTGAAAACCTTCGATGGTACATTGTTCGTCAAACACATACTTCGCTATCTGAGGTCACCGATACCAGGTCAGGTCACAGAGGTCAGGTCACTGGGGGTCACATGGGGGTCACAACATGAAAGTGGCGTGTGATACATGTTTTATGGTCCATTTTACATGACAAATGCGATTATGTGGGTCAGGCAGCCTTTGGGGCCAGCTTAGGTCACGTTTTGGTGAAGGTCAGGTCAAGGTCAGGTCATATTAGGTCAAATTTCAAAGTTGATATTTTTGCATAGAATGGGTATTGATTCGATGCAGCTCGTCACGGGGAGTCCAATGGCGGTCTTTGTTTTGCCCTTACGTGGTCTAGAATTGCCAAAAATTGAGTTTGACAATTTGACGTCATCATTTTTGAACAGTTTTTCGCTATAACTTGGCCAAAAAACCAGATATCGATCTGAAATTTGGTATGTAGATAGAAGACGGTACCTAGGTACTATCACATATATTCCGTTTTTTTCGAAACTCAAAAAACTTTTTGGATTTTTTGGCTAATATATCCAAAAAATTGCTTTTTTATTTTTGGGGGTCAAAACTCAAAAATTTCAAAAATCCGAGATAGCAGTTTTGTAGCCCTGTCAATTCTACACCTTTTATGTCCAGACCATTTTTCTGTATCTTCAAAGCTGTAGGCATGACAGCTCTTTTCGCGAAGATCTTTTTTCGGTCGAAAATGGCAGAACATGACGTCATTCGGACGTCATTTGTGGCCAACCTATCATAGCCTCTGGAAAAAAATTTGGTCCCAATGTGTAAAATTGATGCCCGGAGGGGTCCTGAAAGTTTGGTGGCGATATCTCCAGCCGTTTAGGAGATATCGACGGAAAAGGACAGGGGGGGGGCCGTTTCGGCCCCCCCCCCCTACGGGGCGCGGGTTGTAAGCCAACACATCGAATGGCGAGTGCGATGCCATACTGTGGAGCACCTCTCCCTCCTTCCCCTCCTATACTCATGCTATGTTCCATCTGTACCGGCGAGTGCAGCATCTGCCGCCCTCGGACCGGGGGATCTGCGCTGTTTTTTGTTCTGCGGTCTGTTTATGAGTCACGTGCCATTGGCCGGGTCCGTGGTCGGCAGGGGCCCGTCCGTCTCCCCCTCCCTGCCCCATCCGCCGCGCGCCGCTGCGTCGTTGAGCGGGTTAGGCCAGTGGACCACAGAGTGGCCCTGGAGGCGGAGTGACAAAGACTGGACGTCACGACAGCGTTCTACCGTCGTCGTCACAGTTTGGAGACACCAACCGTGAGCGTTGCAGTGGGATTGGGGAGCCCGGGATCGAGTTCTACTCAGGGATTGATCGGGTGGCTGTGATTGGTGGAGTACGTAGTTTCGTCGTGTGTGGATTGATAAGTGCTTTGACTTCTTTATCATAAATACGTGCATTATATTAAATTATCAAGCTGTCGGGTGGTGGTGTTATTCTTTGTTGGCATTTATTTGAATTAAGTAGCACAAGCTTCGTATTGATGGTTGATGAACGTCTGTCTGTCCACCTCTACACAGTTTTTTTTGCGCTTTTTCCGCTCCCTGACCCGATAATGCTAAACGTTGCCACACTCCCAATCTGTCTCGGAAAGAATCGACCGGCTGCTTTGCGATGCAATGACACACAATAGCGACACAGCACTGCAGTCGCTTCTTTGCTCGTGGCGTTCGCTGTTCATGCCGGAAGCTACATCCTGTATGATCGGTTTTGATTGACCTACTTTCATTTCCCTTTCTCCAATGAATATAAAGATGGTCTGAAATAATTTTGGGAGTGACGTGTCCACTGCTGCAACCGATTTTAAGTCATGTCTTACTCTTTCTAGAACATACGCTTTCCAAATACAGATTACCAAATACATATTTGGTTTTGGTTTCCCAGGACATCTGTTTTTTTTTCGATCATTTTCTGGACCACATCAGCGACCATATCATATCAGTTCGATAGTGACTGGAAGTCAAGCTATTTATGAGCAATTGGTTGCTAGTGGTTCATCAATATGCCATTATGAGCTTTTTTTTAGTAACTATTCTTACATTTTTCAAGATTGGGCATAAGCTCTTGATCGCATCCTCTTACTTCTCATAGCTAGGCACGACACTTCACCTTTTGTGGAAATATTTTCCGAGTTCATTCCGCAGGAATTTCTACCAAAAGCTGTAAACAATTATCTGCCATCCGGCCCTGACCACAGGTTCTGACTGATCTGTCTATCGCCAGAGCTCGCCATGTACCGCGTCGCCGCCGTTCTGATGCTGCTCACGGCCGCCGCCGCCCAGGGCACCGTGTGCCCGGACGGCAAACGGTGCGCCGGCGGCTCCTGCTGCATGACCATGCGGTCTGACGAGCTGTACGGCTGCTGTCCGTTCGCCAACGCCGTCTGCTGCGCCGACATGCTGCACTGCTGTCCGCAGCGTGAGTAGGGGGAGGGAAGGGGCTGCTGGGCTGGGAGGGTGGCAGTGGGGCCTCTTGGGAGATGGCTGGACTGAGTGGTGACCGGGAGTGTCTGGATTGGGAGGGCAGAGTGTTATGCTCGGGGGCGTCTGAAGGGGAGGGAGTGACGAGGGGAGCTGGAACATGTCTAGCAATTCGGGCATGGCTGCTTGGTGAAATAAACAAAACTGACTTGTTTTGCGGGGCACCGTTGGTTGAAGCATTTCGGTCAACCCATATTTTCTATCAGTTGCTCTCAACCCGCGCCCTGGTGGGGGGGGGGGGGGCTATTTTTTGCCCCCCCCCCTCCAGACTTTTCGATATATCTCCAGAACCGCTGCGCCGATCGTCACCAAGCTTTCAGTACCCTCCTGGACATCAATTTTACACATTGTGATCAAAAATATTTCCAAAGGCTATGATAGGTTGGCCGCAACTGACGTCAGAGTGACGTCATGTTCTGCCGTTTTCGACCCAAAAAAGGGTTTCGCGGGAAGAGCTGTCAGGCCTATAGCTTTGCAAATACAGAAAAACGATAATACATAAAATTTGTAGAATTGACAGGGCTACAAAATTGTTATCTCGGATTTTTGAAATTTTTGGATTTTGACCCCCAAAAATAAAAAATAGATTTTTTGAATAAAATAGCCGAAAAATCCAAAACGTTTCTTGAATTTCGCAAAAACCGGAACATATGTGATAGTCCTTCCCGCCTTCTATCCACATGCTAAATTTGAGAATGATACCTCTTTTTTTGGCGAAGTTATAGCGAAACAATTACTGTTCAAAATTGATGACGTCAAATTTTCAAACTCAATTTTTAGCAATTCTAGACCCCGTAGCGCAAAATAAAGACCACCATTAGACTCCCCGTGACGAGCTGCATCGAATCAATGCCCATTTTATGCAAAACTATCAACTTTAAAATTTGACCTTTTTTGACCTGACCTTGACCTGACCTTCACCAGAAAGTGGCCTGAGCCGTACCTGATAGTCTTATAACCAACACCATTGAGTTGGAAATGAAAAATTGGCCATAAAACATGCATCGCACCACCCTAGTACCTAAAGTTAGGTTCATGTGACCTGACCTGTGACCCTTGTTGACCTGACCTGTGACCTGACTTGGTAATGTCAGTGACTTCTTATAGCAACATATGTACTAGGCAACTGACGCCCTATCGCTGATTCTCGACAAAATGCGTTTTCTTCGGTGTTATAGCGCATTCCCTAGATGACCCGTGAACGGTGAAACATTTCATCTTTGACCTGACCTGTGACGTCATCGGTGACCCCAAGGTCAATGAAATTTGGTTTCCTGCGACAAATTTGACAGGCCTTTCGAACGCCGTTTGAATTTTGCGGATCCGTCCAGTAGTTTCGGAGATACGAGGGGGGCAAAAAATAGCCCCCCCCCACCAGGTCGCGTTATAAACAGACCCCACCAGCGGCCGATTTCATAAAAGGTAGTAAAATACAACTGGCGCAATTTCCCACCCGTTTTTGCCGGATTTTATGCCCTAGCGGTTTCATAAAGAAAACGGGGTTGTATTTTGCGACCGAAATTCTACTACGTCGACTTTTATGCCCAACAGCTGTTTTTGGAGAGAAATGCAGCAGATCGGTTTCATAAAACGATGCATTTTACACGCAAGTAATATTTCATGTTCTTGATATCCCACAAAATTCTGCGTTGCTCTGAGCTGCATAAATTTGACCAAACTTTGACATCAACAGTTGTCTTGAACATTGAAGTGTGGAAGTGAATCGAATTTTCTACCTATTTATTTTGAAATAACTATTTGACCAAGAATCAGGAGCTTTGAAGGCACAAGGCAGTAAGTAATACTTTGTTTGTAGACCGAAAAAATGTATTGTTGGCAAATATTTGCTGTTGTAGGAGTTCAAGTTGATAAGATTTGAGATTGACAGTTTGCAGGGAACCACTTGAGTGTTCTTTCTTCAACATGGTAACATATAAAATGAGTGTGATAATGCTTTTTGCCACAAGTGATGTGTAATATTGATATTGATATGTCAATTGTCAGCTACAACTACATATGTACCTATATTAATCCTTTTGCCCGTCATCGTCAACAGATTCACTGGTCTCAAGTCAAAGTTGTCAGTATTGCGAGTGCATACCTACATCAATTGAAGGTCTTCCAACCAAGGTGAGTTACTATACCCAAAGATGCTTCTGGTATTAGTATACAAAAGGTTTGTCTGAATGGGTTGTAGGTTGATAGTTTGTAGTAGGTTAGTAAGTTGGAGGTAGGTAGGTCATTGTTGCTTTTCAAATCAACGTCATTTGCAATGAGCAGCTTCTAAGTGTCATTGTATTCCTATCATTATTTTGTAGGTATTGACAAAATGGATAGTGTAGCTTTTTTTCTATGTAGGTAACAGTCAGATATTGTAGGTTTGACATCTTTTTGCCTCACCAACTTCCGCTGTCACTGTAACAGGTGTCTCACATGCGGCCAACTGTTAATATGACATGAAGTGATTTTGATCATTTTCCAGCCCTGCATCTTGAGAAGAAAATCTGCATGTGGTAGCTCGGGCAGATTTTCTTCTCTTACACCTGCTTCCATGTCCCATAGCAGCATCTTACACTTTTCCCGCTCTTCCAATAGAGCACGCCACAGAGCATTGCATCTTACACCTCCCTTTTTGTCCCATGATAACACGTTAGTGGATCGTCTAACTGTAACACGGTGTCCGTTAGGGCTGATAATCCCGGGACTTTTTGGCAATCCCGGGATCCCGGGATTTTAGAAATGCAATCCCGGGATATCCCGGGATCCCGGGATTGAGCAGTTTTTATTTTAACCTGTCTACAAAGCAGAATTTTCTTGCAATATCGTATGTATATGGCGCATCCTTACCATCATAAACACAATACCAGGCATACACCTTCACCCCCAACAAATATAAGAGCATGAATGACATTGATCATTGTATTTCTTGTTTATATTTCGAGTCAGGATACAGTAGACGTGCCTACGGATTGTGGTCGTCTGACCAGCAGCATGTCCTGGTCACATTCACTTGTTACGGTACGAGGGGGTATCGAAAAGTTCTGATCATCACCATGAATTAGATGTGATAGAAATTTGATTTTTTTACATGATGTTCATTACTCCTTTACAAGTCACCACACACGACCGCAAACTTATTGCATCGTTTCTTGAGATGCCTCAGGCGGTCATTGTAGGACCTTCGCCTTGTCCCGTAAATCACTGCTCCACCTCATCAATGACGTCATTTCTGGGCCTTTAATCACCGGCCATATTGTGGATTCTTCATCTCCTGTAACAATCAAGAGTCAGTTAATACCCGGTCAGGTGAATTTCTTAGATGCGGTAGGATTTAATGTCCACATCATGTTGATTCTTAAATCGCAGCTCAGGACGAATGGGCGGGGGCGCTGTCGGTGCGGATAAAACATCTTTCTTGGGCTTTTTTGCGGCGATTCTGCTTGAGGCCATCTCGCAACTTCTTCAAAAGTGTGCAGTAGTGCTTGCTTATCATTATCCGACCATCATCAAGACAGTCGGTAATGACTATCCTACGCCAGATCCAGAACACTGATAGCATTGACCTTCCATATCGGCTTCTGCATCTTCGCCTTTTATGAAGAACAGATGTGCCGTGCTTAAACTTCTTGATCATCTTTTTGTCTCTGGATCATACACATAGACCCAGCATTCGTCACAAGTCATTAAATGATCGAAGATGTCTTCAATTTCCTAAAAAAAGCCTAGTTTTCATTCCGAAAGGCCAATACGCATTTTTCTCTTGAACAAAGTAGACACACGAACTTCTAAGCGGGCTGACTCCTTTATCGTCTGTCGTTCTTCGCCGATAATATTTTCAGGCACTGCCAGCATTGAGACCTTTCTGTTGCACAATCATTTGAAAGGTCACACGACGATCTGTAAGGATGAGGTCCTCCACTTCCTTCACAGTCACCACCTTGTCAGTCACTGGTAATCACTCACTTCTTGACTCCCCTGCAAGGGTCATGCAACCAAGTTGAAAATTATTTCTTCATTTTCGGTAAGTGCATTAGATGGGCTTTCCTAGCTATAAACTAATTTCACGTTCTTGATGTATTTTCTCAGTGTGATACCGTTTCAAATGCATTAGTTGGATGACGGTTCGGTCCTCAATGGGCCCAATACTCATCTTTTTTACTTCTAAGTCTCTCCTACATAAGATAAAACCATTTCTCAGGATTCTCTTTGCGGGATCATTGTTCTTAAGAACCAAATATAATACCAACCAAAAATCATCAAAATCGGTCTAAATCTTCTATGTGATGATCAGAACTTTTCGATACCCCCTCGTAGTAGCACTTGAGGAAGCAAAGTGCATCAACGACTTCGTCGCCGAGACTCGACCGCACTTTTGTGACGATATTCCCGACAGTGGAAAACACTCGTTCCGATTCAACGCTCGTAGGAACTATGCCCTTCAGCCAGTTGTAGGACAGCGCTACCATGCCTGTCCTTCCTGAGATAGGTAAATTTTCCAATTCTTTCCTTATGGCCTTCGTCATCATCAGAGAAGATTGCGAAAAGTTAATCCCAGACGGGCATGAACTGGTGCCTTGCTCTGGAGCTCTAACCTCATCTAGAGCTTGTTGAAGCATCGACTGAAGAGACGGCGCTGATTCAGGATCATCAGCGTCCATCACTTCTGTATCTACACCTACTTCGGTATCATGCATCTGTTCTCCCAATCTTTCCATCATGTGGACAACTAAGTCCTGTGCTTCCTTGCGAGAGGCACTAGGAAAAATATCTTTCCAGTCTCTGTCTGCCGACATTTTGTTATGGAGCGATTGTAGGACTTTAGCCGCACGTGACCGTCTCTGTCGGATGCGCTGTTTCAACGCATCAGACAGTTTACATGCAATCCTTCGCCGGACACGTTTTGCGGCGTCTCTCCGGATCGGGATGGTCCAGCAACACTCATACCACCATGCTTGCTCCTGAGGTGGACGTGAAGTCCTTTGGTGGAACCTCCAGATATTTTCAGTACCTTTTTACAAAGACGACACTTTGCTGTGTGGCCATCTTGACTTCTTAGATAATGTTCCCACACCGCACTGCCTTTAAATTCAGCAAAATCCGACATTTTGGCAAAGTTAGCTATAGCTTATCACAAAGGCACGTAATTAATAATTATTCACTAACGGTAACCATGCCCAGGGCGCCCGGCCAGCCTCATGGATCGTCCAGCCACGGGGCACTGACAGTAACTGAGCCACCAGACGTGCTCCCACAGTCACACAGAGAAGACGGCCGACCTCCTCCCACTCGATGGACTCGAATTCGATAGTCGGCATAGTATGTCATCGTGCAAAATGATCTGTTAAACCGAGTACGCGAGGGACGTCGCGGGGAGCGAGAGATGAGCCGAGAGAGAGCTCGTCTCTCGCCACATTGTGAAGGCTGAGACGGTGTGAAACAATGTCAATTAGGTATATATGTAACCAATACTTGTGCATAACGACTTTGCACGGCGTAAGTAAGATCTTTGGACATAAAACTGCACTGTAATGCGTTGTTACTCACTTACCTTTTTTTACATACCTACTATCAGCTACACTTTATGAACGATGTTTCTGTACGGAAAATATCGGGATCCCGAAATCCCGATGCTTCTAATCCCGGGATTCGGGATTACTACAATCCCGGGATCCCGGGATCCCGATCCCGGGATTATCAGCCCTAGTGTCCGTGTCCCACAGAGCGCGCCAGCTGTGACCAGCCAGCTGATGCAGAGGGCACATCAGGAGAAGCCGTCCTGGCTCATCACACAACGGCCGTGCCGTCCGCTGCCGGTTCCGTGTTGGAACCCGGAGCGCTGGAGTGGCCTCCGCGCGCATCTCTGAACCTCTCCAGCCGCATCCAGTCACCGGGACCGCGGCCGCCCATGAGGACGTCATTAGAGAGCAGAAGGAGCTGCGCGCACGGCTGCAGCAGTTCATGGGCGGCGGCGCTGTGGACTCTGCCGAGCACGAGGAGCTGCCGCCCCGACCGAGCTGAGCGGTCCGCTCGCCCTGGCCGAGGTGGCGCGCTAGCAGGCCGCCCAGCGGATACTGTCGCTGATCGAGCAGATCGGCGCCAGCGAGTACGTGGACGGACACGCGGCTCCGCTGCACGTGTGCCAGCACTGCGGCGCCCGCGGCAAGCGCGTCCCATAATAGTTGGACCAGACTGTGCAAAACCGCCTATATTAAACCGTTTCAGTGTCTGACACTGTGTGATGGGGCCGGCTGCGTCCCCGACTGGGCGAGTGAACGATTCGCCTCCGCAGCGGGGCATATATTGCTCAAAATGGTGGGCGAGTCGCCTTCAGCGAGTTTCGAGGAAATTATTAGTGTGTTGCCATGTTGGGGGCGGATCGGCGTCTGTCTGGGTGGTTACGTTTGGAATTGTTTCATTGTTTATTTTATATCACAATGCATGAATTTCTTGGTGATAAACATATGCACGGTGTACTTCATCAGCAACGCCACGACGCACCTGAACGTGCAGTCAGCGGCCGGCTGCGTCCCTTTCCTACCCCACCCGCCAAAATTTCTGAAAATGTGTGCTATGGTCCGGTCGAAAACAATCCTTGCTTTTACAAAATTTGTGATTTATTCATAATTCATGGCCAGCAATAGCATAATTACCTTTTCATTAGTAGAATAACAGCTGTTGGAATTTGCACCGCAGCTATCAGAGCGATTCCGGTTAAACTTCAAACACTTGTCTCAAACGATCTCAGATGTGCGGACTAGCAAATAAAGCAACGACACACCTTCGTGGCATTCTTTGAGTAGCACGTATTACGACGAAAACAATTGTCAAGGCGTTGTCATCTGCCGCTGTGTTCAGTGTTCACTATATTCAGGAGATATTGCCATCGCAGAACTTGGCGCTCGACGATCTTGGAAATCAGTATCTCCGAATCAGTATCTCTTATACGGCGCGTGCGCGCGCAGTAATCACTCGGCCGGCTGGCTCGCGTACAAAGCCCAATGTAACAGCTACTGTTCTACGTCTTAACCGCCTTTTGACCCTGTGCTGTTGTATTATCGTAAATTTGAAAGCAAACAAACTTAAATCAAGACACTCAGCCAAAGCACGCAATAAAATCATTAGAAAAATAAGTTATACCTTTTAACATCACTATCACTAAAGTCTTCCCTTTTTGTCTAAAACACGTACGATTTTAAGGGCGCCGGCAGCCACCATCGACAACCCAAGTCGGGGGCGAATGGGCCGCGCACACGGACCGACACGGCTAGAGGTCACGGGGTCACCGTGTCACGCCGCCGCCGGAATCGAGCTACCCGCACCATATTCATAACGCACTGAAGACCTTCAATCGGTCTATGACGTGTCAGTACGCTGCTGGCTGCGTACCGACCGCTACCGCCACCTATCCTCTGATCGAAGAGGAGCACAGCGCTCACAGCGACCTCTACAGTGAGGAGCGCCCACACGACTCAGCGAGGCAACCCTCACTGCTCGCCGGCATTTACAACCCAAAGCGACGAGCGCAGCGCCTGCAGCCGGGTGTGGCCGGACGCGTCGAGAGACGCCGCCAGCCCGGTCATCGGCGCCGTCAGACGGAACGGCAGGAGCAGCAGGCTGATGAGTGGTGGCCGAGCCGCGAACACGTGTCCTGTCGATTCCGATCAGCTGCAGCTGCACGTCAGTGGCGCCGCTCTGAGTCCCATGTCGCTTCATCTGCTCCCAGTGAACAGCTCGCGCGTCTCAGCGCACTGCTGCTCGAAGTCGGGGCACGTCGAGCTGATGAACTGGTTCAGCGTGCTGGTGTTCTCGAGCCAGTCGATGATGGCCAGCTTGGGGTGGACGGTGGTGAGTGCCAGCCGGCGGTCGACAACCCCCGGCTCCGTGGTCAGCGCACCGTTTACAACGGAACGGCTGCTGCACACGCTGGTTGGTGCTCGTCAGCCACCTGCAACATGCGTGCATTACATGCATTACATTTAATTGCATTCTGAAGACCTTATAAGCTGGAACACAATTAGCACAACTGAAACACAATAAAAAATGTGAAATGTTTGCCTCAAAACTTGAGTTTGACTGAAAACAACCGGTGCCTGTAATCAATTATGGCAGTAAGACTGTTACAGTCTGTTTAAAATGCCAGCCTGTTTAATTTGTTAGCTTCATGTCAACAAAGGTACTAACCTACAATCTAATGACAAACGGTACTAGATCTTTGAATGCACTAACAATGCTATCACGTTTTGTTAACTTCTTCCCCAATACATCACTGTAATACAGCCATACAACTAATGACTAGACATGCAAATGTTTTCCTTGGTAAAATTGAAAGTGGAAACTTGCTCTCAAAAGCCAGAGATTAGTGCAAAAAGATTTTATTTAAATGTTTGCATGTTCCCTCCCATATCAACAAATTATGGGAAACTGCCTACCATACCTACCCTAGGTAATAAAGTATAGGTACAAGGTCTATTTTTATATTACATATATTTATACAAATTTCACCAAAAGTTGCAGTAGGTTGTAGGTTTGTAGGTTGCTGGGTGGTAGGTTGGTAGGTGGTAGGTTGTAGGTTATAAGCCATAAGGTAAAGTTGGGTCAGGTTAGATTAGATAAGGCATGTTTTGTTCTGTTAGACTATTTGATGACTTTTCTAAACAAATTTTGTGTAAATATCTCAAGAACTGACAAGTCTGGAGACTTCTTGCACAAACGGGTGACAGCACCTGAGCAGTATCCGTACTTACTACAAGCAAAATACCTGTACAGTGTACTTTGTCAATAGAAATATTCATGGAGATTTTGACAAAAGACACAGCAATTCAAATTACCAATGAGTCATTGCAAATGCTTTTATGGAATCAGAATGACAAACACTTTTTAGTCCACTTTTGTATTGACATAGCCTAAAATAGTTTCATCATCCTTATACTCAAAACCATTCATGTTGCCACCCTGACCTTGGCAGAAGATTGAGTTGTTAATTCATGGTACATAGATACTTTGCATTGCTGCATCAACTATGTCGTAACAGTAACACATGAACACTGACACCAGTTGCTGTGGATTACCCAGTATACCCACATCGTCTATTAGCAAAAGCTGTGTGAGGCAAGTGATGCTGATGTAATACTCACATTTCAGTAGTCAGCACTAGCAGTCGTCGCACTCGTTTTTGCAACTAAGGAGAGGGCAGAGGCGCTATGCCTTCTGCCTTCTAACCAAACTGAAACTCAACCAACAAGGCCAAACCTTGGGCAGCTTAGGTATTGTTTCACTGCGACGCTCTCATCGTTTGGACACATAAAACATAAATCAAACACTGAAACATATATATCAGAAACAAATGAACACCCAAGCAATCAATGTACAAAAGGGATTTATATATCAATATCCTGAACCTAATTCAGCCGGCCGAAATGAATGCAGTAGTTTCTCTATGGCCTTGGACGATTGTTTTTGTTTACAATTCCTAATGTAAGAATAGCAAATAAATTTTTGTCTGATTACCTTTTGATTATTGTTTTAAACATCATATTTAATTTTATTATTGATGAATTAAAACAATTAAGTCATTTTATATTAACACTTTGATAATTCACAGAATTGAAATATTTATTAAAGTTCTGTTGGTAGTAAAATGCAATCAAAGCAAGCAAGAAAACTACAAGCAAGCAACTAGTTTTCTGCTTGCTTGAAAACTGTAGTTTTCAAGCAAGCAGAAAACTACAACTGCCGAAATTTATGCCCTCCGAGCTTTATGAAACCGCTCCCTCAGTGTGGTTGTAACCTTGGTTGTAGTTTTGAGGGGTGAGAAATGCACCTAGTTGTAAATTACTACCAAACCTTTATGAAATCGGCCGCAGGGCGCGGGTTAACCCTCGCGGGCCCGGGGGGGGCGTTTTTCGCCCCCCCCCCCTGGCGAATATTTGCGATAGCTCCCGAACGCTTAGGGATAGGAAAGCGAAACTTTCAGTACCTTTTCTCCCATCAATTTGACATCTTCTGAAGTAAAAAATTTGGACCTAGCCCTATTGATGACGTCACTGGGTCGATTTTTCTAGACCCCTGCACGGCAAACTTCGGCGTCACAGACGCGAGCTTCAAATAGCTGCCAAAAATAGAGTTTTAGAGATAAAGACAAATTACGAGCACGGTTGTGTAGCGTTTGACCTAGAGAAAAATAGAATAATAGTTTTGGTGACCTGAGTTCACAGGTCAGGTCAACGACCCCGAGCTGTGGTTTTAGTTTTTCGCAAATAACTTCGACAAAAATTGTCCTAGAGCTACGGCAGTGGTACCATCGCATTCGCCTTGTCAAGCCGCGTCGAATGATATATATTTTGTTTGGAAAAGGTCAAGTTTTATGTTGACCTCATGTGACCTCGAATGACCTTTGGTTGACCTTGACACATGAAAGGTCATTTCTGATGGATTCGTACCCGCTGATCACGAATCTGGCATCTATTTTCGTCTAAGCCTTCATTTAGAGCCTCCGGATGTCTTGTTTATTATTACTAACTTGAATCAGTGAAATAGCCTCTAAAAAGGATACTCTTCTGTGACCTTGACATTTGAGCAGCCTTGTATCGTAAGATGAACCACAAATAGGGACCTGATAAGCCTCAAAACATTTCAAAACATCTTGGAAGGTAGCACGCAAGATGTACGAAAAAGTGCAAAGTTTGAGGTCAATATTAAGCACCTTGACCTTTAATTTTGAGCACATTTTCGGAATTCTCAGATCTCTTCTTTCCTTTGACACCCAATTTTGCCGGTTTTATGCATCCTGCCGTCGTCTAGAACGCTTTCTTTGAGATCACTACACATGTGCCGGTTTTTGCCTTTGACCTTGACTTCTGACCTTGAAAATTGACCTGAGGTCAAAATTTTAGGTGCTTTAGAATCGTCTCGTAAGGACCTTTCGTTTGGTATCGCTTTTGTTTCCGTAGCTTCCTTATTTACGGAGTTAGACAGGAGGGCGAAAAACGCCCCCCCCCCCCCCGGGCTGCGGTGGTTGGGATTACCCCCCGGGCCCGGCCGGGTTAATTATGCTTATTGTCTCCTGTCAGTAGTGGCTTTTGCATATTGCTATCTTCTACCCTCGCCTTGTGTCTGTGTGTGCAGACTTCCACTGTGACCTGGACCGGGGTATGTGTATCCCGGGCCCCGGCGAGCACCGCCTGCTGCGGCTGGGGCGGCCGGAGGGGCTGCGCTCCGGCGGCGGCCACCCAGTGCCGCTGGCCCGCTCCGCCGCCGCACCCGCCGTCGACGACAAGTGTCCCGACGGCAAGACGAGCTGCAACGCGGCGGCCACGTGCTGCGCGCTCCGCTCTGGCGGCTACGCGTGCTGCCCGGAGGCCAACGCCGTCTGCTGTCCCGACCACATCCACTGCTGCCCGCAGGGCACAAAGTGTGACGTCAAACACCGCACCTGCCTCAAGGTCAGTCTCTCGACCGGTGTCCGTCGTGGGGGCGTGTTTGAACCATTAACAGCTATTGCAGGCAGCTGGATAATAGGTGACGGGAGTGCCGGCAGGGTGTTCTAACGGCACATGACTTCCGAGACGCATTAGTTAGGACTACTCGGTTTAGCTGTTATACTTAATCGGTAAATATGTATCCGCACCTCAGTGACCTGACAACCATGTGATCCATCCCACTGTAAGATAGAAGTACATGTGTCCCATCTTATATTTTAGGGCTTTGTTGTAGGTAATGTTTTCCTGTTCTTTCATTCACGCCGTCTTCAGTGCCCGTAGGTCGTGACTTTTCACCCGCGTCCTGGTCTGACCAAGTTCCGATTGGTTCCCCAGGTTCAGAAGCACCCCATTCTGACCCTGCTGTGAAGCGGAGCGGTCCCGCTGACTCGTGTGAAGCGGAACGGCCCCGTTGGCTCGTGTCCTGGTGAGGGTCACCCAGCACATCTACCCCCGACTGCTCGGTCGCCGTGGGATCGGCGTGCCACCCATGTGAAGATACTCCCCTCCCAGCAGACTGCCAACCCAGTCCAGTCGGCTGTGATAAACGGCCACACAGCCGACATCACACATGTAGTCCAGCAAGTGAGACACGCTGCATTCGTATTTTAAGGGCTTTCTGCTTTTGTGCCTGGTCGCGCTTTTCAGGGCATTTCTGACTCGACCCGCCATTATTGGTTACTTTTGTACTAGAGTGTATTCAGTGTAACGATAAATACATGATTACTTTGGTTATAAGAGTTCAAGTGCTTTGTTGTGGTCGCTTATTCTGTAAGTCAATCGGCTATCTGTAACACGGGCTGGGTTATCGGTTACCAGGGTGGTTATTTGGACATGGTGACTGAGATAAACACATGCGTGAACAGATGGTAGAAGGCACATTAGCGGCATTACCGAGTACCGAGATCTCTCCGGCAACAGCAGTTCAAAGTAATATGAGCCGTAACTAATATTGATGACGAGTTCGTTTTCTGCTTATCCGCAATGGTAACGATATTGTGTTGAACATTGTGTATTACGCCGAGTGTTACAAAAGTAATAATTGCAGGTACATTATCAACCAACATGGACAAAAAGGATAAAAAATGGCACTTCTAGGATCAGTGAACCCTTAGCACATAAAGCTAACGTTAACATGTAGGTAGCAGTTGAACATATTTAATTGTTACACTTTATCGTTACAAGATGAATGCAGAATTATCTCACCATTTTTAAATGTAAAGTAATGCAAGGTATTTGAAGCATTGTGTAAGACATCCAAAGGCGTCAGTATTTTAATCGGACGGCAATTGAGACATGATACGACTTTGACGCAATGACGGTAACCGTCGCCACAATGGAATACAGTGTCTTAGCTGAGTGTCAACTGGCGTGACCTTTTCCTAACACGATGTCTTATCTTCCAGCGCGTTCACCCCGCTGACTCACCCTGTCACGTGCTACCCCTGCCCTCCCCCTTCCCGTCCCTCTCCTCCGCCCGCGGCTGGTCACCGTATGTTGACCTGCGAGAAGGGCAGCCACCAGGACTGGCAGGGCGCCGGCGGCGGACACAGCCGGCCGTACACCGTCTTGTCCAGGTTGGTGAAGCTGTCCAGGTAGCTGTCGGTGACGCCGCCGAAATGGCGCCGCTCGTAGTAGCGGTAGTCACCGTTGGGTCTCTCCGTGTAGGCCCACTCGCGCGGCTCGCCGGAGCGCAAGTCCGCCGCCGAACCGAACTGTAGCGTCGACAGGTTGTGGATGCTGAAATATAATTGAAATAAAATCCATTACCAGGGGCAGGAACCTACTGCATGGTGTTCTCAAACTGGAGCTGATTGCATCTTTTGAAGCTCAAAGTAAACGAACTTACGTGAACTTTTGTCGTCCAAGGAAATGCTCCCATTGCCGCGTGTATCGATGGTCTAGGTACACACTGGTGTTCGCCGCTCCAAACTTGGAATGGATCGTGTTACCGAAGTCTTGTCGGAAGCCGCCCTCCCTGGCGTCAATGTTGTAAACGTATTTTTTACCGCAGCCTCTTCCACAGTCGTCGGCCGCCGGCTCCTTTTGCGTAGTCAGTACCATAACTGTCGACGTATTCCGTTTAATGGAAAATATCTAATTTACGCTGAAATTGCACTTGTGTAACTATAAAAGCTAGCTCGGGATTAAATTTAGTTATTTGTTTTCACACAGAATTTAGTGGCGAAGAATTTAATATCAAGCCGAAGTTTGGCAAAATTTTCAACCGAACAACGCATCGAAAAGAGGAAAATCAGCCCGTGACACTTTGGGTTTTGGTGCTTCCTTTGAATGGTCAATTTCTTCGAATCCATATTGCTTCGAAACTACTAAGAACCATGCTGAATGTATTGAGAGGGATCAATTTGCCGCAGCCCTGGCGGCGGTGCCCGCGGCGCTGATTTCAAGTCGGCTTTTCCACTTCCTCGGTACCTACATGCTACATTCACCCATTGGCCTCGGGCTCGGGGCCGCCTCGTCGGGCTCGCCTGACCTTTGATTCAATCCGGGTCTTGACTTACCAACTACATTTTCAGGTCTGGTTAGGTCAGTGACCTATGACGTCCAAAATGAACCTCTGCAAGGGCGCGAGATGGTCAGGAGGACGCCGTTAGACCATGAGAAGGACGTAGTGCTGTCAAAAGTTCGCTAAGTGATTAAAAATGCTATATGATCCAGGGGCGCTGAGAGGCCAGAAGGGCGCCGAACAGTCAAGGGATGCAAAGTGGACAGAGACATAAGGTCGCGAGACGGTCAGGAGTGCGCCGTTAGACCATGAGAAGGGCGCAGTGCTGTCAAAAGGGCGCCATTCTCCCAGAAGGGCGCCGAGTGATTAAAAACGCTATATTATCTGTAAGAATCTTGATATTATCCATGAACGCGAGGCGGTCAGGAGACGCCGTTAGAGTATGCGAAAGGCGCCGTGATCTCGAAAGGGCGTTTGTAACATAAGACTTGTGGGTGCATTTTCATCATTGTGGGGGCATATTTCAGGATTGTGGGGGCATCTGCCCCCACAAAGAGATATAACTACACCCCTGTCTGTGACCAATTTTTGACGGACATGTTTTACGCCAGTTATCCCCGGTGTAAAGAGAGAGGTTCATTAACAGCGACAGCGGATTTATTATAAAAAGGCGGCAGCCGGCCACTTCGTCGGCCGGCCGCGGCGGCGACCGCGGGGCCAGAGAGCGAAGTTACATTTCCTCACACACATTACGACCGCTAGGTGGCGGACGCACTGACAGCGCGGAACCGAAGTCTAAATTACGGCCAACAGATGGCGGGGCACAACTGGGGTTTCCATTGGAGCCACCAGATGGCACGGCGAACGTCTTCCCCGTCTTCCCACACCAGTCGGCAGTTACACTGGTGTGGGGGGCCTTGGTGTGGGGGCGGAGCTGAGACTACAGCAGGGCCTCGGCTAAGGAATTTTGACTGGTGGGCCACTTGGGCAGCGACATGGACTGACCTTCGTAGCCATAGCCCACCCACCCCCAATTTTCGATTTCTCTCCAGATTTCGGCCACTTTATTCTGCAAAAAACGTCAGGATGGCATTTAAAAAAATGTAAAAAAAAACGGGGCTCGACCCCCCCCCCCCCGACTCTTCAGAGAGAGGAGAGACATGGGACCCACAACCCTCTCACCGGTGATACTCCGGTAGTGCACATAAAATCGCACAAGTATGCACAAAATATTGACGCAGATTATAAAACTTTGGACGATAACTTACGGCCGGTCGGATGTTAAAAATCAGCGAGCCCTGAGTGGATCGCTCGCCGATTAGTCGGAGATTCGGAAGCGGTCGGAAGAGATCGGGCGTTGTCGGGTGGATCGGGAGGAATTGTGAACAGCACGAGTGCATCTTTATATAAGTGGGTTGTAGCAGGAACCCCAAAAGAGGGTTGTAGCAGCAACCCCAACATCTCTGAAAATGATCATGAAGCCTATTGGTGTCGCATGGAAAAGAATTGACTCAAAAGCCCAAGCGCACTGCGCGTGAGTGCGCAACCCTGATATTTTCTTTAATTAAAAAAAGTTATGTACATTTCTGGTGAACAGTGTCCCAAACTTCCGATTTGTCTTGGGTGTCTGAGTGGAAAATTCTAGCCACCCAAAATGTGAGAGTGGAAAATTATCCTTTCTTATTCTTGAGTGTCATCTTCAGCCCAAATGAGAATTTTTTGGAACGGTGACTGTGAACGGTTCGAAATTCGTCCGACTGGTCAGATGTGTGACTGCAAGCATCATACCGGTCGTGAAGACGCATAAAGGCCGTGTTACACTGCCGAATTTTGGCCACGACCCTGTCGCCGAATCACGTCGTGTAGGAAATCGGCGAACAGTTCACCGACAGAGGCGAACAGTTCGCCGACAGAGCCCGATTTGCAGACAACGGGTGGGGCCCCCCCTAATCGTGCGCGGGTCGAAGCTGATCCATGATTCGGCGAACATCGCGAATGAATGGCGAATCTGTTGCGAATAGTCGGCGATACCTTGGCAACAAGTCGGCGCACGTAGCGACATGTCGGCGGCGACTCGGCGAGTGTTTGGCGATCATGTTCGTTTATTATAAGTTCGGCGAACGGCCACGAAATTTTCATTTTTCATGAAATATTCGTGGCGGTCGTGACGAACCGTAAAAGTCGCGCGGTGGGCACCGACTGGTCTGCGAAATGCCAAGACCGTGGAAGAAAGATCCCGAATCGATCCGCGACATAGGATGACTTGCATATTCGTGCACATTCGTGTACCAAAATTCGGCAGTGTAACAAGGGCTTAAAGCCGAATTTTGGTACACGAATGTGCACGAATATGCAAGTCATCCTATGTCACGGACCGATTCGGGATCTTTTTTCCACGGTCTTGGCATTTCGCAGACCAGTCGGTGTCCACCGCGTGACTTTTACGGTTCGTCACGACCGCCACGAATATTTCATGAAAAATGAAAATTTCGTGGCCGTTAGCCCAATTTATAATAAACGAACATGATCGCCAAACAGTCGCCGAGTCGCCGCCGACATGTCGCTGCGTGCGTCGACTTGTTGCCAAGGCATCGCCGACTATTCGCAACAGATTCGCCATTCATTCGCGATGTTCGCCGAAACATGGATCAGCTTCGACCCGCGCACGATTAGGGGGGCCCCACCCGTTTTCTGCAAATCAGGCTCTGTCGGCGAACTGTTCGCCTCTGTCGGTAAACTGTTCGCCGATTTCCTACACGACGTGATTCGGCGACATGGTCGTGGCCAAAATTCGGCAGTATTAATAGGCCGTGTTACACTGCCGAATTTTGGCCACGACCCTGTCGCCGAATCACGTCGTGTAGGAAATCGGCGAACAGTTCACCGACAGAGGCGGACAGTTCGCCGACAGAGCCCGATTTGCAGATAACGGGTGGGGGGCCCCCCTAATCGTGCGCGGGTCGAAGCTGATCCATGATTCGGCGAACATCGCGAATGAATGGCGAATCTGTTGCGAATAGTCGGCGATACCTTGGCAACAAGTCGGCGCACGTAGCGACATGTCGGCGGTGACTCGGCGAGTGTTTGGCGATCACGTTCGTTTATTATAAGTTCGGCGAACGGCCACGAAATTTTCATTTTTCATGAAATATTCGTGGCGGTCGTGACGAACCGTAAAAGTCGCGCGGTGGGCACCGACTGGTCTGCGAAATGCCAAGACCGTGAAAGAAAGATCCCGAATCGGTCCGCGACATAGGATGACTTGCATATTCGTGCACATTCGTGTACAGGGACCCGCAGTTGCTACTGTACACATATATTACCAATTTAGAATTGCGCTATTATTTGCTAAGTGCTGGCCATTGGAGAAAGGAAATGTAGTGCAAAGTATGGAGGAATAACACATGTTTGCTCCTAGGACGTATGTTTTGTATAATTCCTCTTACCGCAACAGATATTCTTCCAAAACTACAATCGTGCTATTTTTCCGCGCCGGTTGCCTCCCCAGAGCCCGTCCTTGGTATCGCCTATAGCTTCCGTTCCCGCTACGTGAATGAAAGTCACGTGACTACTACAGGTTTGCGCTCAGTACTAACACACCTAGCCCGAGGGCCGGTCCGTAGCGGGGAGGGGTAGAACGCCAGAGCTCCAGCGCAGTGGAGGTGGTGGTGGCCCGTATCATAAAGAGGCAACCGTAAGCAGAACTACAATTGCCGCAGTATAAGATTATGATCAAGTTTTCTTTACATGTATTGATTGACAAGAATTTGCAATGCTTATCCGATATAATAAAACGGTGTCCAAGGCCTTGGAAGAACTATAAAACATATTCAGCAACGCATAAATTTCTGATACAGGCCATGACCTTTCACCTTGCCTCCGGGGAGGACCGCTCAGGAAGCCACATACCGAACGAATCGAGGCCTCGCAGCGCGGCGGCAGAGGAGGTGGATAAACTATCGCCAGATCTTTCGGTTACTTATGTTTCCAGAAGGAGGGGGGAGGTGGAGGGTGAGGGCTGTTTTCAACCCACTCACCAATCCTTTCCTTATTAACTTATAGCTTACCGAGAAATGTAACACAATGGTGGCCGTCACGAGATGTAGCGAAGAGTGCCGCAGCCACACCGGTTTTGAGTAAACTTTAAGCATTGGAATTCAGACCAGTGATCCTGAAGCATTATTTTATTTTTGTTGTGCATAAGCTGGGATGACGTGGTTCAAGTTAATTGAGAAGAAACGGTTTTAGTTTCAGAACATTTATGAGGCTAGTCGCGCCAAATAGTATACGTTTGTTGCAAAATGTCAAATAGAATGTTGACATGCTATCCAGATGATGGAATTTATTTGACACAAGAAGTCAAAAAGTGGCATCGTTAGTCATCCTGCATACCTATAAATCGATTCCTCATCTTGGTTCGAGCTCAATAGTTCTTTTCGCGGATGATCGGTTTCGTTTTCTCTCTTTTTTTTTGGGGGGGGGGGGGGGACAGATTATGAGCCAGTAACCACCCTCCCCAGTCCCCCAAACAACAATTGTTGACAAATACTGTGATGGCCTAAAAAATGCCCTCAATTGTGTTACGTAGGAGAGAATGAGGTAAGTTGAGCCGCCTTTTGTTTTTCGTAAGCTACAGGCTAACTTACTGATCATTTTTCTGCGTTTACGGGTTGGATGGACAGAGTGGTGACTTGCGCATGTAATGGTGGTCAGAAATGTTTCATATCGCTTATTTTTGTACTGAAAAGGCTACGTCAAAAATCATCTTGCACGTTGCTCATCTTACCCCATGGGCGGGGTAAGCTGAGACACGTCGTGGGGAAAGTTGAGCATGGATAGAAAAAGCGAACCTTTTCTTTTCCCGGGCGCGGCGAAGAGTGGGCCCTTTTATTTACTCCATGGCATAGATACTTATGGCAAAGTGTTTTTTCCTCCATCAAAAAGTGACTGTTTTAAGCCTTCCAATAGCTCGTCAATTTTCTATCACGGAAGAAATCATTTTATCCTTCAGATAATCTGCAAATCACTTACAACTTGTGTAATCAACAAAGAAAAACAATTTGCTACCATTTTTATTCAGCAGAAACAAGCGCAGCTCAGTTTGGTTTTCGACAGCGGAGACAACAATGGCTTATCCGGCTCATCTTCCCCCAGGTGAAAATGGCTCATCTTGCCCCACCCGTGGCCATTTTCGATTAATGACACCCGCTAAGGAAAATAACCATGCACCGCAGATAACAACCATCTCATTTTAAAGGCAAAACATGTCTTAGTTATCAGGGGCGATACCACATGTTACCGGGTGCTGAGCGTGAGAACGTTGCCGTCTCACGTGAAAGACTGCAGCATCGTAAGCGAACGGCACATGGAAGCTCAAGTCAATTAGCGCCATAGGAGCTGAGAAACATGGGGTGGCTAAACTTGCCCCTTGGCTCATCTTACCTCACTCTCCCCTATTTGGGGCTCTCAACTTTGATTTGTTAGAGTTGTTTGTCTGTTCATTATAAAAGCTGTCAATTTTGCCGTATCATTAAACTTTTATTGAGTTTGTATTTCACACTTATCTAAAATGAACAATTTTGTCACTGGCTTCTTTTATGAATGGAATTGGATGGTCGCATGAATGAACGAATGAATAGCTCCATTTGAGCATCAGCTGAAATCAATCCTAAAATTTAATCTACCAGTCTGCAACGAAAAGGTTTAAAAACCAGTGCAAGTTATGCGCAGTTTCTAATCTATGCCGTTTTTTATTAAGTGTCTCATAGCTCCTTAATCTTGAGCCGCTTCTCTTACGATTCATTTTATTGGTGCTTACATTGTTCAAGAAGTAGTATTCGAGCTCGTTGGTCTAAAAAACTGCTATCGAAGTAAATTAAAGTGTTTCGGGCTTCGGCACTTAGAAACCAATCGATATTTAACCCGCACCCACTTTGGCATTTCTTTTCAGCGTCTTATATATAGCGGAGGGGCGTAGAAACCCTCAGCCATTCATGAATAGCCAGAGCTTCGCTGAAAAATAAAAAAGAGCGAGCTGCTCGTGACGAGAGAAATCCGATGATTTGAGGGCCCTGGTCATCGCTGACGAGAGAAAGCCAATTATTTTTATGTCCTAGTCAATGCTGAGATCTTAGGTCACTGGTTGACCTCCCAGATCAGGTTAATAACCCAAAAGCACGGAAAATTGGGTCCTGCTAGAATTTCTACAAGTGAAGTTTGCTGGGACTTGGCTTGCTTCTGACTCCGAATTTGCACTTGCTTTGATCAAAGATGATGTATCAAAGCATTTGGGGTAGGACGGGTCACGCCAGATCACCCATTAGGCATTCTGCCGGCTATCCATAGAATGTTGACCAGCACTTACAGCCTTGCAACATATTGCATAGGCACTATAACTGATACCTAAGTATGCCTAGTTTTCAAATGCTAAAATGAGTGCTAAATTTCAAACCAACACTTCCTAAAAACCACAGTAAAAAGGTGTAAATTTAAGGAAGTTAACCGAGATCATTTCAAGTAAATGACCTTAACCTGAGTTTCACGTGACCTTGGCACCCACAACAATCAATGAGACAAACATTAGATAGTATATTTTACATGTTGTCACGTTGCTAATCACAAAACGACTATGAAAACACATAGATGTGCGCTGACTTTCAATTGCTATTCTGGCCTGACATGATCTTGAGAAAAATAATCACAGGTTAAAGGTAATTTGGTTCAGGGATTTAAAACTCTCAGACAAGATGCAAAAAAAAATTATAAGGGCTATTTAATTTTCCGGGAAGTTGTAAAATTGATTATCTCCAGGGCACCAAAGAATCGTCGCAATCCTTCGCTTTGCCGCGATTTATTGGTGAAAAACAGGGGGCGCGGTCTACTTACCTCTACTTATATGTGTGGTGAGGGCTATTATTCATTTTATCTGTGTTATTAATATGCAACAATTTCTACATGAACTGAGATCAGTCCATATGGGTATGTTTTTTTTTCTGACGGACAATGACAATATAAAAACAATGCGAATAAAACCAAACGTTTCGGACAACAACGTGCCTTCGTCAGTGGAGAAAAATAAGTGTATAGGGTTAACATCGATGAGAACTATATGCGGCACCGTCTCGGTCTGGCCAGCCGGGTTGCCGATAAAATACACAAATGTTTATAAGCTTCCATGATGTGCTTAAAAAACTGCTGAAAATATTTCTTAAAAAACAAACAAAAATAACTACTTCATCGATTTTATCGAGAGAAAACATGTATGCCTAATTACTTATTTCTTGACACTGACGGAGACACTTTTTTGTGCTAAACGTCTGTTTTATTCGTATTGTTATTGTATTGTCATTCCCTGTGAGAAAAAAGGATAACTCTTCAGTTAGTAACCATAACAGCGAAACGGCTTAATGTAACACAATTCACTGTGTATACGAAACCTATAAGTCCCTAAAGATAATCCTATTTACAACTTTTTTAAAGATACAGCTTATACAGCTTAGGCATATAATTTTTTTCTGCATTAAGATAATATTCATTTATCTCCACAGAATATGGTAAATTAGTGCTGCTGAAGTTCGCTTTCGAAGCGTCTCCTCCAGGCATTCCACAGCTCTCGTGCCATTTTGGATCACGGAACATGGCTGGGCGCAGGACAGGCCGTCTGCGAGCTTGGACGGACCACGTGACCACCTCCTCCCGTCCCCTTCCCCAGCAGGGCGTCCGATCTAACCGCGCCCCAGGCAGTCGGCTCGGTCCGACCCTCCCCTTGTCGAGCCACGGCCCGGTGCCGCCTGAGTTTGTGCCGGGTGCAAAACTGGAGCAGTAACTAGCGCCGGAACTAGTAGTCAGCACGACCATCGTCAGATGGCAGGAGTAAATGGAATAAGCGGTTCCAGGTTTCAGAAGGAATGGGGCAGGAAAAAGCGCTGAAAACAATGTTTTGCTGATATAGCCATAAAAAGTTCACTGAATTAGGAGAGCAGCACATCAGTTTAAAGCCCTTCAGGTGGTGGTTTTAATAAGCACACAATCATTTCCCAATTCGCCTCCAACGGTGTCACAGGCAAAGAATACGCTGAAATACTAGTGTGTACAGAAGCAACTGCGGGTCCCTGTACCAAAATTCGGCAGTGTAACAAGATCGCTTGCAGACTTCAATCGGCTGGAAGTCGCCGACACTACCTCTAGTTTGACTCTGGCTTATATCGTGTCTATCGGCCAGCCGTCTGAGATCGCTCGCAGGCCTATCCCCGACCGTCTGAACTGGTCTGTTCTTCCACTTTTTACCCCAAGAGGATATTGCAAACAATAGGTTGAAGTTGTTTTCACAAGAATATGTTTCACCGATGGGTACTACAGCCTGAAAATGTACGATAAGATCTGCTAGTTCAATTTGAAATGTGAAAACTTAGATTTTTCGGAAAATTACTGGTGGGCCAAATCTTTGAGGCTGGTGGGTCATTTCGGGTCACTGGTGGGCCATTTGGCCCACCAGTTAACATGTTAGCCGAGGCCCTGGACTACAGCCAGCCAGCTCAACAGACGGCATAACCGACACCACACTGGTAACACGGGTGTGGTGGTGTGACCACTTTTTCTTCTCTTCCGCAATCGAAAAAAGCGAGAAGAAAATTACGAATGCCCTGGATAAAATCAGCATAGCCCTGCTTGTGATGGACTGCAAAACGAGGTGCAAGGAGCGAATGAAAAAAAAATACAAGTGAAATCACCGCGGGTGGCAAAACACGCATCACTAAACATCGCATCGTATCGAATCGTAAGGTCGTACTCGTATCACCCCAAACGAACGGGAGAGGGGAGTCGCTGAGCGCGCATTAACATAGGCATAGTCCGAATGAACAACAAAGACACTCGGGCGGGGTCACGGCTACATACGTGCTCGTACAGTCGAGTCTTGATGGGCCGATCTCCTCGGTCGACGGCGCGCGGGAGCGTCGCTCAGCGACCAGGAGCGGGCGGCCGTCCAGTGTCGGGCGGCCGCAGGGTCAGGCCGGCAGAGAGGTTAGAAATACTGGGGACCAGCCGCTTCTTCAGCAGGCTGCGGCTCCACAGTTTCCCCCAAGTTTCCCCGACTGGAATCGCACTTCGGCCAGCCGGCGGCCTCACGCAGGGGCACACCGGACGGCGGACGGTGAGCGCGGCAGTCTTCAGCAGGGACTAGGGAGTCAGTAGAATCAGAGTTGGAGTCGGCGGAGCCGCCGTCAACGGCCCGCAGCTGGCGGCAGTCTGAGGCGGTCAAACCGACAGGCGTCGAAGGCAGCGGCGACCGGCGTGGCGCAGCATGTCTCCGGCCGACAGCACCAGCAGAACCACGGCAGAGCGAGCCAGCAGACATATTCAGCTTGAAAAACAAACAACAGGCGCAGAACCGTATCTTCTGGCTTCTGTTGACGTCAAATCCGATGCTTGTCAATTCCGAGAATAAACAATACTCAGGTGACTCAGGCCACGGCGCGGACGCGCCAGCGCCGCCATCTTGATAAAATAAACCGCCTCAAATGTGCAATACGACAAGTGTCGCTGCGCCGCTTTTGGCAAAACGAACATCAAGGGGAGGCATAGGTTGGAACGCTGCCACCACGCCAGTTATCCCCGGTGTAGAGAGAGAGGTTCATTAACAGCGACAGCGGATTTATTATAAAAAGGCGGCAGCCGGCCACTTCGTCGGCCGGCCGCGGCGGCGACCGCGGGGCCAGAGAGCGAAGTTACATTTCCTCACACACATTACGACCGCTAGGTGGCGGACGCACTGACAGCGCGGAACCGAAGTCTAAATTACGGCCAACAGATGGCGGGGCACAACTGGGGTTTCCATTGGAGCCACCAGATGGCACGGCGAACGTCTTCCCCGTCTTCCCACACCAGTCGGCAGTCACACTGGTGTGGGGGGCCTTGGTGTGGGGGCGGAGCTGAGACTACAGCCAGCCAGCTCAACAGACGGCATAACCGACACCACACTGGTAACACGGGTGTGGTGGTGTTACGAAAAACCGAAACCAGTACCTACCTGGAGGCACTTAACCTGACCTCAGATGTCATCGGCTGACCTGATATTTTAAAATCGGGTACGAGCCGCTGTGTCTGGTGTCACTGGTGACGGCGCATACGGTTTTTATCGCGAGGCTCAAGGTCAATTAGAGTCGAAACGGCAAGAAGGTCGTGCTCCCCCTCGGCCTAATCTTGAATGTAGAGAATCGATAGATCCGGCCAAGGCGGTACAAGTTCCGGCTAGGGACATAGGGCAATTATAGGGACTTGTTGACAAGGAATCCTGGTTTTGGAAGTTCATTTAGCCCAAATTTAGCCCTGGTTTCGATCGAAATCCGTCGGTCTTTTTTGTATACCAGCTACCTAACGAACGCAACGACTGTGAACTTGCACTTCATTGTCGTAAAGGTGACTACTGAGTGAACTGACTACTGACTTTTTAGTTGTTTAAATATTAAACTATTAAGATTATTCAGTCTCTTTTGATTTGATTCTTAAAAGCAGCTTATGGTGAAACTTGAACGTGAAACATTGCGGAAGTTTGACATTCTGGGACTGATTTTTGGTAGACGAGTTATCTCTAAAAATATCCCAAAAGTCGCTAGATTTATAGAAATATGTTATATTTTCTCTAGTTCTCTGATTAGCGAACGCATACTTTTTGACATATCAGCGCTAGATATGTATCGGAATTGTCAACCGTTGTCAACCCCCGTTGAGCTTGTAGGATGGTTGTAAGCGTATCTCCTTCCGTGTCTGTCGGTCGGCCTTGGCCTAGTGAGGTGACATCGGGAACCGGGGGAACCGATTGCTCACGCATGCGGATGAACTTGTATCGGAGAATCTGATTGACAGTCAGTAGCGGTACCTGTACGAGGAAATATCGCGTTTGCTGCTTCAGCTTCTGTCACAGTCAGGGGCTTCAGCTTGGCAACGCGTTAGTGACTTCAGCTTGTCTGCTGGGGAATGGTGAAACGTTACTGTTGTCGAGGTGTAAAATCACTTGAAGTTTTGAGGTGAGTACTTACTTATTACTTGAATTTGATTCCTTTGTTATGATGGAAAAGGTTTAAGTTTTTAGTCCGAAGAGCTGAGGGAATTTGTCCTCAGTTTTATGATTGCTGCAGCCTGCAGGTCAATTTTACAAGAAAAATAGCTTCAAAATCATTGGACATTTTTTTACACATTTTGCTCTCTTGAAAGTAATGAATAGTATTCTGAGCTGAATGTTATCTACCAAAAGAAAGTTGCCAGCTTTGATTATTTTTTATTCTTCAATTCTCCCACATTGACAATTGACATAGACAGATCCAAAACTCAGAAGTGGTCTGGGATGCAGTGGGGCAGGCATGCTGTGGCCTGAAAGTCTCAAAATTCTAAAAATCCCTTAGATTTTGATTTATTTTGCTCTGATTCTTTGACCACTGCTGTGCTGTAAATGTAAACTTTTTCTTTTTAAGGCTGCTTCAATTTTCTTCTTTTATAGATAAACACCAAAATCCATCAAATTCGGCCTTCAGTTGCTGTGAGTGCACATTTGCCCTGGGCCCTGTCTCCCAATTCCCAGCATGCCTATGGTGCACACTGCTTGCAGGCTACTACTACTAGTGCTATTTTGCTTTTAGTTTTCATGGAAATGCGAACAAATTTGGATTCTCACTATAAAATTTGTTTATATTTCTATGGAAACCAAAAGCACAATAGTGCAAGTAGTGTGCTAGCAGCATGCCATGAAAAAGGCACGGTCACTATAAATAGGAAAAAGGGTCCTGTATGCCCCCCTTGGATCTGCCAGTGCTCTCCCACAAGTTGATCAACCACAAAGAAATTCAGTTATGATACAAAAAGAAGCTAGTCAGGGTGGGTGGTGCTGTGCATTGTTATTGGTTTCTCACCTCAATGATCAGCTGTCATTTTTTTTTTGCATTGTTGGCAAAGCAAAACACAGCCTTATAGGCAAAATATAACCAAAGATTTCGGTCCAGGGTTTTCTGGGCCCTGTTTCACCGGTGATAGCAGCAAGCTACTATCAAATTGCGCGAGCTGACGTAATGTGATGACGTCATACTGCTGACGTAAGGGGCAATTCTGGCGCACGATTGCCGCAATATTGTTCTACGTCATCAGCTAAATGTTCGAAGTTAATGTCAAAATTTTTCCTAAACCCAACTTCTTTTAAATACATCATATTGAAAAAATATATATCAAAAATATATATACTATCATGACTGCGTAAACTCTTACTTTTAGGCTCATACGTCACTTAATGCCGCCGCCAAGGTCGCGGCAATCGTGCGCCGGAACTACCCATTACGACAACAGTATGGCGTCACGACATGACGTCAGCTCGCGAAACGTGATAGCAGCTTGCTGCTATCACCGGTGAAACAGGGCCCTGTTGATAAAACTGTTCTGAGGACTGTCTAAAATCTGTGTGTTTTGGATGGGGATGGGGAAAATTGACATGGTCCAAATTGGTTCAAATTCATCTATTTGAGTCTTCAGGCTAGGTTTACAAACAACAATCATTGCTGGTTTCAGTCATTTGTTCACTTAAATCACACAGAAGTTTTACCAACCACATCAAAATAGCCACTGGTGTAAAAAGTACCATCAGCCAATCTGGTTGATAGTTTTGAAAGTAGTTTTCACATTATATCAATGCAACTGTGGAAATGAAGATGTTGCCAAGTGCCTATGCTTCAGGTCAGGTTCTGTCATAGGTCATAACAGTAGCACAGAAGTGCTTAATACGCACATTGCTGTTACATTATTGATGGCTTGGATGGTCTGACTACTAACAGTCAACATGAAACACAGCACTGAATACTATTTTTTTTTTCTAACTACACCGCCACCCATTAATAGGTGACCAGGAGTGCCCCCTCCCTCAGCCCAGCGACTCACAGAACCTTACTTTACCACCAGAGAAAACATAAAAATGGCAAAGTCGCGGCACTCCCTGCTAAGAAACGGAAAACAACTCAAAATAAGCAACCAGTCGGTAAGAGGAAGTATGGTTAGTTAGAAGAAAAAAGAACGGCAAAAGATGTCCCCGCTGAAAGCAGCGGGAGACTAAATCACTACTTCCAATACCATGTTTTATGATGTAAAAGAACACTCATTCAGGGTTAGTAAAGGGACACATACATACACACAAAGCACAGGTTCTGGTCAGTATTCTGCAAAAGGTCATGTGTGACCGGATGAACCCTTCCAGCTAAGCAGAGCTTGTTGCTGGTCGGGGTCACCGGTCACAACGCCGTAAGGGTGGGTTCGGTGTAAGCCACAGTCACTATGGCTGACAGGCTACGCTATACGAGTAGGTGTTTGGAGGAGTTGAATAAAAAACTACAACGTGATACAACGCATGCATATTATTCTATTTGAAAGTACCTTATTTATTTGCATATTTTACTATTGATTATTGAACTTATGTAAACAAAAGCTACACAGGGTGTTCTAGGAAATACTCCTTACTTATTTTCTTTACTTGCAATTTAGACATGTTGATAATGCATTGAGCGTTAAATTGAGTTGCCATAATTTTATTCCAGATGCGAGGCCCAAGCCATGTTACATTACGAGTGCAGTATAATCTTTTTATAAATGGTTCAATGAACTGTTGACGATTTCTGGTCCTTGAATCGCTAGGGTCACTAAGGGTAAATAACCCATCAACAGATGATGGGAGAGAAAAAGAAAGTTTTCTGTGCATTAAGATAATAGCCTGCTGTTTTGCTATATTATGAACTTTGAGAAGCTTAAGGCTTTTGAAAATTTCCTCTGTGTGTGCTAAACGATGTTGATGAGTAATAATACGAATGGCTCGCTTCTGAAGCAACTCAATTTTGTTTAAGTAAGAAGGAAATGTAAATCCCCACACCACACAACAATAATTGATATATGGTAAGACCAGTGAATTGTACAAAAGAGTTAGCAAATGAGTATCAAGGAAAAATTTTGCTCTGCTCATTACCCCAATGTTACGACTGATAACTGTTGTTAAGTGGTCAATATGGAGATTCCATTTAAGGTTCGGATCTATAATCATTCCTAAGTACTTGACTGATTGAACAGCCTCAATAGGATCACCATTTAATGTTACATTAAGTTCTGCTGGATTGAGTGTATTATTGTAGATTTGATACACTGTTTTCTTTGTGTTGAGGCTAAGTTTATTTGCTTGCAACCACGTGCATATAATGGGCAATTCAACGTCAATCATATTTTGAAGCTGGAACGCTGTTCCACCTTCAAAAATGAAGACTGTATCATCTGCATACAGTAAACATTGTGCTGTTTTACAAATATTTGGAAGATCATTTACATAAAGTAAGAAAAGCAAAGGACCAAGAATGGAGCCCTGGGGTACACCAATGTTTACATTTTCTATTGAAGATCTTGCACTGTTATATTCTACGCATTGTTTTCTATTAGTAAGGTAAGATTCTATCAGGCTAAGTGCTTGCTCAACAATGCCATATTTGCTACATTTTCTTATTAGTATGTCATGATCTACAGTATCAAATGCTTTTTTTAAATCGATGTACAGAGCTATGGCAATGTTGCCTTTTTCAAATACTTTCATTATTGTATCCTGCAGGAGAAGTATGGGCATATATGTTGAAAGTGACTTTTGAAAGCCAAATTGGCTAGCAGACAATATATTATGTTGCAGGAGATATTCCATGAGTCTTTTGTGAATTATCTTTTCAACAAGTTTTGAGATATAAGGCAAAATACTTATTGGTCTATAGTTACACATGCTGCTTTTGTTGCCAGCTTTGTAAATAGGTTTGACAACTGCAATTTTCATGTTTTCTGGGAAGATACCTTTTTCCAAGCAGAGATTAACCAAGTGCACAAGTTCAGGTATTATTGTAGAGTAGGTAGACTTGAATATCTTTGCATTTATACCATCTATACCTGAGCCAACATTTTTCATGGCTTTGATGATCGAGTTAAGCTCAGCTGAATTAGTAGGCTCAAATTTGGATATATGCTCAGCATGATCACTTATTATATAACTTAAAGGGTCAGTGTTGCTTGGAGGAATTTCATTTTTCAGTTTGTCACATATTGAAATGAAATATTTGTTAAATGAAGCAGCTATGTCATTTTCATCATCCAGTTGTGTACCATTTTCATTGACAAAGCTACTGGGCAAGGACTGCCTACTGCATCCTCCCATGGCACATTTTTTCAAAAGCTCCCACATTTTCTTGGAGTTAGATTTATTTTCTTGAAATTGATTTTGGAAATAATTTTTCTTTGCTACTTTTATGATAATGTTAAGGCAGTTCCTATGCCTATTGTAGGCAAGCTTATTCTCTGTGGTTGGGTTTTTATTTTTTTCTTTGTACAAAAACACTCTCCTATTGATAGATGTTAGTATTGCTGGAGTTATCCAGGGTTTTATAGCTTTACTTTTTCTTGTGCATTTTATTTCAGTGCTAAACATCTTTATTCCTGAGGAGTATGCATCTATGATAATGTTTGAGGCAATGTTTGGATCTGTAGTTTGTGAGAAATTTTGCAGATGCTCAGTAATATAGTCTTTGAGATTGTCCATTCTGTTTTCATTGAAGATGAGCTTATAAGTGTCATGTCTTTTGGCATCTTTGTGAGGGTAAGAGCAGGTAAAGATAGGAAAGTGATCAGAGAGATCTTCATATATAATCCCAGAGCAGGAGACCAGTTCAATATTGTTGCAAAAAATATTATCAAGCAGAGAACCCCTTTCATCAGAGATTCTTGTTGTTTTAAAGATAGTTGGCCAGAAGCCATGAAAAGCAAGTGTATTGAAGAATTCTAATGTTTTGTTATTATTTGCAATATTGAAGAGGTCATGGTTAAAGTCACCTGCCAGGAAGGTTGTCTTATTCTCATGATTTATATTCTCAAGCAACGATTCAAGTTCACAACAAAAAATGTCACTGTCCAAGTCTGGAGGTTTGTATATAGCTCCAACAATGCATGTTGGATAACTATCGACTTGGCATTCTATGATAACTGATTGAGTACATTGTAGGGTTTTAATTTTAGATCTGAGTGAATGTTTAACTGATTCAGTATTTACATAGATTGCCACCCCACCTCCCATTTTGCCATTCCTGTTCTCAAAATAACCTGTATATCCAGGAAGTTGTCTATTAGAAATTTGGTCGTCCGATAACCATGTTTCAGTGATGCAAATGATATGCCAAACACAATGACTTCTGGTCAAAAACAACTGAAGTTCTTCAAATTTATCATTTGAGCAAATAGACCTGGCATTTATATGAATGATATTCAAAAAATAGTGTGATGATTTATTTGTATCAAACATTGAAGGAAGGGAGAAATAGCCACAAGAGGATTGTAGGGTTTTAAAGCTGTTGTCATCAACCTGCAGTTCAGGTGAGGTGATATTGGCAAAGGGATTAAATTGTTGGCTATTTAGAGGTTCTGGGATATCAGAACACTCTACGAGGTTCATGACAAATGACTAGGTATACTGTAATTTAGGTACTATACCTTGTTTTACGGATTTTCTGATAGGACAGACCAAGAGACCAAAAAAAGCAGGCACTCTCGGTACTCGGGGAAGCCCAGTTCAAGCGTTTTGTCAGAGGGGCCAGATAAAAGAAGAACTTTAGTAGTGGGATTTATTTTTACACTAATTTCAAGCTAATTTTTACTATAAACTGCAATACTTTGTAATGCTTGAAATGTTGAAACTACAAATGGAAACAAAATGGCTCAAACTCGAGCAGTGAGTTCTAACTTATTTTTATAAATTAGTCTTCTAAACACACTTTTATTTGGAATGAGAAGATATGTATGTCACGTGACATATGCAACAGAGGCACAATTAATCCAACCTTGAATTGCTGCTATTTGTGAATCACGTGGCGTGTGTACTATGATCTGTTGGTAAACAAAGGCAATGCATATTGATATAGGTACTGGAGGATAGATATTAGATATGTAGGTAGCTATGATGTTTGTTTATGTTTATGTAAGTCTGGAAGAGTATGCAGCAAGACCTCATTCAACAACAGAGTCAGGGTTATGTATACCAGATTATATGAAGTAAGTATAAAGGAACAGGTAATGTTGAGTGTTATGAACTTAGATGGAGATTTGATTACTTTTTTTTTATCTGAGCAATGCTGCACCAAAAGTGCATCTCGTGGCACAGCATACTTTCAACCTTAGCATATGCTACTTCAAGTTATAGTAGTAATGTATTTTGTATTATTGTATTATATTGTAGTATTATTGTAGTACAAGTATGTATTATGTTATGTATGCTGATCAGTGCAAAGTGCAGGCACATGTAGCACATATTGCTATAAGCCATCAGGCAGCATATTGGTCAACAACAGCAATCCACGTGATTGAGTGACCATTCATGTGGCCAAGCGCCACTAGGGGCATGCACCAGACAGGAATCCGACCAGGAGCAACTCCTTAAGGGTTAGCAGCTCAATAATGCTGATAAAGATTATGAACAAGGCAAGCCACCCAGTCTCCTGGTTAAAATGTTTAAAATGGCCTTTCTGCCAGGCACTGGTGCATATTTCAGCACCCATGTATGCATTCCATTCACACATTCATTCCACGTGCAGCCACGCAGCTCCAATAGCACTCTGGCAGAGCTGGCAGCTGCACGCCTGGGTGGCTCATATAAGATCAAGGTGATCATTTACTATCAGAGAACCAATTAAGAAGAGCTCCAGTAAAGGGTCAGATATCTCTGCCAATGCACGCCCCAATATCCAGTGCCCATTTCCTGCAACTGACACTATATGCCACTTGGGTAGCAAGATCAGCACCTGCATTGTTGTTTGCACCATAATGAATTAATTGTGGCACATTGTATAATGTGTATATGTATGCATGGTATTATTTTAAGATGCGGAAGGTGGAAAGTATGCCGACACTCCAGTCTACGCCGCAAACATTGCTCAGATGCTGCATAATGCTAGGTTGCTACTCACACTGATCTTGTGCTTAGTTCCCCTTCTTCGTCTGCCGGTTAGACCGGGTAGAGGGCACCACATACTCTTCCAGGTTGGTTGTCTTGCTAGCTACAAATCCTTTAGGGATGTCTGAGAGTGTCTGGGAGCGCAGGAAGTTGCTGCCCTGGTTACTTTGTTGTGTGGTTTTGTTGGCTGCCTTTTGAAGAGTTGCTTTCACATCTCTCTCTGACAGCCATGGCTGGATGCGGGTGTAGCGCTTTTCAGCGGAGTCTCTAGCCATGATGTTTCCATTTCTAGTATAGTAGTTGAGCACCTCCTTACGCTTTCTCATTTCCTCCAGCATTGTAATCATTTTGGCTCTTTTCTCAGTTAAGTTTTCATGCACAGTGATTTTTTCTCCTGGCTGGCCCCCCTGATCAAATTTTGACTGGTAGACTGCCTCCCTGTCATCATGGTCCTGGAACTTCACAACTACTCGTTTTTTGTTGCGAAGGCGGTGGCATGCTACTATTTCTCCCTTCATGTCTACTTTCAGTTTTTCCTTGATGATTTTCTTGACAGTCTCTCTAGTCTCACTAGGAGTTTCCCCCTCTTCACCCTCAGGGAAAGCCCCACCCAAAATCAGAGAGGTCTTTCGGTTATACTGCTCAACCTCGTCTAGGTTTCTATCCACCTTTGTTATCTCCTCCCACAGCTTTTTGTTTTCCGTTTTCAAGTTTTCAATCACCTCACTGCTCTTTTTTTGTTCTTTTTTTACTTTTTCTAACTCATCCCTCAAAACCGAAGTCTCCTTCTCCACCGCCTCCATCACCAGCTTTTTTATCATCTCACTATCCATCACTGGGCCTCCCCGTGATACTCAAACTAAAGGATTGAGAAACTGAAAAAACTGAAACTGCTCAATGCACAATCTAGTGTCCTAGCCTTAAGTTATAGATCAAATATAATGGTCCTAACGGTCCTAAATTTACTTGAAGTGAACAAAAATCAGTAAGTACTCCCTTCGCAGTGCGCCAATATCGTCGTCAGAACACCTCTCGCTGGACCCGTCCGCTCGCAAGCGCGTCAGGAGACCGAATGACCTTTTGTCTCATTCGTCAGGAGACCGAATGAGACCGAAATACTATTTTCATGGATGCAGGCTAAAACATTAGACCAAATAGTCATATGATCAATGCTGATTGCTTGAGCCTTAGACCTCAGTTTAATTAAGAAATGATGTATCTTGCATATTTCATCTGGGCATGGTAGGTAGGTATTTTGTATGCAATGTGCTGTACATTGGATGGAATTAGCCACAGTTGCCTTGCATTGCTGGCATTGCATTTCAATTGATGCAATGATAAAAGTATGAATGAGTGTTCTGAAGGTGTATGCCATTGACACCCTCCTCGCTGACGCTATGTGCCCACAGACAGCCGCCGCAGCGGCAGGATGAGTGTGGTGGAGGTGGGTCTGCGCGTGGTGCGTGGTCCCGACTGGTCGTGGGGCGCCCAGGACGGCGGGCCCGGTCACACAGGCACCGTGGTCGAGGTGGGCGGCTGCAACAGCGTCACCACCCCGGACAAGACGGTCGTGGTCGTCTGGGACTCGGGCAACAAGACCAACTACCGCGTGGGCTACCAGAACGCCTACGACCTGTCCGTGTTCGACTCGGCGGCCGCAGGTGAGGCGTCCCGGGCACGGGGAATGAGAACGAGAGAGTTTAGGGATCAGGGGGATTAGAGGTGTGTGTGTGTGGGGGGGGGGGGGGGCGTGAAAGCAGAAGTCTGAGGAATCTGGAGGCATGGGATTGAAGGGGCTGAGTGACCTGGAATGAGAATGGTCGGTGGGCGATTAACGGGCGGCAACCATGTAACGTCTCTGAGACTATGGAGCTTGGGAAATGGTAAGGGTGAGATGTGAGAAGATTGTTGTTTAGGGGATGGCGGGTAATCGTTTGACTAGGGTGACAGAAGCGTGGACAGTCAAAAGTGCTGTGTAGTGGTGGTGAAACAGGAAGTAGAGCCAACCGCGGTATTATGAACTTCTAGCACGTATTCTAGGATTCTTGAACCGTCCGGTAATGTCTGGTTTGGCGAGCAGTACCGTGTACCCGGTTGGATTCCGGTGGTAGCTGGGGGACGCCAGCAGGGTCTGATGCCGTTCCCTGCCGTTCTCGGCTCAGTCCGGGGTTCGCTCTGCTCTCTCGGCTCCGCCGGTACTTGCCGTGCTGCTCGCTCCCTGTGCGGACCGGCACTCGGGCCCGGTCACGCGCCGCCGGCGATACGACCGCTGGCCGTGCTCGTGTTTCGCGACGGCGGCCGTCGGTGAACCTCTCTGCCTCCGCGGGAGTGCAGCCGACATTGAGTGGGAGCCAAGGTCGCCGGTGTTGACTGGCGTAAAGTGGTGGAAATGGTGCGAGCGCAGTGCCCTCAGCGGCTGCAGATAACTGACTACACTGGGTGCTGGGGGATCAAAGATAGGCCTTGTTGAGTGGTCAATACTTGCGCGATAAAACGTAATGGGTTGATTTCAGTTATTGTTTTTGAAGCCTTATCAGTCACTGCTGTCTGTTTTCGAGGCGTTTACATGAGAGTATAAAGTGAATTGCTGACCACTTTGAGACAAAAACATGTGATGCACATGCCTCCTAATATATATTTCTTGCCACAGTTATCCAAAAGAATCATGTGTGCCGCGTATGCTAGTATTCAAGAATGTGAAACACGTCGCTTAGAAGTAGAACACCGCTCCGCACGCGGTATCAGCTCAAGAATTTAGAGCAAACTGTTTAGAATATCACCTGGCATGTGTTCACAACTCCACCTGGTGCATCGCGATTGTGCGATGCGTATCGCAGCTTTCCACTTTGTGGTTGACAGGCGGCACTTGAGATGCACCGGTGTTTCGATAAGTGTCTCGTCGGTGCAGTGAACGACAGCTGCTCTGTCCGCTCTTTTCGTGATAATTCATCACGCGCCATGCATTTTTCATACATACGCCTGTCGCCTGCAAGCCGGGCAGATAAGTGCGGCTAGCGGTATAGTTCCGCTTTTGCAGACACTTCAGAGATAATGGATCAGTTAGATCGGCTGAGTCACCGCTGTTCCGCTTTCCCATCTCAGGGACGGGGTGAACTTTCCCGGCTGC
The DNA here is from genome assembly GCF_019059575.1 of Amphibalanus amphitrite. NCBI lineage: Eukaryota > Metazoa > Arthropoda > Thecostraca > Balanomorpha > Balanidae > Amphibalanus > Amphibalanus amphitrite. The sequence continues at coordinate 979,018 of NW_024881589.1, forward strand.
CAGCTATCTGGAGATACGCCTCGGAAATGCACGTTTGTTGACAAGGAGACGATGTATTATGAACAATTAACTCCCACCTGAGGTCTACCCACCTGACCCGCGCCGACCCTCCGTCTCTTTCCCCAGGGGTGCGGCACCCGCAGACGGCGTGTGCCGGGTGTAAGGAGCGCGCCATTCGCGGCATGCGCTGGCGCTGCGCCGTCTGCCCTGACCCGGTCGACCTCTGCACACTCTGCTACATGGCTGACCGGCACGACACCGCACACGCCTTTCTCAGGGTGGAGCGGCCCGGGCAGCCCGGGTGAGTGGGCGGGACTCGGGGGTGCTGTGACGGGAGGCGACCCAGCGGAGCTATTGGGGCTGTTTGTATCCCACCGTACTATCAGGCGGTGTTCGGGGTGTCAGGTGTTTTTTGTGGTTTTAACGTCCTTTTGAGCTAACTGGGGCTGTATTGATAATGACAAACCAACTTAGAAAGGAAGCTGAAGTGGGATAGACGGGACTACAAAGGACTTTTGGTGAAACTATGTTACGAACTGTGCTGAAATGTTAATGAAAACTCTGTCCCCCATAGTTGCTGGTCTCGAGGTGCCAGGCATAAGAGTTGGTCTCTGCTTTTCTACAATGCTGCATTGTAACTAAACGTGTTCGGTTCGCCCATGACGCTGGTGGGCTGAGGGAGACTGTTATAATAAATTGCCAGCAGTTCCGCCAGGGCCGTCCATGACTGTTGGCTCGTGATGCGATGATTAGGCAGGTTTTCCTCGGCAGTTCACTCGGTCGTGATTCGTTTTAGGGCACCGAGGGTAGGGCACGCTGACTTGAAGGCCAACTGAGGCAATCCACCGACACGGGAGAGTAAAATCGATGGGCATTGTGATATCGGTGTTTGAGAAAGCGTACACTGTCATTCTGTCAGTGTTTGCTGTGGAGACTTAGGTATCAGTCATCCGTAATTAATTTCTGATCCCCCTATCAAACAGTTCAGTGCGTCAATCGACGAGTGGTTATCTGTAGGTGCAAACGATCTTGCAAACGATACTCTGGAAACCATGATAAACTAGCAAAGGTGATACTTAATCAATAACGATTCGAACTAGTTCAAAATAAAGCACACCTACCCCACCCGTGCCTGTCCCGTGATACCTGCCCATACCCATCCCACGTTACACTAGCAGCAAGAGGACCTGCCCATGAGCTAGTGACCTCTCATCTACTCCGGAGAGCCGTCACCGACCCAAGTAACTACCTTCCACCGACCCAAGTGACCTTCCACCAACGCCAGTGACCTGTCACCGACCCCAGTGACCTGCCACCGACCCCAGTGACCTGTCACCGACCCCAGTCCCCTGTCTGACCGGTGACCCAGATCCCTGTCTGACCTGTGACATCTGCTCCGGCAGGCGCGAGGTGCCCTGTCGCCGAGACTCGGCCAAGATCCAGCTGAAGGGTATCTTCACGGGTGCCAAGGTGGTGCGTGGCGTCGACTGGGAGTGGGGCGACCAGGACGGTACGTTCCAGGGGCATTCCACGATGGATCGTACCACTTTTTTCCAATTTGACACCCTCACCTCTCGGAATTTGACGAGAATTGGTCTCAGGGGTAATCAGGGGCTCTGCATACACCTGTGATAATTTGAGGCTTATCAGATAAGTATTTTTTGAGTCATGGTGTATAACATTTTTTGGATCTTGCTTTGCAGCGCTAAGTTTGGCGGGCTGTAACTCTAAGACGGATTATTCAAATGCCAAATGTTATAAAGCATTGAACTTGCAATGAAACAGAGATTAATATGTATTTTTGAAATTTCGAAAAATACTCTATTTTTGATATATGACATATCGAGTTTTCTTTCATTTGTATTTTTTGGACTTTGGGACCAATTTTTTTTTTAATTTTTATTTCTTTAAAAAAATAGTTGGCTCATTGTTAAGAAGTATGCAAAAAATTAGGAAGGTGTTCTTTCTATAAATGTATTTATTTTACGTCACAATAACGGTTTCGAATAGTGATTTCGGGAGGGGAGCTTACAAATGGCGTGGTAAAGCTGCCTAGTGACATCACGGGCTACTGAAATTTCAATTGAAGTCTGAGTCATCTGAAAAAAAGTGAAAAGAGGGTTCATCCAACCCTCTTTCCTATAAGCGCGAGGGTGAAAAAGGCTGTTTAGTTCTGACATTGTTTTGGACGCCAATGACCATAGCTGTCCGAGATGAAAGTTACAGAACGCATACATGGTGTCCTCCAGAGGTGTCACAACTTGTATATCTCGGAACTTTTTAAGGTTGCATGAGGACAGGTCGGTCACGTGACATCACTGCTATAAGTCAATGGGGAAATATAAAAACTGTTATTTTGGCGCCAAGAATGATCTAAACTATCTCACGTACATGGTATCGTGATTTCATGCACTCCTTGCAAAGTCCAATGCTTCACTTTTGCATTGTTAACCTTGCGTGACGTCATTTATGACGTCACTAGGGTCGTACGAGTTTTTCGTCGATAACTCCAGATCAAATGGAGCTAGAGAGTCGGGAAAGCCACCAATTGACTCAGGAAGACCTTCCGAATCGAATGATATGCCATATGATACCCTTTGCCCAGCTTCGTGACCTGAGGGGCTCTGACCTGACCTTGACCCGAGGTCAACTACTTAAGTTGACCTCACCCTAGCAAAAAGTATACCATTTGATGCACCTGAGCTAGGTGAACACAATGATGCCAAAATCGCGGCTCTGCGGCCATTTTTTTGCGAAGTTATTTACTAAAAACCGAACCCGTAACTTCTGTCACTTGACCTGACCTCAGACGCTACCGGTTAACTTGAGGCCTTAAAATCGGGTACCAGTCGCTGCGACTTGTAACGGCACACACGCTCGTTTTTTCCGCGAGGCTCTAGCTCTATTAGAAGCGAAATGGCGTGCTGGGGTCGTATCAACCCCCCCGAAACCCATTTTGTTTGCGGGAAAATGAGGAACTTATAGAAAGAACACCTTTCTATTTTTTTTTTTTTGCATGTCGATTTGCAATGACATTAAGTTTATTTTGAAAAAATAAAAATGTGAAAAATTTTGGTCCCAAAAGTCATTAGAGGCAAATGAAAAAAGATTAAGGCTTTTACTCAACAATGAAAATTTTTCTTTGGAATTTTAAAATAGTAATATTAATTTTTGATTCATCGCAAGCTTAGTGTTGTTTACTGTTTGTTGGTTGCTTAACCCGTTCTTGAGTTATAGGCCATCAAACTCACCGTTACAAACCGAAGTTAAAAAAATGTAATGCAATATAACTCAAAAAGTTCTGATCTGAGAAGTCTGATATTTTGTCAGGCGTCTTTGGGGCCTATGATTACCCCTAGGACCGATTTTCATTAAAATCTGAGAGATGAGGGTGACGGGCCTGGTACGATCTATCGTGGAATGCCCCTCCAGTCAACATTTGATTTGTTACTGCTTTTGGTGACCTTATTCTCATCACAATTAGATTGAATCAGCGACTATAATTTTCCTCACTTTTTGAGGCTTTTTGCGCTGTAACGATTTTTAAACATCAGAGTATTCCGTGATATTTTAGTTCGCGACTCTGTTTCTGACCTCCACGCTCTCTCTCTCCCGCAGCCAACAAGGTGGGCCGCGTCACGGACATCCACGGATGGGACAACGAGTCGGGACGATCGGTGGCTAACGTGAGCTGGCTGACAGGCGTGTCGAACGTCTACCGCATGGGCCACCAGGGCAAGGTGGACCTGATGCTGGTCAACGGCGGGGAGGCCGCCGGTGGCAACTGTTACACCGAGCATCTACCCGCGCTGGGTGAGTAGGGGTGCAGCTGCTGTACAGACCCTGCAGCTGGGCTAGAGGGGGGAGGGGGGGGGGCTGCTACACGGAGCACCTACCCGCGCTGGGTGAGTAGGGGTGCAGCTGCTGTACAGGCCCTGCAGCTGGGCTAGGGAGGGGCTGCTACACGGAGCACCTACCCGCGCTCGGTGAGTAGGGGTGTTGTCATACCGCTGGGCGAGTGAGAGGTACTGCTATATGGACCACATCTATGGGCAAGGGGCACAGCTATACGGAGCATCTGCCGGCGCTGGGTAAGTGAGGGCCGAGGGGGTTACTATACCTCCTCTCCCCGCGCTGGGGTGGGGGGGAGGGAGGGATTGTATCCGCTGGAAATCGACCGCTAATAGGTACTTAGCGAGTCTTCTACAGCACGTTATGCAGGCGCCTTACTTTCCAGTTCTCCCTGAACTTTACTGCGCGGAGCACATCCCTCGGAATTAGCCAGTCTGTCGATCACTCGTCTCGGAACATGAGTGGGAAATTCCGTGCCGTACGCTGCATAAACTGTAAACACAGTGTGTCGGAACTGACCGTCCCAGCTCAGTTGCTTAGGCGGTAGCTTGTGCTGGGGTGGATGGTACACTCATGCTCAGTAATTCATCCGTGCTGGTGGTGCTAGTGATGACAGGTCAGCATCGTGTGTGGTGACGTGTGGTATCCTGCCAGTCCCAGCGCTGCTCCGTGCAGGTTTGCGGGGTGGGTGATATCCCGTTGTTACCTACCGGTAACACTGGTGCCGCTGTCTCTGGGGTGAGCTGTGTGTGACGTCTGTCGGTACGGCCGGTTCGCCCTACTCCTGATGACACTGACAATTCTCACCTGTGTTCCAGGCCGACCGCTGCCTGCCGCCGCCGCGGCAGAGGCGGGCGCCGCGGCGGGGGCGGGGGCGGCGCCCGTGCGGCCGGCCCCGGCGCCGCCCGCCCGGCCGGCCGCCCGCCTGTTCTCAATGGGCGACCGTGTGCGGGTGGCGGGCGACGCGGCCTCCCTGCAGGCGGCGCAGGAGGGCCACGGCGGCTGGAACCCGCGCATGGCCGACGTGAGTGGACCGCGCCGCCGCGCGGCGGCTGTCGGTAGGGGTGGGCGGTAGACAGCTGGAGGGTCATGTTAGAGATAGATGCCGCCGGAATGGTGTCATAGCTGTGATTAACGAAGGTGTGTCAGAATATATGTACGTGCAACTGGGCTTTGTCAGAGACCGGCTACGGTGGCTGAGGACCCGGTTGCTTTGTTTATCTTTTGGAGTTTTTGACTGATTATGGTGCTGTAGCGGTATTGAGAGAGTGTGGGCCTCGGCATGGTGTAACTCTAGTGGGGATTTTCGCCGTCCATTTGGTTTAGTATATTTTCAGCTTTGATTGGACGTTTCCCGTTGGCCGTATCGTTTCCCGACCCTTTCTCGCTTCACCATTCCTCGGCTCGTTCCCAAGTTACCGTTCCCCGTCCCGTGTTCCTAGTTGACCGTTTCCCGGACCCGACCCGTTCCAAGTCGACCGTTCCCAGCTGACCAGTCCGCCCACCCCCAGCTGATCAGTCCGCCCTCCCCACCCCCAGCTGAGGCTGACCAGTCCGCCCGCCCCGTCCCCAGTTTATCGGTCAGGTGGGCGTGGTGCACCGGATCACCGACCGCGGCGATATCAGGGTCCAGTACCCGAACGGTACCCGGTGGACCATCAACCCGGCGGCGCTGGTGCGCGTCAGCCCACTCACCGTCGGCGACACGGTGCGCGTGCTGGAGGACGCGTCGCGCGTCAAACTCCTTCAGAAGGGACACGGCGAGTGGATCGAGATGATGAGAATGGTGAGTGACGGGGACGGGAAGTGGGTGTAGTGGGAATGCGAAGGGGATAAAGAAAGGACAGAGTGGGCCCCTCTTGGGATAGGATATGGAGGCCGGGTATTGCAGGCTTTGATTTTGCTTGTGATTATGTGCATTGGGTATTGTTAAAGCTTCTGATCGTCCGAAAGATAATGGATTAACGAGTTTAACGGGAAATGGCAAGCCAAATGTTGAATGGTGAATCGGTTTGGTCGGTGTAATAGCTTTTGCCTCAAATGAATCGATAATGACATTTTGAGCTCCGTAGGAATAGACCATTTTCAGCTGCCCTTATTGCAGGTTTATCATCCATAATGCCCTGCTGTTTATCTTATCCCGTAATCCGTACTGACCAGAGCCCGCCTCCTTCGCCAGTGTCTGGGCAAGACGGGCCAGATCACCAAGATCTACGCGGACGGCGACCTGCGTGTGAGCATGAACGGGCAGACGTGGACCATCAACCCGCTGTGCGTGACCCCCGTCACCGGGGCTGCCTGCGCCGCCTCGGGGGCCGCGGCGGCGGGGGCGGGTCCGGCGGCGGCGGCCGGTGGCGCGGCAGCACCCGATAACAACTCACTGAGGGTCAGGGAGAGGGAGGAGCAGCCAGGTGAGCGAGGGGAAGTGAAGCATCATAATTTTGGTGTACTCGAGCAAAGAGTCTCGTAGGTAAATTATGATATTTTAGGGTTTTGTCGTCATGTTTGCTTGAAGAGCGAGGAAGTGGATATTTTGTATGCTGGTGTTGTCTGTGATGCATCTATGAGGCATCTATGAGACAAAAACAGCTTTCTTTCGAAATTGACGATCATTAAATTTAGCAGACAGCCTTGTGTCCATCACCCGTGACCACTAACCACGCCTGTGTGTGTTTCAGGCACACTGGTGTCGTTCATCAACAGTTTCCTGGAGCAGCACAAAGACACATCATTGGCCGACCGTCTGGTGCGGGACGCCGCCCAGGGGCGCACCGAGGCCGTCCGAGAGTGGCTGGAGAAACAGAGAGATAAGGTACTGACCGGGGAGAGGGGCTGGAGAAACAGAGGGATAAGGTACTGGCCGGGGAGGGAGGGACTGGGGAAACAGAGGGATAAGGTAACGGGCGGGGACGGGAGAGTGGCTGGAGAAACAGAGGGATAAGGTAACGGCCGGGGAGTGGGGGGGGGGGGGGGGCTGGGAAACAGAGATAAGGTAAGGGGCGGGATTAAGTGGAAATGGAGAAATGTGGCTAGAGAAACAGAGGGGCAATATACTGGTTGAGACAATGGACCGTTCTCCTATTTTTCGTATTGGGAGATGGGGCGAGAATGAGTGCGAAGCAAGAGGGATTGGATAGGTACATAGTTACTGATAAATTTGGGGGAGGGGAGAGAGTGGATGAAGAAGCGCGGACAAGATATGGATGTTGATGGGATGGGATGGGAATGGGAGGAGGAATGCTAGACCGAAGATACTGCAGTGACCTTCCCCCTTCCTCCCTCTAGCTGCCCCTCTGGTCACGCCTAGGCACTGACCGCCCCCTCCCTCCCCCTCTCACTTGCTTGGATGCCAGTCAGACACTGACCGCCCCCTCCCCTGCCGACCTGCAGGTGGACGCCAAGTCCAGCGGCCGCACGGCGCTCCAGCTGGCCTGCCACCAGGGCCACATGGACACGGTGCGGCTGCTGCTGCACGCGCAGGCCAGTGTGTCGGCCACTGATGACGACGGAGACACGCCGCTGCACTACTCGGCCTTTGGGTAGGTGGCGAGGGACGCAGTCGGGCAGAGAGGGAGTGGATGGGATGTGGGCTCTGGTCTGTCGGAGACTCATTTTTAGATGTGGTGCAGCTGACCAGTGTCGTTTCGCTGTGTCCGGTTTCTATAGCTTCTGTTGTGCTGTGCTACTATGTTGTTCTTTGCGATGGCAATTTCGTTATATCTTAGCTGTTGGGCTCAATATTTTTTATTCTTAACCGTTTGAGCTCTTGGATAATTCCGTATGACAATTCCAGTCTCGCCTTATCGCCTCCCGCCACTTCTGTACTTAGTTACCAGCTGGAGATCATAGACAGCCCCATCAGCGCGGCCACTCAGTTTTGCAGAGGCAGACACCTAACCCCTCCTGCCCCTCTCCCCACAGTAACCAGCCGGAGATTGTGGAACAATTTAGTCGTCGGCTAACCCCGCACCCCTGTCTGTACCCACAGTAACCAGCCGGAGATTATGGAGCTGCTGATCAGGAAGGGAGCGGACGTGAACGCCACTAACCGTGGCCAGTGCTCGGCGCTGCACGTCTCCGTCAACAAACAGCACGTGGGCTGTGTGCGCGTGCTCGTCAAGGCTAGCTGCAACCCCAACCTGCAGGTGTGTTGCAGGGGGTGATGCTGTAATCTGGTGATGCTGTAATTTTTCTCGGATTTAGTCTTCAGTGTATCAATATGGTAGGTAACTGAAAAGGATTATTTAAGATGGAATAACTATGTGTAAGAACTCTTTTACTCACAAAACATTAACTTGTGTTTTCGAAAAGCAAATTTTTTCAGTCTTGGTTAATACAAGGACACAATTAATTGATTGCGTTCCGTCGGTGGAAAATTGTTAGAGCGACCGAACGAAGGCCAGTGCTGAGTGATCGTCTTCCGTAGCCGCGTGGTATCTTATGGCTTTCTACGCCACCCTTGTGTGACCTATTGCCTCTGAGAGATGCGCCTATCGTGTACCGCCCCCGGCGCCCATTATTTGTGTATAACGTCCCCCCTCGTCCAGTCCGCACGCGTTCTGTGTTTGTGACGCCCTTCCCTTTTACAGGACATGTACGGGGACACAGCGCTGCACGACGCCATTGGGAAGGACAACCTGGAGATTATCGAACTGCTCGGAAACGTGCCCGCACTCGACTTCAAGATCAAGAACAAGCGAGGCTTCAACGTGCTTCACCATGCAGCGCTCAAAGGAAATAACTTGTGAGTGGACAGGGTGACTATCGCCCAAATAGCATTTGGGCGATTTCTTTTGATTTTATTTGCACGAAGTTACTTCCTATGACTCTTTTCAACGCAATTGCTGACCTATCATCTACCTGCTTAAAATAACGTTGATGTTGAGTCCTTCTGTCCGTTTGAAACATTGGCCAGCGTCAATAAGGCCAACCCTAGTAACTTATCAATTATCTATTAAATGGTGTCCAACAGTTGCTCGTTCAGCACATTCACCCGCCCTCCCTGGCCTGGGTGGTGTGCTGGGTCCTGCCGGTCCCGTGCCCTGAGCTGTCAGGCACCCCGCCAATCCTCCCCTGCCCTGGGTGGAGGGAGAGGGATGACGTCAGCTGACCCCCAGATCGGTCAGCTGACTGAGGGGGGAGGGCTCTCTTACTTCCTGCTACCGACTGGTGGGTGGGGGGGGGGATAACTGTGTACGTTCGGGGCTGGGGACGGACGTATGACTCCTTGAGGTGTGATCTGTATAACCATATTCACGCTTTGTGGCAGTAAGTCGCTTCCGGCCTGAGATACATGGCTGGCCCCGTCAGGTCGATGTGACGGCCGTGGCCGGTGTAATTTCGTCTGGGACGCGGTTTGTGTAGGTTCGTCGAGTTCTCATTGCGTGAATATAGTAAGGGGATGTTTGGTCAGAATCATATGACACTGCGTGACGTTGTTCACGATGCACACTTTGCAACACTCCAGGCATTCCATCAATACTTTACTTCATCTATGTATACTGGTGACACGATCTTTGATTTGCTTTGACGTGAACATCACCCGTTGCTTTGGTGCACACTTCACAGCATAAAATCTAGCCCCCAGTATGTCTTTGTCAGTCCGCTGTTTAAAGGCCGGCCCACACTGGACCTCGCATGCGGGTTGCGAGTTTTGGAGTTTTCGGGTTTCTTCAAAATCAAATAATACAATCTAAGCTGAGTGGCCCACACTACCATCTAACAAGCGAGTCTGCATGTTTTCAGCTTGCGAGTGAACTTGCATCGCATTCCAAAAGTTGATTTTGAGTCAACTTTCGATTTTCCTCGCTGCGAGTTCTGCGAGTTCTGCGAGGTTTACGGGTTTTTCGTTGGAGTCGAATTTTGGTTCGTTGCGTTGGTATTGCGACTATGTGTAATTTTCTGAAGATGTACCGACTTCACTGCATTCATGAAGTTACCATAAGGGAACAGTCTAATCACTCTATGAATTAGTATTATGCCCGCAAACTCGCAACCCTCAGGCGAGGTCCAGTGTGGGGCGGCCTTAACGCCCATCCGTCCAGGACTCGTGTCGCAATCATTCTGACTCAGCTGGCGGAGTAAACAGCGGCCATCTGTCCCATTCGGGCGGTGGGGCGGAGGCCAACCGTGGTCACCACTCGGCGTCGTCCAGCCTGTCCGAAAATATCGGCTGTTTTCATTATGTCACCCTCGGAAATACCGTCCCCGGTTTAGCTCGCGGGCAGCCGTGGCGCCCACACGGAGTGACATTTTAGGCTCAGGCCAGGAATGGTTGGACGCCATCAATGAGTGGATGGATTAAAATAGAACCGCTCGTACGGTTATCGGTTTAGTTGGCAAATCTTGGGTGGATGGTCTGCAATTTCCTACCGGAAGTGCAGTTTTGGTCGAACTTAATTCCTCGCCATGATGCGTCTAAAATCCACTACGTCTTATTCATAAAACCCGCTGCATGTTTACAGCTTTGTTTCCCGCGTAAGCGACGAGCTATTCACCTGCTTAGCGATTAAACTTCTAGTCCGGCGTTGTCTACTTGCCATGCTCGACCCTGGACGGACGATGCAGCGGCGGTCTTCTCATCATCGTAGTGTCACTCGAGGATGATCTGTTTCGCCGCAGGGGTGGTCCCATTTCACACCTTCCTGAGCGGACGAGAATCCTCTCGAGTCTTTGACCTGAGGGTGCCCCTTTGTTATTTTCTGACCCTGACCCAGCTGTGTGTTTTTCCTGCCCTTCAGCTTGGTAGAGAAGATGCCGGGCCGGTCGGTATTGGTCACCTGTTCTGACCCTGCGTGCTCATATCCCCACAGCGCTGTGGAGAAGCTACTGGGCCGGTCCCCTGACTCTGTGTAATGTGTATGTTCCCTGACTGTATTCTCTAATCCCTCAGCGCTGTGGAGAAGCTGCTGGGCCGGTTCCCTGACCCTGTGTATGTTCCTTGACTGTATTCTCCGCCCCCACAGCGCCGTGGAGAAGCTGCTGGGCCGGTCGCGGCAGGCGGCCGATATGAAGAAGGAGGACGGTTTCACGGCGCTGCACCTGGCCTGTCTGAACGGTCACAGCGCCGTGGTCGAGACGCTGGCCGTGCTGGGACAGTGCGACCTGGACGCCGTCAACAACCGGCGACAGACACCCCTACTCCTGGCCGTGTCGCAGGTGGGAACGGCCTCGGCTTTACCTCCGATCGTAGGTAGTCCAAACTTGCCCTTAGCTTCAGCCCAGCCTCAGCCCAAGATTCAATCCCTTGTTCAGCTCGGACTGGCCCCCCAGCTTCAGCCTCAGTTCCTTTACACTACCTTGGAGCTAGCCACCACGGCCCTGCCAGTCTCTGTCCTGGCCCCAGCTCCGACCTCAGTCACGGCTTTGCTCCGTCCTCAGCCCATTGCCCAGGCTTGGCCTCAGTCCAGGGTCCAGTATCGGCCTCAGTCCAGGCCTCAGCCAGTTCCTGGCCCCGACACCACCACGACCGGATGTCGGCGCTACTGTTGGTCCAGAGCCGGCCAGTGGCTAGGGGACGCTAGAGGGCAGTGTTTGTGGTGGAGCGAATATAAAGAAACACTTGCTGGTGGCTCAAAATGGGTCTCCAGTGACTTTTATCCATACAGCCAGATGCTAATCTCTTCGGTGTGCTAAGTAATTCGCTCTTACTCTGACCTGTGACTTGGTGTTTCCGTCTGTGTTTCTCAGTTGCACCTGGGTATTGTTGAGTTCCTGGTGAGTCTCGGAGTCTGTACTGACTTCTGTCTGTGTTTCTCAGTTACACCTGGGTATTGTCGAGTACCTGGTGAGTCGCGGCGCCTCAGTGCTGCTGGCGGATGAGGACGGCGACACCCCACTCCACCTGGCCTGTCTGAAGCTGGCGGCCTCCAGTGAGGTTCGGCCCGGCGAGGCGCCCCTCATCCACGGCATCAAGGCGCACCTGGCCTCGCAAGGTGAGCGACCCCACGGGACGCAGGGGGGAGACAGATGGACGGGTATGGGATACTGCTGAGGGCGAGATTTGAGACTGAACTTAGTGGGCACCTTTTTGAACAATAATGGAGACCAATGCGTGGTACTGTGGCTGGCTGTGTGCTAGGGCCGCCCCGAAACTTCAAAGAACTTTTGGTAAAATGTGGCAGGACGACAAGTGCTTAATGTTCTTAATGCCCTCAACCAAACAAGTCAACGGGCCCACACTGCTTCAGTAAAATTGTTGAATTCCACTGCCGTACTTATTCCGGAACAATGGCGTCCTCACTCGTCCGCCATTTCTCTCGGTCCCTCCCCACCCGACCAGTCCACCCTCTTTGTTTCCTCCTCGCCTTCCTCTCTCTCTCTCTCTCTCTCTCTCTCTCTCTCTCTCTCTCTCTCTCTCTCTCTCTCTCTCTCTCTCTCTCTCTCTCTCTCTCTCTCTCTCTCTCTCTCTCTCTCTCTCTCTCTCTCTCTTCTCTCTTCTCTCTTCTCTCTTCTCTCTTCTCTCTTCTCTCTTCTCTCTTCTCTCTTCTCTCTTCTCTCTTCTCTCTTCTCTCTTCTCTCTTCTCTCTTCTCTCTTCTCTCTTCTCTCTTCTCTCTTCTCTCTTCTCTCTTCTCTCTTCTCTCTTCTCTCTTCTCTCTTCTCTCTTCTCTCTTCTCTCTTCTCTCTTCTCTCTTCTCTCTTCTCTCTTCTCTCTTCTCTCTTCTCTCTTCTCTCTTCTCTCTCTCTCTCTCTCTCTCTCTCTCTCTCTCTCTCTCTCTCTCTCTCTCTCTCTCTCTCTCTCTCTCTCTCTCTCTCTCTCTCTGTCCCTGCTCTCGGTTACCGTCTGTCGATCTCCGTCTAGGAACGGAGGTGAGTCTGGTGCAGGCGCTGGCCTGCTACCTGGCCCAGGAGGGCGCGCCTCTGGACCATATCAACAGGAAGAACCGCACGCCCCTCGACCTGGCCGTCCGCGGCAGCGACAGAAAGTTCGCCGATCTGCTGCAGTGGTACTCCAAACAGCGGAGGTTAGTTGTGCTGTTGTCGCAGCTGGTCCCGTCGCTGATATAGCACGGTTTGGTGCATTTTGCCGCTGCTGCGTGTGTACTCTTTTAGGCGAGACTACCGGGGTGAAGTTCGGAGGCTTTACCTTTTATGTTTGAGATGTTGAGATGTTGCCAACGACACAATACGTTGGTTTGATCAGATACTGGTTGAACTGTGAGTAATTGGTTTATTGTGGAGAATGCTGTTTTGTGATAAACCATAGACCTCTGTATACGGTAAACAGAGGTCTAGGGGTCAACTCACCCATAATTGTTTGTCTGGGTATTTATTGTGACAGCTCTATTCAGAAACATTCAGGTAGCAACCGTGATGTCAGTTGCTCTTGCAATCATCTACTAACTCTTCTCCGCCTGTCCCGTCACCAGCCACTCGCTGGAGCTTCCATCGCTCTCCGATCTGGTGAAGAAGACGATGAAGCAGGCCTCGGGAGGCGCCTCTGGAGGCGAGCCCCAGTCACCGGACGCCCAGCCCAACTCCTCCGTGGCCGTGGGAGCGCTGGCAGACCACACCGCCAAACTCAAACTGGATAACGACGAGGTATGGGTGGCGGGTCCAAAGGCGGTTTGGAAGGTGTGAATGGCTAGGGGATGTCCTGTGAAGTAATTTCGGAACGCGGTTGTAGAGAGTTCTGCGTGTTACGCATTAGTATAGGTACGGCTAGCATGTTGGTATAAGATTGAGCGCAGGATGAGATTCAACTCTTCATTTTAAACACTCAGGACAAATGTAGGCTTTAGGCCCCATTTTGTGTCGACTAATCACTTAAGTCTGGAATCGATGTAGCGGTAGCAGGCACTGTGTACTGGCTCAGTTGCAACTTGTACTGCTTTAGCATCTGCTCGTGCCCCCAGGGTGGGATCGCGTACAGCGTACTCAGTTAGAAGCACTGTCCTCTCCCTGTGTTTGTCCGTGACTCGGACGGACCGCTGACACTCCCCGATACCTCTCCCACTACCCCAGGAGTCGTGTATTGTGTGCTGCGAGCTACCCGTCAGTGTGGAGTTCGAGCCCTGTGGCCATAGGATCACCTGCGATCACTGCTGCGTCAGGATGAAAAAGTGCCTCCGCTGCCAGGCGCAAATCGTCACCAAAAAGACCACAGGTGAGTGCCAGAGTAATCGGGGGCAGATGCTCTTGGGGATAGATTTGAGTCCTTCAACGCTACAGCCCAGCAAAGCTTGGGCTCTTCTCGCATTTTCTGCCTGAAATGCTGTGGAATTTCGTATAGAATATGTATTTGATGAAATGCTCTCCACCTGACTGAATCGCTGCAAATTGTGATAAAAATTTTACAGTACATCAGCTGCACCTGACGTTCTGTAAATCGCTGCAAATTGTGATTGAAATTTATAGTTTATTCGGTGCACCTGCCGAGTATCGCTAACATTTTGGATGAATACTCGTATTCTGCCACGTATCGTAATAGGTCTATCAAACTCCACATTGAACCCAGATGTGTATTTTCCCAGCAATATGACACTGGGATAATCCCTGACATCATTGGGGTCTGGCACGCCTGAGCTCATGGTGATCTCTGACAATATCAACAAATTCCGCTCTTCGCTCGGGTTTTTCATCTGATAATGGACTAATCGACCGTAAAGTAGCATCAATATTATTCAGCCTGTCCAGCATCCGCCCTGTGGATGTTTCGTCATTGTTATCAATACGTGAACGTGGTGAATTCCTGTTTAGGCAATATCCTGCAGCATCTCCCCCAAACGCGCTATGGGTCGTGGATAGCTCACTAGCTCAGTGACAAATAAAAGTCACAGTGTGGTCATCCATGAGGAGCCGTTCCCGGTCGCGGCTGCCCCCTGCCTAGCAGCTGCCACCACCCTCAGTCCCGCTCCAACGCCACACCGTGTGTCGGCCGGCCGGCCTGTATTTACGTCCAAATGGTGACGTCATCGGTTTGCGCCCGGCCGGCCGTCCGGCGGCAGGGACTGGGCTGTGTACAGCTCATCTGCCGGGCCGCCGGCCGGCCGGCCGGGTCCGTCGACACCGCCTTGTTTGGATGGTGCTGTGCCGTCCCCCGGCCATCCACATGCATCGGGACGCCGATCTATGCGAGCCGTGGCCGCGGGCCGGGTGCAAATCGACCCGCAGCGCGCAGTTATGGCACCGGTGAGCATCCTGTGGCCTAACGACGATGATAAGTGGCTCGGACCACCAAAAACAGCGCCCACGCGGACGGCGTGTGTACTGTGTATGCTGGAGTGGTCACTGGGGACGCCGCAGGGTTAGGGAAGGGCCAGTGCAGACTTCCCAAAATGGTATTCACTTTGGTATTCACCCCGTTTGGGCCTGACAATGCCAGTGCCTGCTGAAGTAAAGTAATGCTTTTTGAGCGAGTCCTGGAACCGACAATATTCCGTGAACATGAAAACCTGTTGAAATTTGGCATTCACTGTCTCCATTTTAGGGGAGTCGAGTTACAGTCAGTGCTATCAGTGCTCCTTTTCAAATGTCGCTTGGTGAATTTAGGGGCGTTGATGCTTCTCGGTTTAAGTTAACGTGTCGATAAGACTCTGAAAGGGATGAACGGTCTGATATTTTCAATGAAGCTCAGGGTAAAGTAGAGGCAAGATCGTTGTTCGAACGCGTCGCCGGACCACTGTCAGTCGATCAGATAGAACTGTTTCAACGTTGACTGCGCTCCAGTTCATTGTCTCCCGTCGTGTCGGCGGCCGGCGTTCATTGTCCCGTTTCAACAGACCATAAACACTGGCATTGTTCCGAGCGGGCTGCGTCACTCAGACGTATACATACATGACGTCGTCCTAGTCACACATTTGCTGTCTGGCATTACGGAAGGTGGCATGGCATAGCCTGACAACACTATTGCAGCTGGTAACGGCGTCGCACTGTCTGCTGTTCCTTCGGATCCGCATGGGTCCCACGGATCCGAAAATAGACTTAAATTGTATTGTGTATGTGTATGGTATCACAAAAACTGAAATGAATTCTTGCCATGAACCTTTGTCAGTCGTGGAGAAATGAATGACGAACTCACCCGAAATCGAGTATAACAAGCAACGCCCTGATAGTGCTCGTGTAGCCTAGCGCCATGAGTATAACAAGCAACGCCCTGATAGTGCTCGTGTAGCCTAGCGCCATTGTTATCCTCATCGCTAGCAAAAGACTGCTTTGTTATTTTCAAAGCAGCATATTTTGGTTTAGTTATATGTTAGGTGCTGTTTTTTTCTTTCATGTTAATCTGTTTTTATTGAACGGGGTGCTTGGATTATGTCGTACTTTTTCCGAACGAGGAAGTGTGTCAGATAGGCGAAGCTTACAGGAACTAGAACGATACATGCCAGTTTCCTGTTTCTGCAGATCCAGCAGAATCACCAAGGAAATGGTGATCCGATAATGTTTCCCGAATTGTTATTCACTGTTCGGCTTCGGTACGGATAACACGCTTGACCTCTGTTCAGTTTCGAGACTTATAAACATCCGTAAATTATTCAAACCAGCTGTCCCTGGGCATGATAAACTACCTTTCGTGTGTGCCACTTCAAATACAAAGGAGCTATCAGATTGTCGGAATGGTCGGCCCAATGCCCGCTCCTCTCCCAAAGTCCGCTCACCTGGCCCCATCTGATAGCCCTCGCGGCATTCTCTGCACGTTGAAACTGTCAGAGAACAAAGCGCTGAACTGGCCGTGTGTTCTGGGTCGACATTGCTCGGGATATTGACTGAAAAGCTCCCGGCGGGATTCTGTTACTGTTGTGCGCCGCGCCAATGGTTCCACTGCCAATAAAAGCAGTGAGGCGGTGCTCGCGAGGCCACAGATCACGGCGGTTTGGCGCGCCCGGCGCCCTGGTTAGCCGACGAGCTCGCTCCGTCAGGGACAGCCGCTACCGGGCCCGGGGCTGCGCGCACCTGTCATTGGACTCCGGCGCTACCAGATTCTGGCGAGCACTGTTTGCCAAGTATTTCTTTCATAGTGAAAATATGGATCATAATTGAGATGCTCTGTTCTCCAACCGTTCCGTCGTCTTGGACAATAGCTGCGTTTCTCCGGGCGCGCCCCTCTCGCTCCGAGCCTGGTTTGGTTCAGGTGGCCTTTGTTGGCCATTTCCGGGTGTACCATATACGGAGTGTGTTCTCTGGGCGTGTTCGGCGGCTGCGGGTGAGGCGGCGCCGCCCGGATCAGCCATCCGCCCACCGCCCGCCCGCCTTCACAGGTCTCCACCGCCCACCGCCGCCCCCGTGCCGGCTGGTTCCGTGCGCCGCTCCTGTGTCCCTCGCCGTCCAACCAACCCCGTCTGTTTGTCCGTCCGTCCGCCCCGCTATCGTCCACCCCGCTATCGTCCGCCCCGCTATCGTCCACCCAGCCGCCGGTGCGCCCGTCCGTCCGTGCGTCGGCGTCCGTTCAGATAGTCGATAGCCGAAACTCCCCGGCGAAAGCCCGCCCGACCGCTGCGCCGGCTATCGGCCCCGGGTCCGGGCCGCGAAACTCTGCTATGGTGGTGTGTGGCATGCCGCCGCTCGGGGCAGGACGGAGGCCGCCTGCCGTGACCCTCCGACAGCTGCACGCGCTCTGACGTCACCAGTTGACACAGACGCGCCGCAGCCGAGGGGCGTGGGTGACACATGTGTGACCTTGGCCGGCCCGCTACGTTGGGCGGCGCCGCGACTGTTATCAGTGGCAGTTTGCGCTGTCGGCCCAGTGCTGGACCGCCCTGGCGCAGAACAGACAGAACAAAGCCGGGTCTGGCTGTGGATGATGCTTTTTTTGTCCGCTCCGTTTTAGCGCTGCTTTTTGCGGGTGATCGACCGTGATAGTGGGCGATCGTGTTTGTGCGGGTAGCTGCGTCATATGACCGCGCGTTTGACCCCTGACCTTTGATTGCCCCGGGCGATTAGACTCGCGCCGACGAGGCTGATGCCCACACCTCCGTGGTCACTATGACGTCACGTAGCGTTGAACACCTGTGGCCTAAGCTCGACTACTCCAGCACTGCTGGGCAGTCTTTGTGTCTCCTACCCAGCTCGTCGTGTATCTTACACAAATCAGTACCTTCATCATTCACCATGAATGTGGCATCTGTGTGTTCTCTGACTGGCTATGAAAAGCCGCATCATATAGTGTGTCCCTTCGTTAACGTTCCTGTCTCAGTGTCTCATCCTCGCAGTGACATAGATCGAGGCGTCCAACTCCGCTGCCAACTCTCTATCGGTGGATCCATTACCGCCTTATTCCGGGCGTTTAATCGCTATTTCTCACTCTTTTTCTCTCACCATATATAAGTAATTAATCACCATCGACTCAGGTTCTGCGCGCTGAACTCGGCGCCTGACTGTCTCAACTGCCCCCAGTATTTGCGAGCCTCGTCCCCGCCGCTGCCGGTGGTTGGCTCGCCGAACTGCCCGTCAGTATTTGTTACTTGTTACTCTCGCCTCCCCGCCTGTGTCTGACCGTGGTTATTCTGCCCGCAGACGGGAAGGTGTTATCTGCGCGCGGCAAAGTGTTCTCGGTGCTCGGCACCGAGCGGCTGCGCTACCTCGAGACCAAGATCGCCGAGATCGAGGAAGTGCACGGCTGTTCCATCTGCATGGAGCGCCGGCGTAACGTCGTTTTCCTCTGCGGTCACGGCGCCTGCGCGGTCTGCGCCCACGCCCTGCAAAACTGCCACATGTGCCGCAAGCCCATCACTCAGAAGATCAACATCTACTAACGGTACATTGGCGGCGGGCACGGCGGGTGGCCGATCCGCGGGATGGGGGAGACATCCTGAAACCATGACGGCGAGCGCGGCCGTCGCGGTCGAGATCTGAGCCTGTGACGGCGTCTGTTGGGGACGGGGTGGGCCGGGCGGCGGGGCCCCGCCCCGCGGAGGTGGACGGACTGCGCCGGCAGCGGCTTATGACGTCAGAATGACGTCACTTCGCGCCGGGCGCCGAGTGCTGTGATTGTATACTCCGTGTATGTTTCTGCGTGCGTAGTATGTCGGTTTTACACGTGTGCCGTGCACTCAGCACGTGTGTCATCGGGACAAGGATGTCCTGGGTCAGCTGAACATAGTCCAAGGAACTGCTTTTGCTGTCCAGAAATAGCTGTATTAAGTACCCGGGTCATCGGGCCATACTCTGTCCTCTGCTCGGGTGCCACATGCAACGTACTCTGCTTTTGCTAGCACTGAGCTAATTCCGCCGCGCGAGCGCTGCCCCGCGGTTCGTGTGGGGCTCAGTTGGCTACTCAGCGCCCTCGCCTAATGCCGTCATTCAAACCTATGTACTCCGGTAAGCTTTACTCACCAAGTGCACAGCGTAGGTCTCTAATCGCAGATAGTCGCGTGGCTTCACCTTTCGAGGGCGCCTCATGTGCTTTTAACTAGAGGCTAGGAAATGAGGTCACGGGGCGAGCTTCAGAGTATTTTACTGTACTAGATGTGTAACTTTTGTATATGGCATTACGTTACAAATTTTTAAGACATTGTATTAATTATATTGTTTACGTTGTGTGGTGGAGTGTTTTTATTGCTTTGTCGTCCAAGCCTCGTGTGGTGAAGTGAATGTTCGTGTGTACACATTTCAACGTATGTGTGTGTTTCTACTGTGATTATACGCTTGGCTACTGAATATACGAGCATCTTTGAATATGACTTGTTTATCTTTAATTAGTTTTACTACTTGTCCAATAGTACTCTTTTGACACCGCCCGAGATTTTTGATGGACGTGTTTGTTGTTGACTTATTCGTTATTGCGTCTTGTCGCAATAAAAAAGCAGCCGACCGCCTTCTCTTGGTAGAAAAATGATCACATTTGTGCGTACTGTTTCAGTTATTGGCTTTTAATCTTTGACTCTGCATTTTTTGTTCTGGATCCTGCTGGATTTTTTGACAAAGTATGGTCCCTTAAGTGTTTTTTTTTTTGCCATGATATAAATATCGTTTGACCTCCGTAGGTCATAAGAACTTGACCCTTACGATGGTGTGTCCTCGACTGCATGTGTGCTTCTATATTGATGTCGATATCTGCCTTAGATCTCGCTCACAACTCTATTGGAGTCGAATGCATGTTTTCGGAAGATTTGCTAGGCCGTCTTGGCTCGTGAGAAGGGATCCACCTTCGCCATTTGCCATAATCACGCGTCCACATGAGGACGTGCACCGCTGGGACACTGCACCGTCTAATCTTATCAAATGTGCTGAGCATGAAGCCTGTAAAACTGGTCCCTTATTATCTCTGAACGTTTGAAAGGTGTGGTCGATATTCGCACTTGGCAGCATCACTCTTGCAGCTCTTGTAATCGTTACCATGCTTATCGAGCTCACGTTTTGTGGCCCGAATTCCCATTCAGTTTTTGTGGGTTATGTCATTATGGCCGATGGCGTGCGATTTTCGTGGCCGCCGTATGGGTGTGGGCCGGCGATAAGTGTGAGAGCAGAGGAATCGCCCAGACATCGGCGGTGGCCCGCGGTTCTCGCTGATCTTTGGGAGGGGAGAAACGGGCTGGTTTCTTGAATGTCCCGTTTGAATATTCCTGGATTAGGAGTTGATTGCAAGAATGTCCGGTCGCCAGTTATGGTAACATCAGTGATTTTCCGATAAGGGTGGGCAATGGTATGCTTTAACCGCAGCAAGTTGGAATTAGGGTTGAATTCCGCTGACTAGTGACTTTAACCCTCGCCCGTATAGGGGGGGGGGGGGTCGAACGGACCCCCCCCCATGGTTTTTCGCGAATAACTCGCGTAAAAAGCGGCCGATCGCAACGAAACTTTCAGTACCCTCGCGTTGATCAATTTTACACCCACCCTGAAAATTTCATGACCCTGACCCCAATGACCTTTGACCTGTGACCTACTTTTCGAGACCATGTTTGGCCGGAATCGCGATTCGGCGTATGTCGGCTCGCATTAGCCGCGCGTTTGCAGTCTTTTCGTGGTTTCAAGCGTTCAAACATGTGATATGATGTTGCCCCCATGCATTAGGGTGGGTGTCAAGGTCATCTGAAGGTCAGGTCAGGTCATTGACCTTTGGTGACCTCGGTTCACTTTTTCGAGTTTTACATGTTTCTAGGCCAGTTTTTTTAGCTGAATTCGAATTTAGTAACCATATGAACGTTTACGAAGTAGTTTTGGTACCTTCGTAACATGTTACGAAGCTGTCAGAGGCGGTTGACACCTACTAGGAATACCCGGCAGGACCCCTACTGGTTGACCTGACCTGACCTGACCCGACCTGGACTAAATGCATAAAGACATCATCTGTGATCAAAACTAACATGATATTCGTGATCGGCGCCCCGAAAACCCCCATAGCAGCCACACTTTACGACGTTTTAACAGGTCCCGATTTTCCCGACTTTTGGGTCATTGACCTGACCTGCAAGGTCAACCAATGACCTAGGACCTTAAAATTAGGTATCATCGGCTTCCTCTCGTGACGGGCAACACGCTCGTTTTTTCCGCGAAGCTCTAGCTCGATCAGGGGCGAAACGGCAAGGGGGGGTCCAACGGACCCCCCCCCCCCCTTATACGTTCGCGGCTGGAAAAACACCAATACGGGCGAGGGTTAAACCACTCGCCGGAAAATTTTAAGTCGTTAATCATTCACAAAATATATCAGACCTAAGATCAGCCATATCAACTCCTTTTACAGATCTTGGAACCGTAAAGCACTATTTCTGGATCGTGTTTTATTCTTACATACTTTGTTTCAAGTCCACAAACGACAAAACAGTGTAATTCAAATATTTACATCTATATTTCGCAGACGTTTCAACGACAAGGCGTCTTCGTCAGTGCAAATGAAATGAAACAGTACCTATGTTTAATTAATTAGCATATTCGATAGCATATTCAATAGGATATTCGACAAATATTCGATAAATTACTATTCGTATTCGTTCAATCGTTCACATGAAAATGACACAGGATACATTTACCCACAGAAACTTAAGACTTACCAACATTCTTACATACACATTATTTGATCGGCTAATTATGTGTATTGTGTAGGTAGGTATTTCTATCTACTCACACGGCCGTCGTAACCACCGTGCTGGCCATGCACTGTCGCCCGCGCGTCCTAATCGCCCGGGATATAGATATATGCCACGTATATGTTGCAGGCACTTTAGAAAATCAGTCATTTTGTAAAATGCCTAGGCATTTTACAAAAAGACGGCTGTTTGAAAAATGACTGAACGCAACCAGGCTTTTTTCAAAATGGCTAGCCATTTTACAAAATGACTAGGCATTTTGCAAAATGCCTGACCAGTATGGAACGTAGATCCCACTACAGATACTATGGCCAACAGTTTTTGGACGTCTTCCTATACCCTATAGGTACGTGTTCAGCCTGTAGCTGATCGATTTGAAGCTCTGTGATGACGACAATGCTGAGTAACGACCAGGTTGAGTTGCAGACTCGGCTGTGGCATAAAGCATTGTTTAGTTAACGCTGTAAAAACTCCCAAGTACATCAACGCCGTTCATGTTCTGCCTGAAACTAGACCTAACAAAACCAGCCGGAGACCGGCCCTAGTCAATAGGCAGGCCCGGTTGATGTACAATTACATGTAAACGAATGAGTGTAGTCTTTGTTTGATTGTGTCTTTGTTTGACAGCTTTGAGTACCTACTTGCATGGTCCCAGTTAAAAATATCAAGCTCCACATCGGGAGAATCATCACTCATCAGGTCGCTTGGCGTAGGACGAGAGCGTTGGTTTCAGAAGACACTAACGCCTAAGTGTGTGGGATCGAATCCTCGCGACCTCTAATGGTTTTACAGATACAGGCCGGCATAGGGCCAGTCGTTTGTTGACGCTCCAGATCGATCATTTTAAATCCAGCAGCGTCGCTGACGTGGGGGTTGGAAATGTCGCGGGCCTGCACTTCTCAAAATAGAGAGAGGTAGATATGGACTTCCCACTGCTGGACTCCTCTGGTCATAATGCTGGACTCCTCGGTCCACCTACACGCTACCAAAACGTATATAATTAGGTACTCGTATCTACAACACGCTGCTCAGTCATTTTGTAAAATGGCTAGGTATTTTGTAAAATGCCTAGGCATTTTGCAAAATGACTGGAGAGTCAGTCATTTTGTAAAATGCCTAGGCTTTTTGCAAAAAGCCTGGAAAATCAGGCATTTTGCAAAATGCCTAGGCATTTTACAAAATGACTGATTTTCTAAAGTGCCTGCAACATATATACCAACCGCTCGATCTGCTGACCATCAGTAATCCCGGCTGACCATAACGGACCTGAATCGGACTCAGACCGGCTCGAGGCCCAGTTTGCCAGAGGTGATCTCTCACTGGATATAACCAGTATCGCACATCTACAGCGCTTAGCAACGGACACAGGCGGATCCAGGTGGTACTTCTGGGGCAGATCTACGTCAAAATTATCCATCCTTTTCTATACACTGGCGATAATCTAAGCTAAAAATAATGTCTCGCAGGAGAAAAGTGTGTCGCACTTTACCCTAAATCCGCCTATGGCAGCCAGTATGGAACAAGCGGTCTCTTAGACGCTACCGTGATGGAACAGGCAGCTTACTTCCCACACCGGTTCGAAGGCCGACAGTGCGGGGTAAACCGGACAAGTGACAACGGTCATTCTGTCGCGGACAGAACACGAGCAAGCTGGATCATCACGCCGATCCTCGAGACTGTAATGCTCGTTCGGGATGAGTCTCGTCGTTTCGCTGTAGCTGTTTTGTTGGCACCTCCAATACTCGGTAGACGGCAACGTTTCAGCCCAAGGCCCTCTATGTTCCAGCCGATCGATATGGATGGAACCACTGAATCGGTTGAACGGACGTCGACAGACCCCCCTTTAGAGAAGGTATTCATGGGATCACCAAGATCTTAGCTGGGAATTCCAGATAAAATAAGAGTAAGCCTTCGGTGTTTTGGTGGCAGAGTTCATTCACGAAATGGTGTAGGTACCTATGTAATCGCACGTATCCGCGGGTCACGGGTAATACATTGCACTTTGGATTCTGATTCACTCGACTATGACCTCAGACTTTGGAGCGTCACAGTCAGCTGCGCTATGATAACAGTGTCTCCGCAGCGCAGCTGAGCTCCGCAGTCGCCCTGATCTCTGTCACCGCGCGGTGGTCGGTGCCTTCCTCCGATACAGAGCGTTCATCATGCTGTTCTCTGTGCTGTTGGCGGTCTGTGTGTCGGCAGTTTCCGGAGCCTGGTTCGACTATCCTCTGCACGCCTCCTGCCATGCTGACTGGTGAGTGCGCGGTACGTGGTAGCGAGGGCACCAGGGAATGCCCCGGTATATAACTTGCGCCGGGGGAGGGGACGTTTTGACACCACTCGGTAGGGGAGAGTGGGGTAAGATGCCCAGGGTGGGAAAGACCCCCTCTAGCGGCGAAACAAAGAATCGGACCTGGAAATTAATGTTCTTAGCGTAAAGCGGAAGCCTGCCTTGTTAACTGCACACAAATTTGCGAGGCTCAGTTGGGCAACGGCTGGCTGATGATTGCATGTTTTTTATTTGCTGCTTTCAAAAATATTTTGGTGTCAAAACATTGTAAATATCAAATTGAAGGTAAATAATTTTTGCTTCCCTTGCTATAGTCGTGATACATTAGCATGCGTGTACTGTGTCCCAAACAGTTTGTTTCAGGGTGTAGTTTTATGGCTAACAAATTGTACTGATTTAATGTTACTTCGGTACCTTGGGGTAAGATGCCCCATGTCCTGATGGGGAAAGACGCCCCCCTAAATCCGTAGGCTGTCCTTCAAACAGCCCGTCAAATCATTTATTACGTACTTGTGACGTAGACAAAAGCCGGTCTGGGACTATTGGGAGTCCAGTAGGGTCGGGTGCTCCCCATGCCGGTCTCTCGGCCCACATAGCGACTTCTTGGGCGGCATCTGACTCTGAGAGCCCTCACGACGACCTCTGTGGGCCCCATTATTGGCTCCAGGGCCCCTCACGACATCCTTTGAGGGCTCCCACGTTGGCCCCATGGGCCGCGTTGGCATCGGAGGTCCCCACGATGGGCTCGAGGGCCCTCAAGCATCATGAAGACCTATGAGAGCCCCACAGTGGTCTCCTAACGCCACCACGGAGGCTTGTTTGGCCGCGCTGGACTATGATGGCCCTAACGATGACCTCTGAAGCCCCTTACGACTACTTTTGAGGGCCCTTATGATGACGTTTGGTGTCTACTGCAGGCTCGAATGGACTACTGATTCGTTCAGGCGATTCACGTGCCCATTTATGTCACTTGTAGTGCAGGGGGCATCTTTCCCAACGTCAGGGGGCGTCTTTCCCACCCTGTGGGGCAAGATTCCCCCTTTCACTTCTTCAGGAAAATGCTTAATAGCAAAAAAAGTTATAATATTTCGGGCACGAAAGTGTGATATATTTGGAGAAAAATGATGTCGGCTTCCGTTGAAACTTCAAGTTTTTGCTTTCCCATCGTCATTTTCGAATAATATATGACATAGCAAAACCCTGGGCATCTTTCCCCACTCTCCCCTACATCTCTGCTCATTGAAAATCAATTTTAATTGGCTAAGATGACCTAAAATAAAACGACTATATTATATTATAAGTCATATAACATTTCGTGACCTCTAAAAAGAAGTGACTATGTTCGTCGTAGCTGTACTAATTGAGCGATACTGTTTAATTTTCAACGAATGGTGATGGTAAGGAATGACTTAACCCTATTAGTGGCAGGGGGATTGTTTTTATCCACCCCTCAGGTTTTTCGGGAATATCTCCGAAACCGCTGAAGCTACGATGCTGAAATTTTCTGACTTTTCCTAAAACTAAATTGGGCACATTCCCTGAAAATTTCAAGTTCATAACTTTACCAGGGGCGGCTCCAGAGCACTGGGAATTGGGGGTCCTATTCGTGAAGCGAGTCATTTGGGCGAAGATCACGATGCTGCACCAGTTTTACGAACAGTGAATGAAAGGTATCATGTGATAACATATACAAAGTTATTGTGCATCCTCTTTTGACACGTTTTTGCTATAATAGGCGGATCCAGGCGTCCAAAAAGGGGGGTTATTTTTTACCTCCCAACATAGGTGCCCTGACACCGCCTATGCATGACCAATACAATTTTAGTCGTTCTCTCACAAGAAAATTGTAACATAACAAGACCATTGCCACCCTTTTTAGAAACAGTACCAACAAAAACCTTATTAACTACACTTTTTGTGTACCCCCAATCTCAATGATCTGTATCCGCCTATGATTTTTGAAAATGCATATTTTTAGGATCCATGTGAATTCCTGGTTCATTCTCTATCGATCGGCAAAAGTTGCGTTAAGATTGGTTCAGAAACCTGGCCGTGATAAACGTCTAAAATGTATGTGCAATTTTCCCGTTTTTACCCCTTCTACCCCCCTATTGACATTCTTTAATTTTATTTTTTTTAGAAATGTAGATCTCGTTGAGCCAAATCGAATGCCGTTTGAATTTTGAAAATCGGCCGGTTAGATCTCGAGATATCAAGGGGGGTCGTAAACATCCCCCCTGCCACTAATATGGGGTAGCCAGGAGCCTGCCACTAATAGGGTTAAATCGTTTCCCACCGTGTCCTGCCCTAGGACGGTCGGCATGTCCTGTGTGGACGCACAGAGGGCCATCGTCGAGCAGATGAAGTCCTGGGCCGGCCCCGAGGGCTGCCAGTCGGGCGGACAGAAGTGTCTGTACAAGGTGAGGACTGAGCTATTTTCAGTCTTAGGTTTCGATGTATTTAATTCTATATGTACCTATATTTTGAGTCATCAATTCTGCTTCAACCTCGACATCTAAGTAGGCATGACTGTGACAACTAACGGTTTATGATTGCTGTGGAATTTTTATTTATAGGTATAGCTTATTCATGCTTTTATTGTTCGAAATGAAATGCGAGATCTAAGATGCACTGCCAGCTCCACATTTTTGTCCACTCCGCTCGTCTCTGATCGTCAACATATCCTATCAAGGCATTTCGAAAGCTGTCCTCCCCAGTCTGGAATGATCCGTCGTGTTTTTCTCGTTACCAGTATCTCTCCACGGAGGATGGCGTGGTGAAGGGCACCCACACCACGCCTGTGTCGCACTACGTCGACGACCTGGAGTTCACCTTCGACGATGCCGATGACGGCTCTTGCACTGTCCACGTGAGTAACCCTAAAAAGTGTATTTTTATCTTAATATTTTTCGCTGCATGTTGGATTTGATTAAAAAGCAGATTATTATGCACCAGAACATTTTATTGCTAACATTTACCTAAATATATATTTTCTTTTTACTTAATTCAGCACATATTTCAACATCTCACTCTCTGGTTTCCTGGCTCTTCTTTCCATTGAGTCACTGACTAACACATGCCATTCAGTAAATAAACGTCTTTATAAGCTCGATCGTAATCCTCCCGACCGTCGTCACCTTGCCTCACAGGGCTTCTCGACATCGGAGACGTTCTACGCTGTGCTGGACATGTCGACCAACTACTGCAACCTGAGGAACCTGCTGGCCGGCTCCGGGCTGGACCGATCGAACGGCTTCTCAGAGAGGACCAGCAACTCGATCTGCACCCAGCGCTCCTCGGCCAACTGCGACGTCTACTAGAGCGGCTAAACCGACAGAGGACGTTCAGAGAATGATGCTAACCGTGTGAAAAGTAGCAACTGGAAAATGGAGTAAATAGTGTATGTAACCACGGGTGGAGAATGTTTGAAAAAGTTACCCCGGCCGGCGACCGAAAGTCAGAAAGACGATGATGGTCAAATATTTGTCAACGGTTATCAACAAACCCCTATTCTGTGGCATAGAATAATGGATGTCTGCCGTTTGTACGTTTTTAGGGAAAACTGCTGCACGCAGGTGCGGAAGATTTCGTAATTGTAACTACAATTTTGCAACACTCCTTAAAATTTCGGACGCATGTCACCTAGTGATAGGTCAGGTCATCAGGTCAAATTTGCTGGATGGTCGTGCTAAAAATGCCATCATGCCCTTTGGCCTTTGCAAAGCTTATTCCGTGGAAGTTGCAACCTTCCCACACAAAACAAAATGTCAAATATGACCGTTTTGACCCTCTTATTGATCTGAGCTCGCACCTGAAATATTATTCGCGACCGAGACTTAAACGAGTAATCGAATGTTTTGATTGCAGTGTTTAAGCTCCGTTATGTTCATGAAGTGTGAGAAAAGTTGTCGGAGAACGCTAAAATCAGAAAAATTTGTCTTTTGATGTTCTATGGTGATTTTATAATTGAGCTTGCCTAAAACATGACCAGATTTCTCTGATCACGTTTGTCGCTCTTTCAAACGTCGTTCCGCTTCTCGCCTCGTAGCCCAGTAGCCGAGTTAAAAGAAGCGTGAAAAGCCCACCTCTCGAGTCTCGACTCAACGTGTTACGATAAGGCCATCACCCTGGCGCGGGTTAAGTTGGGGGAGCCTTGAGCCCCAGCAGTTCGCCCTTCTATCTCACTGATATTACCCTCGTCCTCGTCCTGTCTTGTGATGTTATTACAGTGCCATCTTACGATAACGGCCCTTAAATATGATTTACTTCTGTTTGATGAAACATGTCGGGCTCCGCGATGAAAAGACTTAAAAACATAGAAGCTCCAAAATGAAAATAAAGTACATTTTCAAGAACTTTTCAAGGTAGATAAGAATAATGAGAGACGCTTTTATAGATGGCAGTTTTTTCGTATGGAGACAGCTTTTAGGATTTACAAAAGTGGAAAAAGTTACCCCGGCCGCGCCGGGGTCGGCTGAAAGTTACCCCGGCCACGGCCGGGGTTGCCGGGGCAGGTTCTCCACCCATGTATGTAACGATATCAAACACACTTTTATAATAAGAAGGGTTTTTACGGTGAATGCCGTTACATTATGGACACCTGCAATGGTAAGATTCTCTGGATGAGCTGCGGCACTGCATAATCAAAGACTGTGCGAAGCTGTCATGGGATTGTTCTGTGCTATGGCTGTGGGTGTAAGATGAGTCAGCGCAAGGCGCATGCACCTATACTTGGCACTTGCCCTTGTCCTAAATGGCTCCATCACTTGTGACTGTCATACCAATGAAGCCAGCTTACAGGTGCTATTGTGTCTAAATTTGTGTCGAGATGTGGCGAAAAAAATTTGCATCGCATCGCTACAAGATATACCGTGATCGTTATATGTGTCATAATAAAGCGAAAATAAACAGCGAAAACTAAATCAGACTATCACCCCAGCCTTCTGCATCGAATAAATACTTAGACAGCTGTAAATTAATTGACATTTTAATTCACAGCCTTTCGCTTTCATACATTAGATAAACTTATTTCCATGTATCGCATTTGGAAACAAAAAGTTTTGCGGTAATAGTAATAAGCAAAACATGTTGGGGAATATATCCGACTGCTTTATGAAAATAACATATTTTACTATAAAATGTTCCCGCATTGTGGTTTTCTTCAAATTTTAATTGCACGTCAATTTTCATTTCTTAAAAAACTTTAATAATAAAAACTACCATCCATTTGCGCTATGGAATCAGACCGCTGTAGGTAACGGGGGCTGCAGCATCCCGTAAAACAGCGCCGGGTGCCCAGAGTAGGTGCCGAGGCAGCCATAACACCCGTCTCCCTCCAGCTCCAGCGAGGAGCGGCCCGGGCGCGCTGCGGCGGCCGACAGGCTGGGGCGGCGCCGGGCGGCCAGGCGAGCTATTTTGGACGGCCCACCCTGTATACCTTGGAGCAGACGGCCGTTTCGACGCGTCCCGTCGCCGTCAGACACGGACTGGAGTCGATACCGACGAGCCGGCTTTGAACGAGGCCGCGCCGGGATTCTGTAGACGTATTGGTTGAGGATGCCACGCGGAAACAATTATACCGCTGTAGATGCGATCCGTGGTGACTGGTGTATGGATCTCTGACAAGGGCTCTGACGCATGCAGTATCTGGTCTGGTCCGCTTCTGTCCTCTGTATCAAAGGTGTGCGAGAGAGAGAGAGAGAGAGAGAGAGAGAGAGAGAGAGAGAGAGAGAGAGAGAGAGAGAGGGAGAGGGAGAAAGAGAGAGAGAGAGAGAGAGAGAGAGAGAGAGAGAGAGAGAGAGAGAGAGAGAGAGAGAGAGAGAGAGAGAGAGAGAGAGAGAGAGAGAGAGAGAGAGAGAGAGAGAGAGAGAGAGAGAGAGAGAGAGAGAGAAAGAAAGAAAGAAAGAAAGAAAGAAAGAAAGAAAGAAAGAAAGAAAGAAAGAAAGAAAGAAAGAAAGAAAGAAAGAACGAAAGAAAGAAAGAACGAAAGAAAAGAGAAACAGGTACAGGTGCAGATAAAGATAATATTAATGACAGAGGGAGAGAAGGAAGGATAGAGTAAGCAGGCGTATTCTGATCATCCAAGCTGACGCTGTTCCTCTTATAACTGCATGCAGGTATGTATAGTTCCCGGTTGAAATATTCGATCGGAAAGTTCACCACGTGCAGGCGCAACATATTATATACTTTTTGTATTTGCAGCCTGTAATTGTATAGGCTTACCTATATCAAATCTTCTCGGGCCCGGCGTTACCTTGTTCGATAAGCTGCAGCTGCGCTGTGAGCAGTTTTTTTCAGACAGCCCGTACCAGCCAGCTGCAGGCAGCCAGCTGAGGTCGTGGGGGTCTGTGGGTCAGTCTGGTATTTATAGCCGGAGGCACTGACTCAGTCTACCCCTCGCCGAGTCACAAACGGTTGAGGCGCCCACCGTCACGCCGTGTGGGGCCGGGAAGGGGGGGGGGGCGCAGCCCCTCCACCTTCGGGTGTGCTGATCACGTGGAGAGTGCTGCCACAGCAGTCCGTTGTTCAGCTGCACCACGCATAAAGGCACCGGGAAAGCTAACAAGCTAGCACCACATGAACATTATATGTGTTAGCAATTGCATTGTAATTCCTGAGTAAAACGTTCGTAGATTTTAGATGCATATCGTCAGATTTAATATTCACAAATTTCTGAGCACGGGGGAAGCAAAAGATCAATGCCAATAAACTCAACTCAAGAGGCAGTTCTCCGAAAACAGGCCAACAGAACCAAAAAGAACGGCTAGCAAGAGCTGACTGCGGCCACAGCACACCTCTGCGCCATTACATCAGCGGCCGTGGGGGCGGGTTTATTTACCTCTGCCGAATCGCTTTCCGCGAACCAAGCAATAAGCCTGCAAGCATTACGATGCTTTTACGATGCATTTGCCGGCTGAAGATGATTGAATGGAGCACGGGGAACACGAAACTGGATGACGTAATCAGAAGCTCGCATGGAAACTGCATGACGTAACACTCTCAAGTGACCGCTTGTTATTAAAAAGGTTATCTAAAAAGTTAGTATCTTAAAAGGTTATTTAGATACCCCAATCTTATTTAGTAATATCATCTAAAATAAAACCTTCTGTGCTTACTGTTTTCCTCTATTCATAGGATCTCTTTTTGCCATTTGGTAGTTCCCCTTTAACCTTCCAGGCGGTGGGGGGGGGGGCAATTTTTTGCCCCCCCCCCCCCTTTAGTTTTTTCGATATATCTCGAGAACCGCTGCGCCGATCGTCACCAAACTTTCAGTACCCTCCCGGGAGCAGCTAGCGCACATGGTGACCAAAATTTTTTCCAAAGGCTATGATAGGTTGGCCGCTAATGACGTCAGAGTGACGTCATTTTTGCCATTTTCGACCCAAAAAAAGGTTTCGCGGGAAGAGCTGTCAGGCCTACAGCTTTAGAGATACAGAAAAATGTTTCAGACATAAAAGGTGTGGAATTAAAAGGGCTACAAAACTGCTATTTCGGTTTTTCAATTTTTTTGGATTTTGACCCCCAAAAATTAAAAAATAGATTTTTTGAATATAATAGCCAAAAAATCCAA
The DNA here is from genome assembly GCF_019059575.1 of Amphibalanus amphitrite. Taxonomy (NCBI): domain Eukaryota; kingdom Metazoa; phylum Arthropoda; class Thecostraca; order Balanomorpha; family Balanidae; genus Amphibalanus; species Amphibalanus amphitrite. The sequence continues at coordinate 1,010,691 of NW_024881589.1, forward strand.
AAAGTTTTTTGAATTTCGAAAAAAACAGAATATATGTGATAGCTCCTACCGCCTTCTATCTACATACCAAATTTGAGATCGATACCTCTTTTTTTGGCCAAGTTATAGCGAAAAAAACTGTTCAAAATTGATGACGTCAAATTTTCAAACTCAATTTTTAGCAATTCTAGACCTCGTAGCGCAAAACAAAGACCACCATTAGACTCTCCGTGACGAGCTGCATCGAATCGATACCCATTTTATGCAAAAATATCAACTTTGAAATTTGACCTTTTTTGACCTGACCTTGACCTGACCTCCACCAGAAAGTGACCTAAACCGTACCTGATGGTCTTATAACCAACACCATTGAGTTGGAAATGAAAAACTGGCCATAAAACATGCATCGCATAACCTTAGTAAAGTTGGGCTCATGTGGTGACCCTTGGTGACCTTTGGTGACCTGACCTGTGACCTGACCTGGTATGACCAGTGACCTCTAATAGCAACATATGTACTATACAACTGACGCCTTATCGCTGATTTTCGACAAAATGCGTTTTACTCGGTGTTATAGCGCTTTCCCTAGAAGCCCCGTGAACGGTGAAACATTTTATCTTTGACCTGACCTGTGACGTCATCGGTGACCCCGAGGTCAATGAAATTTGGATTCCCTCGACAAATTTGACAGGGCTATCGAACGCCGTTTGAATTTTCGGGATCCGTCCAGTAGTTTCGGAGATACGGGGGGGGGGGGCAAAAAAGTGCCCCCCCCCCCCACCGCGTGGAAGGTGGCTGGTAGGCCCACCGCCTGCCGGGTTAATATTTGATCGATCGCTTCGACTGTCCTTTTGAAATGCATGCCATAGATAAATCGTTTTAGACTTTCGACTATTCATTTTATTTATCATGCTTATCCATCAAACTAGATAACGACATTTGTTCTATTCATCATATTTTAACTGTTTTCGTTCAGGATAGGCTTGTAATAATCGACCTAATTTCAACTAACTACTATCTGTTCGACTCCCATACCTACACGTGGAAAGTTGCGCTAAAATAACAAGCTTTCCTGCCAATGCTCACCAAAATAGACAAAAGTTTTGCAACGCACAAGGCGAGGTAAAATGAGTCAATTAGTTGGTCAACTAGCCATCAGCTCATCAATTAGTTAATTCATTCGTGCAGTTGTTATTTGTGACGCCAGGCAGGATTTGGTTCTGACATAAGTTCAGACTGCGGCGGCAGTGACCTGACCTAGAAAGCACGACGGCACCCTACCTGCCAGCGGCGGCGGTCGCCCGGGGCTATTTATAACCTGGGGCGTCCCGAGGGGTGGAGGCAGCAGAAGTAGAAAAAAACGGTTCGTTAGCTTGTGCGACTAGCGCGGGGTGGGTCACACACGTGTTCACTGCTACAGACACCCCCCCCCTAATTCAGCTGGTGTGTGCTCCATGCATGGGGAACTGATAACAAAGAGAACACAATCGCGGGCATGTCGTGAAAACGGAGCATAATGAGTGTTCGTGACTGCTTGGGCAGATACTGTCGGGCGTTACTATGGCCTAAAACATTGTGACCTGAACAGTGAACACACTGGTGCAGTATGGGATGTGGGGATGTGGGGATGTGGGATATGTCAGCGGGGGTATGCGACTTGCGACGAGCGAGGATGACTCACCGGTGTTGACAAAGGGCGCTGCAGCTTGCAAGCTCTGTGTTACGCGCCACACAACTCCGGCGGTTACGAAATCCTCCCTTTATTGCATTTGTCTGGTCGGCGAGGGTGTCTGCTGCATTGCTAGTCTCGTCGTTTGTGGAGTGCAGAGAAAAGTGTGGTTTGTGCCGGGCGGCGCTGCGAGGTGCGGTCTGGCGACCCGGCGGCGGCTGCGGCAGCACAGGTCAGGTCAGAGGTCAACTGTCGGAGCTGCCAGACACCGAGCTCGGTCAGAGGTGGGAGGTCACCGGTCGGGGGCCGCTCTCTCTCTCCGACTGCAGGGCGGCCCGCGCGGCGCCCCACCGTCCGTGAAGCCACATGTCCATACACGGAGCGACTCGGCTCACGGTCACCAGCCAGCCGCGCGCCCAGAGACGGGCGGACGGAGGCCGGAGGACGGAGTCAGGACGGCCCGCGGCGCCGCGCCGACTGACCCGCAGTCCAGAGACCGGGCGTCAGAGCTTCAGTGTCCCGGGCTGTGTCTTCATTGAGCGTCGGTGGTTAACGCACTCGTGCCATTTTCATTTTCAATGAAAACGTATGAAGATATGGGAGTGACTTGCTCACCTGCCCATTTACATGGTTGGTTTAGGTAGAAGTTGATCCAGAGGGCGAAACACAATGACGCAATTAAATACGTAAACTATCCCCCGGTTGCTCATTAAGATTAACTACATACCTTGATGATCTTAAATTAGCCCATGACATTGACACAATCGCTACTTACGACATACCGTGTTACACTTTGTATCCAACTAGGCCAGTTTCATGCCAGGCGGCTGCAATCATTCTGTCATGGTCTGGCCTGCCAGTTTCCTGAAATAGATCCAGGACAGGGGGCTGGCGTTTAGGTGTGGGCCCGGCTGTCGGCCGCTCCACTCGCGCAGCCCTGACCCGGCTGTGGGAGGAGGGGGGGGGGGGGGGGCTGGCGCAGCCGCTCGAGTCTGGTTCACATGACTCACCAGCGGAGAGCGGCAGCCAACTGGCGAGTGCCGACCGACCGAGCCAGCCAGGTAGCCCGTGCGGTGGTCCGGCCCCGTCCCGACCGGCCTACTTCCCTGCAGAGATGCCCGGTGGACTTCGAGATGCAAATGACCCGCCGAAGCTGCACTGAAGCCTCTGTGGTAACCACGTGTGTCGCCGGCCGGCACGGGAGTTCCCGGCGCAGACCGATTCGCGCGCCGACTTGTGACGTCGCTACCCCGCCCCGGCGCTGGGGGGCGGCCCAGGACGTGTCTGTTCGTGAACTTTGTCCCATCACGATGCGACCGCGTGTCTGCAGCCTGCATTGCAGCAGTCTGCTGACCAATCCGCGCTCGATCCGTCGCCGCGTGGTCTCCGAGTGTTTCTGCGCATGTCTGGGGCCCAGCCCGCTGCGTCGGGCCGCGCGCTCCGCTCCCCCGACATTCTAGGCCGAGCTCTTGACCCGAGCAGACGCGTTACGTCTGGCTCCATTAGGCCCGTTCTGTCCGGGATTTATAACTTAGATTAGGCAGGGCATATTTGGCAAACTTGGATTTCATTCTCGTCTCTTCGTCGCTCCATTGTCTGATTCGCTGTTTTGGTTTTTGACTTCGTTTTGGTAATTTAAATATAACAACCCGCTCTTTTAATTAATTCTTTTACTTGGGGCCGTTTGGATCGAACTGATTGAATTTTTGGAACACGCACCAGGTTGATATTTTCCATTTCTGATTACCGTAAAATCCAGTCACTGATATGTGGTGAACAGCCCCACAGCACCACATATTGGTGAGCCCGACGTGATTCTTGTTCGATTTTTCCATACTTCCGGGTTGTCGCCTCCGCTCATTCCCGAATCAATTATTTTATTTTATTCCCCCACATGGATTGCTATTCCGTCGCTCCACAGTGGCTTCTGCGCCACTTTTCCATGATGGTTTCTGTGCCATCTCTCCGCCGTGTGATTAGTTAGTTAGGCATTTATCTTCTCGGTGATTTTATTTCGGCGTTCCATTGGCTCTTTCGGACTTTGCACTTGGTGTTTTAAATTTTAATTGTTCAGTGCATTGCAAACACCGGCTATACTTTAACGATCATGACGAACGAGGGCACGATGGAACCCCCTCATGCTGAGCCGGTCCATCATGTGTCGATCAAGCCGCCGGTTTTTATGGACACCGCGGTTGACGGCTGGTTTGCTATTATGGACGCCCAATTTAACATTGCCAAAATCACCAACTCGCAGACCAAATTCTACCACGTTCTCTCTGCCCTGCCTCCGGAAACCATCTCGCACATTCCGCGTGCTGTCTTGAGCAACAAAAATTTCTCTGAGCTACAGACAGCCGTCACTGACATGTACGAAAAGACAAAGCCAGAGATGTTTGAGAAACTGATCAGCAAAACGCGTCTGACGGGCCGACCCTCACTCTTTCTAAGCGAACTCAGAGAGGTGGCCGACAAGGTTGGTGTCGGAGACGATCTCGTTCGGCACAAATTTATCCAGTCGCTACCCACAGGCATTGCAACGGCCCTGGCTTCTCAGCGCGAGCTCTCACTGTCGCAGTTGGGCAAACTCGCGGACGAGCTAATGCCTCTTGTGCAAAACTCAGCTGCTAACATGGTTCACTGTCAGGATCAGGACCCACAGTCTGACTCACAGGCGTTCCTTGTGGCTCAGCAGCACCCAAGGTACCACAGGGCCACTCAGCCACAGAGCCGAGCCGCCACACACTCCCCTGCTCGTGATGCTCGTGATTCAAGAGCGTCTCTCGGTCTCACGCCGTTCCACCCTGACCAGAAGCCGAAAGTATGCCGTGCTCACCTGTTTTTCGGCAGCCGAGCACGCACTTGCAAGCCATGGTGTCACTGGCCCGACAAAGCTGCTGATCTGACCATGCAGCCGTCCTCACGAGCTGCATCTCCCTCCCGTGCAGCCTCAGAGTCGGGAAACGAGAGGAGCAGGCCGTAAACGCAGCCCTCGGCCTGCCGCTCCTTAGGGTCACAGCCAAGGTGAATGATCAGCCCCTGAAATTCATCGTGGATACTGGCGCTGGTGTATCCCTGGTTCCACCCTCCTATGTGAATGGAACTATAATCTACCCGTCCGCTGTTTCGATCACGACTGCCAGCGGGCAGCCACTGCGCGTGCATGGCGAGGCCACTCTCGATATTGTCCTCCCCACACTCCGACGCAGTTACACATGGACATTTGTAGTGGCTGAAGTGACAGAGCCACTACTCGGTAACGATTTCCTCGCTCACAACTCGTTGGTTGTCGATTGTGGTTCCCAAGTTCTCCGCGACTCCACCACTCTGCTCTCTGCTCCCGGTGTACCGACGACCGGGGAGTCTGTTCATTTGGTGATAAATGATCTCGCTCAGGTGCCTGAGGCAGTGCGGCCCATCCTAGAGGATCACCCCGCTGTTCTCAGCCCTAACCAGCCGGATTACACAGACTCGCCAATCAAAACCACTCACTTCATCGACACCGGCAGCGCTCCACCCACGTTCGCCAGCCCACGCAAGCTGCCGCCCGACAAACTAACCGCAGCAAAGCAAGCACTCGATGTGCTGCTCAAAACAGGAGTGATTCGTCCGTCTAGGTCCCCGTGGGCCTCACCCATCCACATGGTTCCGAAGAGTACTCCTGGTGAGTGGCGTGTCACCGGTGATTACCGCGCGCTCAACGCCGTAACCAAACCGGACCGCTACCCACTGCCGCACATTCAGAGCCTCTCAACCAAGCTCCACAACGCTCAGTGGTTCAGCAAAATTGATCTGCTCCGTGCATATCACCAGGTGCCTATGAACCCCGCTGACTCAGAGAAGACGGCCGTCACCACGCCCTTCGGCTTGTACGAATACACCTTCATACCCATGGGCCTTCGCAACGCAGGTGCCACATTCCAGAGGGTCATGGACGGCATCTTCCGAGACGTGCCGTGCGTATTCGTCTATCTCGACGATATTCTGGTATTTTCCGAGAACCAGGAGCAGCATGAGAAAGATCTGCGCCTCGTGTTCAGCAAGCTGGCTGAGCACAAGCTTCGCATCTCACTGGAGAAATGCGAGTTCATGAAGAAGTCACTCATTTTCCTCGGTCATGACGTCACCAGCACAGGTGTCACACCTCCCAAGGCCAGAGTGAAGGAGATTCTGGACCTCCCTCTACCGCATGACTCAGAGTCACTGCGTCGCTATCTGGGACTCATCGGCTTCTACCGGCGTATGATTCCGCGATTCGCCGATGTCACGTTCCACCTGACCGAACTGATTCGACTCAACCCAAAAAGCAAAGAACTGACGTGGACAGAGGAACAGACTCAGGCGTTCAGTGACAGTAAAGCAGCGCTGGCTGGCGCCTGCACTCTGCCACACCCAGTGCCACACTGCGAGCAGTACGAGCTCGTCACTGACGCATCACAAGTCGCGGTGGGTGCCGCGCTCCATCAGATTGTGGACGGAGTACCCGTTCCCATTGGCTTCTTCTCACGGAAGCTCAGTCAGGCCCAACAGAAGTACGCCGCGTATGACAGAGAGCTACTCGCGGCTTATCTGGCCACACTCCACTTTCGTGACATGATCGAAGGCCGCCACGTTACCCTGCGAACGGACCACAAACCACTCGTGCGCGCTTTTCACAGCCCGCACACGGCTAAGTCTGACCGCCAACAGCGCCACTGGTGTGTCGTCACGGAATACATCACAGAGGTCTCGTACATTCGTGGCAGTGACAACGTGGTGGCGGACTGTCTCAGTCGCCTGGTAAATGCAGTGTCCCTCGATGCATGTGACCTCCATTTTATCGCGGCGGCTCAGAAACAGGAAAAGGAGAGAGACGCCGACAGTGCTGATACAGAGCACCAGCATGCCGAGTCAGGTTCAGAATCGCGCTCAAAGCCGCAGGACACCTCCCGATTGGTGCCAGTAACACTGTCTGGCGACATCACAGTCCTGTGTGAAAACACTGGACCACATCCACGCCCGTACGTACCAGAGGCATGCAGGCGCGCCGTGTTTGATCGTTTCCACGGCCTGTCGCACCCGGGTAGGAAAGGCACCACCCGTCTCATCAGCTCTCGCTATTTCTGGCATGATATGCGCCGTGACATTGCGCGATGGGTGAAGGAGTGTGAAGCATGCCAGGAAGCCAAGGTGCACAGGCACACTCGTTCTCCGCCCGGTCGGTTTGACGTGCCCTCACAGCGGTTCGAAACTGTACATATAGACATAGTCGGGCCGCTGCCCCCGTCAGTACCCCACGGGCACCCCTTCACCGCGCCATTTCGTTATTTGTTGACATGCATCGATCGCGCCACTCGTTGGGTCGAGGCCGTGCCGCTGGTCTCGATCACCGCGGAAAGTGTGGCCTCTGCTTTCCTCGACTCTTGGGTGTCCCGGTTCGGAGTGCCACTGCATGTTGTCACGGACCGCGGTTCCCAATTCGAATCAGAACTGTTTTCACACTTGTCTTCAATGATAGGTTTCCATCGCCTCCGAACCACTGCTTATCATCCGACATGTAATGGGATGGTGGAAAGAGTCCACCGAACGCTCAAAGCCGCCATCCGGGCGCGCAGGCAAGAGTGGCTGCGCGCGCTACCCGTCGTTTTGCTAGGTTTGAGAGCCATGCCAGCAGAGTCGGGTTTTTCGGCATTCACTGCCGTCACAGGTGCGCAGGTGCTGTTCCCCCGCTGCGCCGTCGAGAAGGTCCCCGTCGGGACAAAGTACGTCCAAGAACTGGCAAAGCGTATGTCAGAAATAGATTTCATCACACTCTCACAGGGCTCGAACCACGCCCGCACACCACCGACGCACGTGCCACCCGATCTCATGACATGCACACACGTGTGGGTACGTGTTGACCGCGTGCGGCACTCTCTGGAGTCCCCGTACCGCGGCCCCATGCGAGTCATCAGACGCAGCCCTAAAGTGTTCACGTTGGAGCTGCCGACTGGCGCCCACGACACTGTAAGCGTCGACAGACTCAAACCGGCACACATGCCGCCACCTGCGGACACGCTTGGTCCGAGCAGTACCGAGCCTACGGCTCCGGAGCAGCAGCCGTCACCGGAGACCTCGCTCGGGCCCCTCGCCACTGGGGCGCCCGACGAGCCGACACAGACGCCGACGACTACAAGACCGTCCAGCAAGAGGACTTCAAGACCTGGAGTGACGTCTTCCGCATCGCCGGACGAGGACGACAAGCCGTCCGCGGCTGCGCCGGTGCACACCCGCAGCGGCCGCCGCGTGCACTTCCGGCCGCAACCGGACTTCCGATACTTTTAAGTGCGCCCGCGTACGTGCGTTCGAGGACGATCCTGATCGCGTGGCGCCGACAGTGAAGTGATAACTGCGTCGCGCGGTGTAGTGATTCTTGCGTCGCGCAGGACCGTGCAGTGACAATTGCGTTGCGCCGTACCGTGTAGTGATTATTGCGTCGCGCAGTGAAGTGTCGATCGCGTCGCGCACCGAGTGATGTGAAAAGTGATTGTTGTGGCTTATCGTGTATGCGCTCCGCGCTGAGGCGGTGAGTACTGTGGTAACCACGTGTGTCGCCGGCCGGCACGGGAGTTCCCGGCGCAGACCGATTCGCGCGCCGACTTGTGACGTCGCTACCCCGCCCCGGCGCTGGGGGGCGGCCCAGGACGTGTCTGTTCGTGAACTTTGTCCCATCACGATGCGACCGCGTGTCTGCAGCCTGCATTGCAGCAGTCTGCTGACCAATCCGCGCTCGATCCGTCGCCGCGTGGTCTCCGAGTGTTTCTGCGCATGTCTGGGGCCCAGCCCGCTGCGTCGGGCCGCGCGCTCCGCTCCCCCGACATTCTAGGCCGAGCTCTTGACCCGAGCAGACGCGTTACGTCTGGCTCCATTAGGCCCGTTCTGTCCGGGATTTATAACTTAGATTAGGCAGGGCATATTTGGCAAACTTGGATTTCATTCTCGTCTCTTCGTCGCTCCATTGTCTGATTCGCTGTTTTGGTTTTTGACTTCGTTTTGGTAATTTAAATATAACAACCCGCTCTTTTAATTAATTCTTTTACTTGGGGCCGTTTGGATCGAACTGATTGAATTTTTGGAACACGCACCAGGTTGATATTTTCCATTTCTGATTACCGTAAAATCCAGTCACTGATATGTGGTGAACAGCCCCACAGCACCACACCTCTTACCTACAATAAGCTATCTACCTGGGTATATTGCGATTTATTTATGTAGATTCTTTTGCGCCGGATATCCACCCCGAAAAGTCTACAGTGATAATTAACATAACAATTCTAACGAGCGGCTTTAAGTTTGCGTAAGGAGGTGCCAGTTGGTGCGATAAAATTTAACACCGTAGATAAGGGAGCAACTAAAATTGTTTGCCTTTCTACCAAGCAAGGTATTTTGGTGCAAGAGACTTATCGTGGGTTGTGCGAGCCCTGCCACATCGCACAAAGCTTCAGTTTAGATTATCTACCTATGAACATTTGAAATCATGAGTCATGCATGCTGGATTACAACAGTGGTGGCCGCTGGGAAAGTAAAATAGGTCACGTGTCATAAAGGAAACCTCAAACGCATCTCTATGTCTGGAAGTGTATGTACATAATCGGACAATAGTGTGTACCTACTATGTATTTCAGACCCCATGAGACCCTGTTTTTCGGCGATAATTTCTTCATTTTTTGTCCATTTAGCTTGAAATTTTGACATAATATATTTCAGCTCAAGCGCCAATTTTTGTCAATATGGTCTCTTAACAAAATATCTATATTTAGAGCACTTGTCGTTGGCTCGTAATGTTAATCATATTTTTCACCCGGATAGAGGCTCGCTCGCTGCCGCACCGGATTGGATAGGAGCGCTGGCCAATCACGTTACGCCGTGCTCAGCTTGACTCCGCCCACTGGCCGTGACCGCGCTGGGTCTATGGCGCTTCAGTCGGCGTCAGTACCACGGAGGGTTCGCAGCGGGACCGCATGCTTGAGACAAATTGAGTTGGCAAAGTTGTTTCGGGACGAAAGCAAAAAATATCCGTTCCAGTTCGAGGGCAGTGGTGTCCTCTTCTCATTATTTTGGTATCTAAACGTCGAACCATCTCAGGATATTCAGAATGATCAGAATCAGGGTAGGATGAATTATTAGCCTCCCCAGAACCGGCCGTAAAAGGAAAGATACTAGATAGACGAACTCTTGTGCTCCGAGCATTTATTTAAGCCAGAGTTGCACCTATCTCATCGTCAGGTTGGATCAGGTCACACCCTATCACCTATAAGATCATGCGTAAGCCTCTGCATTATCCCAAAATATTTATATATTTTGCACCGTCAATAAATGTTTCTGAAGAAGGCGCAGAAAGCAACAAAGTGGGATGAAGAGTCGCGGGCACGGCCGATTGCCTGGCGCATTGCTCCAGCGAGACGACTGTATTCGTGATTGAAGTGGTGCAGGGCGCCGGGCGGGACAGAAGGTGATTGTAACTGAACAGGATGTAGGTACCCGTACGCCTTTGCAAATATAAATGCAAAGGCGAGGGCTTCAGCTAGTGCGTTACTTATGAGTGCTATTTTTGCTCATTCGGTTAGGTTACGGCTGCAACGGCAACTGCACGGCAGCTACGTTCCATGCGATCCACCCCGGTGCGGCAGCTACTGCCTCGCCCGCACTACGCAGCCGACTGACCGGCCAAGGTCACCGCCCCGTCCGCCGGAAGGGCGGAGCTTAATGGTCACGTGTTTGTGACGTCACACCTACGCACGGATAGCCTCTACTCCACTGACGGATTTACGGAGCTGATTTTAACATTACGAGGCAACGACAAGTACCCTAAATTTTGATATTTTGTTAAACGACCATATTGACAAAAATTGGCGCTTGAGCTGAAATGTGCTTTGCGAAAATTTGAAGCCGATTGGATAAATATTAAATAAATTATCGCCAAAAAACAGGGTCTCATAGGGTCTGAAATGCATAGTAATTATACGTGCAAATTCTATATAGGTAATTCTTAATTCATAAATTCTATGCAAATAATCAGAGGTCTAAAAATGATAAAATACACGAATGTACAATGTTTAACAGAAACCTGAAATTTCCGCTTGCCCTTTGCCGATAGAGGCGTTTCGCAAACATTTTATGAAAACAGTAGGTAAGTAGATTGATACCCACTTACCGTTCAAACTAGATACTTAAACTAGGAAAAGGCGAATCGAGTTTTTGTGAGTCATTCGCTTCAGCTACGTATTTGCTTATTATTACCTATTCAAGTAGATGTCATTTATGATCACGCGAAACACTATGTAATCTTACGTGATCAAGGCCACTAAGCAAAAATCTCAATTATGTATTACATTAGGTTTAGCGGTATTTTATCGCCGTTGGATAAAGGGTTACCGTCTATTACCTTTTAAAAACTATGTAGGTTAATATTTCCATGTTATCGAAAAAAAAGAAAACGACAAGAGTCAAGAATCTTCACTGACATGCCTACATAGGTGTAGCAACGTATCTCTTTGGTGAAGGATACCTTTCACCAAAGTTTTAGATTGGTGAAGGATCCTTCACCAATCTTGAGCAATGCAGGTGAGGGTCTTCACCAATGCTAGAACGACTGGGTTCGACGGTCGATCTAATGTTAAAAAAGAAAAGCAATGCCGAATGGGATGAACAAAAAGGCTAAAACGGCAACAGGTACCCAATTACTCCATCCTTTCAGTTATGAAGTGTTATGCCCACCTTCTTCACAATTCACGCCATTTAATAAACCAGTATAACGCCTTTTGGGGCGACTAACGGAGCGAGCGAGAGGGTGAGCTTTGCACGTGCGAAATTTCGACGGGGTACCTCCAGCTGACTTGTGCACGGCACCCTACTAACCGGTCTCTAGCGATGTGCCAAATTTGAGCACAATCGGCCCAGTCGTTCTCGAGATCTGGAAGCGGCATCCTGCACGTGCGCACGTGCAAAATGGGTCCCAACTGACTTTTGCACGGCACCCTACTAACCGGTCCCTAACTGTGTACCAAATTTGAGCGCCATCGGTCCAGCCATTCTCGAGATCTGGAATCGACCCCTGCACGTGCGCACGTGCAGCAGCACCCCAACTCTGGCACATGGATATGCATTGCCTAGTGGGTGCCTACCTACAGGGTGTCCCAGAATTACCCGGACATTTATTTTCTGGCTAAAAGTACGACTGCGCTCGCTTCTAATGATATACAAGCATCATACTTTTATCAGATATCCCTTAGCTATCGAGATTGGGGACTGTGTGCTTTTGGTGGCCGGTAACGACTCGAATCAATTATTATCCAGAGTCAAGTAAGAGAAGTCCTTTTCCGTTTTCAGCTTAAGCCACTAATAGGCATCCATGGTGAATCAACTCCCGTTCTCAACTTTGTAAACGGACTTTCGGCATGGTTTTTGCTGGAGAGCTTCAGCAGCTCATCTGCAAGCAGTTAGGATTGAGCAAAGCACAATTATAGGTATCAGCTAACGAAGCCAGAGAGAGCAAGAGATAAACCTGATTGACAAGCTTGGGCTCGGCCATAAAGGGCCATACACCAGTTGTCAAACAAGGGGTTGCTTGTCATAGACAACAAACATCACCGATCTAGCTAAAAACTAGCTAAACAATAGATCAGGATCATCTACAAAACATCAGTCTACTTTGCACCACTATTTTCGACAAAATTTTGGAATTTGGGGTCCTTCGCCAGAAAAATATGCGAAAACTACGGGGAAAGCAGCGCAATTCACTATAATTCATCCCAAAAACATAACATATATAACAAAACAGTATATTGAGGCACACTTTGTGGTCTAACGAAGGTATTATGTCATTTGAACTGCCCGAAAAAGGCTTGTGTGAACGTCAGATGGCTACAACGCCCCAACAGCAGAGACGGCCAGGCACCCGTCGAAAATCAAATTGTGAGACATTTTGAGCCACCGTGCACTCATTGGGCTTGATATGATGGCCCAAAGACAACCGTTAGCACAGGGTACTACTGCGGTAATATTCTACCAGTGCGAAAACTGGATGCCGTGAACCAAATGGCCATCTGTTGGAAGCCAAAGGTTGCGCGATGTTCAGACATGGAGCTTCTCCACTCCAGATGTAAAAAACGCAGCAAAAGTGGCGTAGGCAGAAATTTTTGTTTTGGGGGATAATACCTTATGGTCTGGGAACACTTTGATGTCAAGTTTATCTTATATGATCGTATTATCCTCCGGCAAGAGGTCAAAGAAAACAGGCCTACACCCAGTTTCGGGAGACCCGTAAAACAACTGAGACCAGCAATGGCTGGCATTTTCCATCATTGTCGGCTGATCTTGTAACAAGCGTATCTATTGCATGTGCTATTTCACAGCCACCCTAGTTGACTATATAGGACGGTAAAAAGAAAAAGCGCCATCATGTTTGCCTTATTTTATACGTTAATTAACAATGTCCGGGTAATTATGGGACACCCTGTACATGCCAACTTTCAGCGCAATCGGCCAAGTAGTTACCGAGATATTGCAACAATTACAAAAGTGACACCTCTTCGTTTTGCACGTGGCACGTGCATAAGGGGTCACCCACATGCATCGGGAATAGTCCAATACTTGGTAGAAGGAATGAAGCTACCCTACAAAAATTACAGCGTGTAAATCGGTCAAGTGGTTGCTGAGATATAAGCGTCGCAGAATCGTGACCACGGCCGGCCGCTCATACTCAGAAATTTCCGTTAATCTAAGGAAAGACTACGCTCGCTTCGCTCGCTCCGTAATGATAGGTAAAGTCGAAAACTGTATTGAGGTTAGTAAACGTGTAAATGTGTCTCAGTAAATGCCGTGAATATCAAAATACATATATTGGCTTGTTTTTCCTCGTGGGAAAGTTGTAAGACTGGTCACGAAAAAAGAGCAGTGGAGCATACCTCTAGGTTCCAAAGGTATGCTTTGATAGTGGATACCTTTGGTAGGTATCCAAAGGTATGCTTGGATACCTAAAAATTCAATTTTAGGCATGTACTGAAAAGTTGGCGTTAATTAGATGATAATGGCGTGAGACATTTGCGAGAAAAAAACAGGAGTTGGCGAAATTCCCCCCCCCCCCCTCCACTGCGGTAAGGTCCTACACCTTCTCCGAAGGTTTAGGTGACTTCTCCGAGGGTTCAGGTGACATCCTTCACCAATATTTTTGGCGCTCCTACACCCATGCATGCCTATATGCTGAGGGAAATCAAAATGACAGCAATATTTATTTTTTGGCACCGTAATCTTAATGTTTGTCTTTATCCAGGAGATTTTCGTATCCCTGCAATAAATTTGCTTTCGACGCTTTCAGTAAATGTTCGAGTTACAAGCAAAAATTGAATTAAGTCATCTGTTTTGTAGTGACCATGCTAAACAACCTCCTAATATAAATTATGAAAAAACGCACAAACAAACTTTCAGCAATTTTGTAGTCATTGGAACCATAGGCGGCGGAACGGGGAGGGCACCGGGGCACCGTGCCCCCCTTTGATTTTGGCATTTTAACATTAGCCCCCCATGGGCGTTGCATGGAAAGAATGGGATCAAAAGTCGGCAGTGCCCCCTTTTAATTGAAAGTGTTCCGCCGCTACTGATTGGAATCGAATCGATGATCTACACATTTCTCTTTAAAAATCGTGCATTGTTCAATCAAGGCCAACAATTTACCAATTCCCGTCATGGCACAGCTCAGTGCGGGGACATAGCACCGAAGCCCGGGCAGACAGAAGCACAATACTGACCGCACCAGACAAACTCGTGGGATTTAACTTCGGAGCTCATTTCACATGAATCGCTCCACCTCCCCGGCCCGACGCGGGCTGGGATACTCTGACAACACAGGAAGATTCCGCCAGCGCGCTAAACTACGAGAGAGACGACCCACTTCCACCGGCCGGCACTCTCCTAAATAACCCCACTCACGGGACACGAACGCCAGGCCCGTGCCAACGGCGCCCGTCATGAAGACATCGCGTCTGGCGGCAGAGGCTCACCTGTCCGTCAGCTGACTGACACCCCTGGTGACGTCACCAGGGGGTCTGTCGGACGGCCGCCGTCTCGTCAGCCGGCTCTGGCACGTCGTAAATCACACACCTGAACGACCAGCAGACAGGCCATGGGGGACTGGGGAGTCGCACGCGCAGTGCGGGAGGAAGAGGGCAATTGACGGTGGTACGGAAGGGGAAACAGGGAGCAGCCCTGGGTCTGAATGGGGCCGGCACGGTTTCCCTCTCCCGGTGCGGAAGCGTTGTGGTTGGGTGGCTGGGGTACGGGGGAAGGGGGTCCGAGCCGTGACCCGGCCGCGTGGGAGACGCTCTCACCTGGTTTTCAGCGGCGGTCGTCCGGCCTTGGCGAGCGGCGGCCGACAGCGCTTCCTGCTGGCCCATATCCCTCCGCCCGCGCCGACCATATATGGTGCTGCCCCGAGGTGGCCTCCAAACGGCGGAGTCGGCCGCCGCGCCGCCCCAATCCCTCTCAAAGCTGAGCTCCGCGACGGTCGGCGGTCGGCCGCACACACCCAGAGGCGATATACCGAATATATTTTAAACGTAAGTCACACAGCCTTCGCAGATCATTTGCCCGAGTTAGATACCGTCGTCTGAGGCACAAACGAAGCGTTTATGGTAGGTCATCACTTACCCAGTCACGTCACAACGGATCAAGCCTGCACAAGCCAACAACCTGTCACGAGTTAAATATCTACGCAATACGAGCACATAACAAGTAGAGTCAATTATTGTCACTGTCTGCGATCCGCGGCGGGCGGGCGGGCGCGGTGCGCGCGGCCCGGGCGCGCTCCCTCCCGCGGCAGGGGCGCGCGGCTATTGGTGACGGTGAGGAGTTGATTCGCAACCGACCGGGGCCACCGGCCGCCCAATGAACGTGAAACGAGGCACTACAACGCGCCGCGCGGGCCGCGGGCCGGCGCCGGCGGCCGGCGCGCGGACGGTCCGCTCGGGGGCGGCGTCACCACGGCCAGCCGGCCTCCTGCAGAGGCTCCTCCCCCGGCGCGTCCTCCTGCTCGTCCTCGTCCTCGTCCTCCCACTCCTCGAGTCCGCGCTCCTCGGGGAAGAGGGCGCCGCTGATGAGCGCTACGTACGGACGCCACACGTAGGCGTCGGCCAGTCATAGCACGCTGCTCAGGATCTCCTTGGCGCTGGTCGACAGTACCTCGGGGAATTTGATGTCGAACGTGACGATCAGGTCGCCCCGCCGGCTCGGCTCCTTCGGGTGAGGCAGACCGCGGCCCTGCAGGCGCTTTGTCGTCTTGGGTTTGACGATTTCGCGCGTCAGGTCGAGCGGGATGCCCTCGCCCTGCAGCACGGGAATTTCGACCACCGTGCCACACAGCGCTTCCCGCAAGCTAATCTTGCACGTGTAGCGGATGTCACTGCCCTCGCGCTTGAACAGCGGGTGGGGCTTGTCGCGGATGATGAAGACGATGTCTGCCGGGATCTTGCCCTGCCCCTGGTCGCCCTCCCGCTGGAAGGTGATCCGAGTGCCGGCCTTCCATCCGGGCTTGACGTTGATGGTGAGCACCTTGTCTTCGCGACGCGACGTCACTCCGTCTGGGTTCATCACCTTGCGAGAGATTTTCATCTTCTTTGTGCAGCCGCGCGCGATGTCGTCCAGTGTGACATACAGGTCGTGCTCGACGGCCGGGTCCTGCTGCTTGGTACGCGGCTTCGACGGGCCCGTGTTGAACGACTGCGAGCGGAAGGCACCCGGCCGCGAGCCCATGCCGAAGTGCGGCAGTCCACCGTCCTCCATCTCCTCGTCAAAGAACACCCGACCGCCCAGACCACCGCCTGGGCCCATACCGGACGAAAAGAACGACTCGAAAGGGTTGTTGGTCCCGAAAAACTGTGCGAATGTGGCGCGCGGGTCTCCATGGAACGTGTATGTGAAGTTGGGCGCGCCTCCGCCGCCGCCGCCGCCGCCACCACCCATGTTACCCTTGAGGCCCTCCTCGCCGTACCTATCGTAAACGTCCTTCTTTTTCTTGTCGCTGAGCACTTCGTACGCCTCGGCGATGTCCTTGAACTTCTCCTCTGCGCCGGGTGCCTTGTTCTTGTCCGGATGGTGTTTGAGCGCCATCTTGCGATAGGCCTTGCGGATCTCCTCGTCTGTGGCGTTGCGGGCGATGCCCAGCGTTTTGTAGTAGTCCTTCCCCATGGTGGCGGAGCGTGGAGGCGGTGCCGCTGGCTACAGTGGACTCCTGCAACAGGAGAGAGCAGTGTCGGAGAACGGTAGGTGGAGCGGTCGCCCAAACAGCAGTGTCGGGGAACCATTCAGTGAAATAACGTTATAATTCCCTGTGAGCTTACGGTAGCTACAGCTCACAATCACGGTTTATTTAACGACAATGTTATCCAGGGCAATGAAGGGGGAGGGCCTGACGCCAGGGACACACGGGCCATAACAAGCTCCCACAAGAAGGTCAAGCCCCGTTCGAGTTCCATTTGTCGGTAACCACGGTCACACCGGAGACAAGTTCAAGACCACGTGCTTCGTCAAAGGCAATTATAAAAATCAAGGAATAGAAGACGCAAAAAGTGAAGATTGCAAGCTGTAAGAATGCAAAACTAAGACGACGATGAAAAAACATAACTCATTTCATTAGATAACGTAATGTTAAATTAAACCACTTCTGAGTGTTAAGCAATCAACGCACGTGTGCAAGGTCGTCAATTGCTTTCTAAGAAGCTTATCATCGCCAAACTATTTTGAAATACATATGACGAGCTGGCTCCTTAGTTGATCCATGTAGTCTTAGTGCCGATTTGGCCACTTGAGGGTCAATATCGATGATGGAATACACGCATTATCGATAGTTATAAATGGTCGGCTGTTGTATGAATTAAATGACGTGTGCATTTATCGATACATAGCATCGAAATGCCATTGCCCTTTATGGTTTCATTTCAATTGAGCAAGTGGTTTTGTATAGATAACAGTAGAATTGTTCTATTGTTATCTATGGCATTTGTAATATGTCATAACTAACTACAGCATTCTGATCGTCAACTTCCTCAATTTTTCCTCAGTTTCATCAAAGCGCCGGAATTCGACGCTTAGCCGGTAGTGAGAGCCCGGTTCAAGCCCCGGTGCGGGCGGCCACATTTAGCTCCTACGTGTAATGGCGTGCGTGTCTGTGGCAGGGGCCGCACAGAGGCCAGGTAACGTGAGTGAGCGGAGGGGGCCGTGTCCAGTCGTGAGGGCACGTTAAACGTTCGGATTAAATTCTGCCATACAACTGGAATTGCGCGATCGGGTGGTGGGGTCAGGGTCAGCACAACAAGCTATGCTTAGTGCGGGCTCTGATTCCTCAAATTCAACCATTCAACCATTCGGACTAAATTTATATAAAAAATTAGCACTAAATGGCGGAGGCTGATGAAGGTAATTTATGTTAGGGGGCACCAGCAAAAGTTATTATCACCGGATTTAGGCCACATACCCACGTAGCATAGACTTACAAGTTACATGCAAGGGCTATATCGAGCCAGAATTATTTTAAATTCGACCGATATCAATAGTCAGTTTTTCCGCCACTGCAAGATCTTGCAGTGGCGGACACAACGCTGGCGGATATTGTGATAATTACTCATAACAGTATGCGGAATCGGAGTCGGAGTCGGCCGAAGTCGGTGGGAGTCCACAGTTCTTCTCGGAGTCGGAGTAAGCATTGCATGGCTCACAGTTTTGCTGGACGCCTGTTAAGAGGGAAATTTTACATTTTTCGACCTTTACAGTACAAATTTTGTCGAAGTCAAAGCTATTCAAAGCCACATTCCTGTTAATCTTTTGAGCGTGAAAAGCAGAAGGCGGCGGCTGCGCCAGAAGCTGCTTCAATTCAGTATGCTACTATTAAGTATACTTGCAATAGCTTGAGCCCTGGCAGCGCCGCCCGCTGTGCGGAAGAACGCAAGCGCACCCGCTTCCGCTATGCCGCCCTCCGTGAGAGATATGTTTTCATTCCCTCTGCGGTTGAGACTTCTGGTGTCCTGACTCCTGGGTCCGGCGGCCACAGGTCTCATGAAGGAGCTTGGCCGTCGGCTGACGTGCCGCCCCGGAGACAAACGGGAAACAGTCTGGCTGGCACAAAGGGTTTCAATCGCTGTGGCCAGGGGGCCAGGGGCAACGCTGCCTCCGTGCTGGCCACAGCAAAACTAGCAGTGGCCGACAGACCGGGACCGTCACCGACCCCATCGTCCAGGCTGACCCTAAGCATGATCACTCTTCACTAAAGGACATGATGTGGAGTTTGCTAATGTAATAATTAAATGAGGACTTTACTCCACAAGAAATCGTTCGGGTCGGAGCTTTCGAATTGTATTACAAAGCTTCGTCAGCGTATCGTAATCAACATTTACGAATAACCTTTAATCAATATACCGATTGATGAACGAAAACCGAAGCCTCAAAATGAAAATATAGGGGTACCTATTCTAAAGTACCTATGATCGAAAATAAAATAAATATCCCTTTTATTTCCGCTAATACTTTAGAATATCCCGTGCACCGACGGGGGTCTGCGCCAACTTAGTACCGACAGGGGGGGGGGGGGGGGCGGATGACCTTGCACACCATGTGTAAAATTGATGAGAGAATAGTCGTGCCGAATTTGGAATATCTACGAAAAACCTCAGGGGGGGGGGATATCCGCCCCCCGTCGGTGCGCGTGATATAATTGTTATTATGAGACTCCAGATTTCTTTAATCAGTAAAGTAATTTTCATGAGCCTCAAACAAGCGCTTTCTCATATTGACTAGGAGCAACATTTAAAGTGACCATCCCACCTTAACATTAGTTTTGGGTTGAGATAGCCAAATTGGTGGCCATAACCTGAAATTACCGGTTTGGGCACTCACAACATCGAAAAATGCTTTAATTCGGAGATACGGAATTTCAACCTTGCAGTTTTCCGATTGTAAGGGGCTAATGCTTTGGAATGCCCCCTTAGAATTTGTGACGTCAGCGCAGATCTAACGATTTTAAATATTTTACTAAAACGCTTGGTAGCACGCGGTGGTATATGCCGCTTTGCGCGCAACAAGTGCCGTACTTTCAAATATGATAAGTCGCTAGGAACAGCGGAGATCCCAAAAAGTAAACACAAGTAAAAGTTTAATATCTTGAAAACCGGTGAATATTTTTCGATGAAATTTGGTAGATATTCGTTTTCGCTCTTACTGAACCGAGCGACATCACTTTCATGCCAATTCATTAACTTTTTTGAAAGTGGGAGGGTCCCTTTAATGTTTACTTTTATAAACTAGGCCCTAACCCCAAGGTATGACAAAAAAGACGACGGGTTTCCGTTAATCATTGCGACAGCTAGCCTGTTGTTAACCCACAATCTTTTACTTGATGCTACATCACTGCGCATTAAAATAAAAAGCCCCGTACTACACATTTTCCGTAGCTTCAGGGCGTAGTCCCGAACCATCACACCATCACACTTTCTGCAGTCTGCACCACCCACAGATCAGTAGCAATCGCAGCCTCTAGATGGCGACAGCGACAACGTCTGCACTTATACTGTACCGCAGAGCACTAGCAAACTTTACCCCTAGATGTCGCTAGTAGTGAGCGCCTGAATATAGGCTGTACCGCCGGGCAGGCTGAGTGCGGTGATATACCTACTGGCTGAGTGCGGTGATAAGGAAGGGGGGGGGGAGGGGGGACTGGGGAGGGAAAGGAAGGGGAGGGTTGAGATAACGAGATCACAGCACCATGGTTTCCAGGACCATGTTCTATATCTACAGCAATCAGGTGGCCTAAAATGGTAGGTATCAGCATAGTTAACAGTAAACACTAAACAGGCGCTGTCTATAACAACTTCGCGTTTTTAGCGGCCGTCACGCCTTGTGATTGCATCCAATACGATAATTTTCACAGTAAGAATGATTGATCCTTCCCTTTGGTGCGAACAAATGAAAATTGTAAGCGGCCACCTGCAGACGGTCGGTCTAAGCGAGCCCAGACCTTTTCCGGCAGAAGTTGAATCATTTGAGCATAACGAACATCGGATTACTTCAAAGTTTGACACGAACATGGCTGGTATGCAGGGCACTAACAAGTAACAATCGGTTGGACCGTCCACAAAGGCAGCCACAGGGTGCGCGTGACATTGAGTGGTGCCTTTTGGGACGCGAAGGCCACATTTACATGCAAACTATGCATCTAGCAATCATGAAAGTATCATCCCTCTCACTCTCTTCTGGTGGATAAGCGTTGGTACCTATATATTATACATAGCTTATAGCGGGAGGGCATTATCCGCTTTAAAGGGACTATCCCACCTTTAACATGGGGTTTTTGAGTTGAGATAGCCAAGTTTGCGGCGAGATTCCGAAACCACTATCTATCTAGGTTGCAACCCCCGCGGCCTCTTGGTGTTGAAGAAATTCGTTCCCTTCATTTGAAAATGGGCCTTGTACAAGGCCCTATCTTCAACATGGAGCGACCGTTAGTGTGACGTCACCTCGCTTAGTCATTCTGATTTAAATGGGTTTGTTCGTTGAAAAATCGCTTACTTGGTCTGAACTTTGTTGTGGTGCCTACAGAGTAAAAAGAATCAGCTTTATGACAGTAATGTGGCCTGGGGAAGGAGGTAATTTTGGGCTGTGACGTCACATATTTGAAAGTTTGTGTTTGGAATATGGGAAGCCTAAGATGTTTAATGAAAAATAAATGCCAGAACCGTGTTCCTGGTCATCCAATCTATAAAGTCGGGCACAATTTAACTGGTTTTAACAACATTTTAGAAGGTGGGATAGTCCCTTTAACAACCGTAATCACGCCTCGCGTTCTTGGAGAATTTATTCACAAGAAAACCTAGCCCCTACCTTGGTGCACTTGACTCAGAGACCAGCGGTTGACATGGGACCTTAAAAACGGGTACCTACCAGTCGTTGCGTCTCGTTCCGGCGCTTACGCTCGTTTTTCCCTCGAGGGCCGAGGCTCTAACTCGTCCTAGCTTTGAGTCAGCCTCCCCGGACCCGGTGAGTGCAGAAAGCTGATAGAACGGCAGCCACAAATGCACATATAAAGGAAGACCTGCCGAATCGAAAGATATGCAATATGGCCTCACAATGGACGTGACCATAGATGTGTACCTGTGGCCCTTTGACCACGATTTCCCTGTGTCCGTCGGTGTTGTGACTTGTGACCCACTGAGTGTCTAAACAAATAAAATAATATCATTCCAATGAAGGCTTCTGAGACGAGTAAGCCGGCTCAGCGTATAGCCACCCGCTGCTCCACCATGGGCTTCTCAGACCGGTGCGGGCCCTTCGGGAACCGGCCTGAGCTCCCGAACTCTTTCACACCGGAGCAACTCCCTTGAACTGCACCATGGGCAGATTTATGTTCGAAAACCGGCAAGTGCCCTCAGACGAGATAAGATCGTGGGCCCTGATTGTGAGACCCTCAGGCCCGCCCGTTTCAGCGCAGTCGGTGGGCCCGATGAAATACGGGGCACTTCAAGATGTTAATTGTTAGGTGGACTGAGGACTCCTACATAGTTTGAGAGCGATCACTAGCCGTTTTCAGCCATAGGCGCATCTCAAGCTGAACGGTAAGTTAATCGCAACTAGTGTCTACGGGGGTCGATCATCAGGTCACAAGTCAATCAGCTGGGCGGGGCGGCCCCAGCTAAGCTCGGAGCCCAGGCCCGCCCACTCGCCGCCCGCAGGTGTTCGATGCCGGGCAGCAGCCGACAGGCACAGCACACGGACACAGCTGCCTCGAACACCGCAGCAATGGCGGACAACGTACCTGCTGTGAAAATCCAAATCACATGGGTCACTTCGGCCGTATCACGCCGGCTCTCCGTTTCGCGGCGCGACACCGACCCCGCCACGGACCTCCCATTCACTGAGCGAGCCGCCGGCGCCCGTTCCGCGGAGCGACACTCGCGCCGGGCACTCACCCCATATATGGAGGCAGTGACGCAAGCACGAGCCAAGAACCTGTTTGGCGGACGGGTATTCGTCGATGACGTGATGTGGGCTGGCCTTGGCGAGCTGCGTCGGCGGACCAGCTCGCGACATCTGCCGTCTGCTCTGAAAGGTGTAGTTCGTTTTTCACTCACCAGGAAATCATGAGCCAGCTGGATGCTTTTTCTCTTTTTCGGGGAGCCTCAGGTCCGGCCGGCGCCATCGTGAAGCGGTCTCACTCGGCCGCGTTACTTTCCGTGGTGGTCTCCCTGCGGCCGGTCATCCTTCAAAATGTTGGGTCGGGTCTGCAACTCGGCCATCAGGGCGGCCAAGCCCGCCTCGGCCATCCAGAAGCAGGTCCTGCCTGCTCTGTACCACTCTGGTGAGTTTTATTTGCGTGTAATTGACTTTTTTCGACTTGTTTGCTGGCGTCTGTTCCTGCCCGCCGGCCCACGCCGCCGCCGGTGTATTCATCAGTGATTTCTCCACAATGTATGGGTTTTTGGTTCATTTGAAATGGTGATGCAGCTTCTATTGTATTCATTGTCTTATGTTGCTACTTGCTGGCGTGATAGTCATTCTGCAGTTGACATGGCTCAATTTTTATGCTCAGTTCTAAGCCCTTAGACTTGCATACTATTAAAACTGGTAGTGCTGGAATTTTAGTAATTTAATGCCATTGACCTGTGGTAAATAAATGTACTTTTATGAGGTTAAATATGAGCTTTTGTTGAGAACAGAAACTCTGCGTAATCATTGGCTTTTGGTGTGCTTCGTGTTCCGATTGTTTTCATTAGGTACCCACTGACAAGTCAGAGCCCTGTTCAAGTGCTCTGCGGCCGCCGCGGCTCCCGCGGCCGGGAGGCGGAGCCTAATTTCGGTTAGGTTGAACACCCTCGCGGCTGCGGCCGCTGCGGCCGGCGACGAGAATGGCACGGTTGTTTTGAAAGGAGATGCTGATCAAAATTTTGTGTGTAATGGCTTTATAATGGCTTTATTACTTCAATTACTACCTTTTTGAAGCAAGTATTCCTTAACAACATGATAAAATCAACCGAAACAAAGAGCGAAATCCACAATGTTTTGTCTCACGCGCGCAGTTTATGTCGAAGTTTCCCTGCGGTCGCTCCCGAGCGACCGCGGGAGCCGCAGGAAGAGCTACGCATTACCCAGAATGCTGCTCTCGCCTGATTGGCCGCCAGCTAAGCTCCGCCTTTTTGACCGCGGGAGCCGCGGCGGCCGCAGACACTTGAACAGGGCCCAGGCCCAGCCAAGTAATTTATATTAAGTGTACTAGATGATTGTCTTTACATGACATATAATAAGATACTTTTTAAGCATTTAAAAAAAAAACTTTATTTGTATTATGCTTCCTATTTTAGTGTTTTAGATATATTGAGATAGGTATTTAATGCTAATATTCATTGATAGGTTGCCTATGATTCACTTCTCAAAATAGATCCTGAACCCTTGCCCCTAGTTATTTGATAAGCTCCATCATGGTACCTGTTAACAGTGATACCAAGAAAAAATTAAACATCATGCTGATGAAAAATATAGTTCCTACCTCAACCTGTTTTTTCTCTGTCCTTCTTGGAACACTTAATGTAATAGAAAGAAGAAGCAAGGAAAATTGAATCATGACAAGAGGCTATTAGCTTTGCAGCAGTTACATTCTTATGCATTTTGAGTACCTACCTACCTAATTAAAATTCAGTGAATGCATTAGTTAGTTTTCTCTCTGCATTTTGAGATTTTATGTTCATGAGCATATTGGTCTGAAATCAAGCCATTTCAGCTCTAGCAATATTTCAGTCTATGTTAGAGAAATGCTGCCTGATTGGATTTCAGCCCACTGTAGATAATCTCATCAGACCAGGCCTAAGGAGATAAGAGTTGGTGGTAAGTTGTGGAAATATGCATCTCACTTTAATTACTGTTCTTGCTGCTGAGATGAGATAGGATGAGCTAAGCTAGGATCTCATGATGCTCATTTCTTATATTTAGACATAACTGGGAATTTATGTCTAAGGAAATGCCAGTTTTCTAACAGTGTTAGGTTATAGATGCTAGGTACCTTTCCAGGAATTATATGAAGAGGAATGCTAGGAATCATTGTTACCTACCTACTATTGTTGATTTGTATCTCTAATACCTACTTGTTTTTACAATGCCTCACATGGGATTCATCTTATACATTTTAACAAGTTACTCACCCTCAATTATATCAGCATGTAGTGTCTATGATAATGTGATCCATCTATGATTGCAGATTTTTTTTTGCCCAGCCTGCCTAGTCATTTCTGTTCATTTAGCTCATTTGTATTGCTCATGTATGTTGCACCAGTTCCTGACTGGTTGCCAGAGTTCCTGTATTTATTTGGTTGTTCCAACTCCACCCAACTCTCCCATTTTGCATGCAACTGTTTAAACTGTGCCACCCCCCACCAGCGTCCCCCAGTCCCCACACCCTCAGCCACAAGGGCTCCTAGCACCCCTCAGTTTAGTCGCAAGGGAAGACCCCAACTTCATCAGCCTCCCTCATTTGCTAGGGATGAAGCTGTAGTTTACACTCAGCTGTCAGGATGAGCTTCCTAGCTCTTTCCCTTGGTCACCAGGGCCTAAAGTTTGACCCCTCCCCTCAGCTGCCAAAGCAAACCCTCTAACTCCCCTCAGCCAATTAGGCAGGCCCCTGGCTCCTCAGCTGCCAGGGGGGTCCCTAGTTCCCCTTCAGTCACCAGGGCAGACCCATAACTCCCCTCGCTGCCAGGGCAAATCCCCTAACTCCCCCAGCCCACCCCCAGTCACTAGGGCCAATGCTCTAACTCCTCCTCAGGTGCCAGGTTGAGCCACCAAGTTTGCTCCCTCAGTCACCAAGGCAGACCCCTTATTCTCCTCAGCTGCCAGGGTGGGACAGCTCCCTCTTGTCCTACCCTGCCAGCGGGGAAGGTCCTCCAACTCCCTCCCTTTATCACCAGGAAAGACCCCCCAACTCCCTCCCCCTTTACCGCCAAGGAAGACACCCTAACCTCAGCTCCCTCATCACCATGCCACTAAAGCAGCTCCCCCACCCTTTCTATCCCTAATCGGATTCTTTACATATCTTGAAACACCATCTCCTCCATTAACATTGCACACCCTAGCGCCATCCTCTGCTCTGTTACCAAGACAGATCGCCTAGCTCCCCCATCAGCCACCAGCACAGACCCTTCACTCCCTCCCCTCACGCCACCAGGTCGCACCGACAATGCTCCGGCGGCCGCCGCGCCCGCCGCCGCCGCCAGCTCGACCGGCCAGATCACGGCCGTCATTGGTGCCGTGGTGGATGTGCAGTTCGACGGCGAGCTGCCGCCCATCCTCAACGCCCTGGAGGTGAAGAACCGCGAGCCGCGCCTCATCCTCGAGGTGGCACAGCATCTCGGTAAGGGCACGGGGCGCGGAGTCTTGTCTGTGAGGTGTCAGATCTACAGGCTGACTGACTTTGGAAATGACTGCTTTGAGTAGGCTAGTTTTAGGTGATGGCTGCTGGGAAAGTTTGAGCTGATGATTTCTATCTAAGTTTTAGGTCTCAATGTGGTGTATCACCAAGCTGGTGTAACATCGAAGCTTCAATACAGATCTTAGATAGCTATTGGATATACGCATGGACATTTTAATGTTTATCTGCTGCCTCCAAGCTTACCACAGGCCGTTGTCATTTAGATGGTCTGTATAGAAAGTGAGGCTATATCAATGCTAAACTCAGTCTCTGCTGACGTTTACCGTGATGTCTGCAGTTCCCGTGGATGCGACAATGTGGATGCGACATCCCGTGGATGCGACATCCCGTGGATGCGACAATGTGCAGCTTGATTTTCATTCGCTTTTAATTTGTGAATATCTTTCTGTAAGGTTAAACTGATAGTAACTCACCCTGTTGATCTGTTAATAGTTTTTCTCCCATAAGCACAAGTATCCCCGTTGTTTTTGCATCTTCGTGTCCCCCTTCCGCTGACTGTCGCCGGTGCCGCACCCCAGGTGAGAACACGGTGCGCACCATCGCCATGGACGGCACAGAGGGTCTGGTGCGTGGCCAGAAGGTTACCGACACCAACTCGCCCATCAAGATCCCCGTCGGCCCCGAGACGCTCGGCCGCATCATCAACGTCATCGGTACGGAACGGGATCAGCTGGAGGCGGGACTGGGAGATCAGGGGTGGTGGAACTGGACATAAGATGGAATAGATGAGTAGAGGCTTGTGTAGTATGCTGGGCTATCAGGTTTGTGTTTAAGAATTGTCGAAGGAACTGAAGCCCTGCTGTCCCTATGCATTTTTTATGATAAAGATAAACTGTATTTTGTAACTGTAAGATAAGATAATAAACTGTAAAGATAAACGGTAAACTGTATTTTATATAGGTAGTTTTCTGTTATACATGACTTCACGTTTGGGTTTCTTGAGCAAAGCTTGGTATAGCTGAGCTGGTTCCATATACGATAACACACTTTACCTCTTCGAACTGGAATCTGATATGTTCGGGCCATACCTAAGTCATTCTCCTCTGACCTGACCGTGACCTGACCGTGACCGTGACCGTGACCGTGACCGTGACCGTGACCTGGGCAGGTGAGCCAATCGACGAGCGGGGCCCGGTGCCGACGGACAAGCGGGCCGCCATCCACGCCGAGGCGCCCGACTTTGTCGACATGAGCGTCTCGCAGGAGATCCTCGTCACCGGCATCAAGGTGGTCGACCTGCTGGCCCCCTACGCCAAGGGAGGCAAGATCGGTACGTGGACGCACGCGTCTGGTGGCGAGTGAAGAGTTTTTGTAGGATGTGATCAGGCATCTCGCTCGTTGCTTCTTGGGGTTGGATGCTTGTATGTAAGTTGGATGCTCAGTCGGCAATTATTTTCGTAGCTATTTTCCAAGTAGCCCTTCTCAGTGCTCTTAAATCTTTTCAAACGTGAGTTATTGATGCCTAGACTGTGAAATGTAGATCGAAGCCGCGGAATGTCAACGATGTGCTATTTCTGAGCTGTCTGGGCTCGTCTGACAGCAGTGCTGAAGTCACGGTCTTCCGAGACATAGCACTGCTGCTTCACGAAAACTTCGGCTTATATTGCCTCCAAGCTTACCACAGACTGTTGTGATTTAGATGGTCTGTACAGAAAGTGAGGCTATAACAATGCTAAACTCAGTCTCTGCTGGCGTTTACCGTGATGTCCGCAGTTCCCGTGGATGCGACAATGGTGCAGCTTGGCAATGCTGTTACCGCTCTGCCGTACAAAGGAAATAGAGCGCAAGTGCATTTTTTGCCATTTCCAGATTTTTTCACTGTCATATGAGTCGGAACGGTGTCCACCTATGTTTTGAACGGCGTGGTCCTATATCTAACGATAGGACCAAAATATTTATTTTTTAAATTTTCCAAAAAGCACAAGTGCGAAACCAGTCAATGCTGCAAGGCAAAAAGAACGTAAGTACCGTGAAGTCTATTAAAAAAGCGCAAATCCAGTCTCCTGGCATTTAATTCAAAAGATAAAAAGCGTAAGTGCACACATGCGGTTTTTTGCCGTTGAGAATCCGGTTTGAAATGCGATGAAGTAAAGCGCGCTTGTACGTACTTGCGCTTTTTTTCCGTGGGGTTACCGTTTATAAAGACAACTTGCGGTTTATTTAAGGGGATCTTCGGAAAGGAAGTGCCAAATACAAGCGCGTGCGCCGCGGCGCCGGCGGCAACTTTAAAGGCGGCGTGATTTAATTTTGTAGTGAGGCGGCTTCAAAAAGACTGTGCGTGTGCGTAGATAACTACCTAACGTGAGGATAAAAAAGTGTCCGGAGTGTCTGTAGATAGTCATGGTATAGTTAATTTTCTGTTCCGAAGAGAAAATGGTGCGTAAGCGGAAGACAATCGACAATTTGGACTGCCGAACGGTACGAGGGCGCCTTCATGTTCGTGTACAGTGGGACGACACAAGCCAAGGCGACAGCCATTACGTGCCTGTCAGTACATTAAAATGTGACTCTACGCCACTTGTACCGGGAGCCCAAGTGCAAATGCGACACAGTAAGGGGAGACTGTGGAAAGGAAGGCTCGCTTGCAGCGCGCGATACATGGCCGCCTCTTCTTTGGTGTCAGGTAAGTGCAAACAGCCATTGCTAGATTTTCCCCCAATGTTACCTGTAGGCTGTAACGACTTGATTGTTTGATAATACCAGTCAAGCAAGAAGCTGTCCCTGCTATTATAATGCCCATTTTGAGACAGACTGAACAGCGATACGCGTCACGAGTACAAAAGACGTTTCTAATGTAATCTACAATCACCTCCCCCTCGAGAATCAAAAGCGTGGTGGCACTACTGTCTACAGTCTAAGACTACTTGAAAAAATCAATGTTTAATAGCATTTAAAATTATAGAACTTCTTCACACAGCTATACTGGCTCAAATATGATTGCCTGGTGCCTACAGCATATCACAAATTTTATTTTCCCCTTTCCTATTTCGTAATGAAATTCTATAATACATTACAGTGCATTGGAATAGAGGGTTCGACGGAATAACATCGTTTCGATATGTGTTCTATTTTACCGCAGTAAATCATTACCCAGATGCACATCATTGACACCCCTTTGTCCCGATTCCTTTCTCACCCACTAGTTGCGACGGATGAGACCACACTCTCGGAAACGGATGCCGGTAATGTCGCCGGCGGCGGCACTCATTCGGCGCCGGCTCCAGCCTCGACTTCGGTGGAGGGGACGGAGGACCGGGCCGGCTCAGGACCGCCGCTGGACCTCCGGCCCCCGCCGGCTCCAGCCTCGACTTCGGTGGAGGGGACGGAGGACCGGGCCGGCTCAGGACCGCCGCTGGACCTCCAGGGCCCGCCGGGTCCAGCCCTGGCTTCGATGGAGGGGACGGAGGACCGGGCCGGCTCAGGACCGCCGCTGGACCTCCGGCCCCCGCCGGCTCCAGCCTCGACTTCGGTGGAGGGGACGGAGGACCGGGCCGGCTCAGGACCGCCGCTGGACCTCCGGCCCCCGCCGGCTCCAGCCTTGACTTCAGTGGAGGGAACGGAGGACCGGGCCGGCTCAGGGCCGCCGCTGGACCTCCAGGGCCCGCCGGGTCCAGCCTTGGCTTCTATGGAGGGGACGGAGGACCGGGCCGGCTCAGGACCGCCGCTGGACCTCCGGCCCCCGCCGGCTCCAGCCTCGACTTCGGTGGAGGGGACGGAGGACCGGGCCGGCTCAGGACCGCCGCTGGACCTCCGGCCCCCGCCGGCTCCAGCCTCGACTTCGGTGGAGGGGACGGAGGACCGGGCCGGCTCAGGACCGCCGCTGGACCTCCGGCCCCCGCCGGCTCCTAGAACTAGATTATAGCTTCGGCAGTATTCCTTTGATGTCGATTTCCAACGGCAGTCTAAGCAATCTCGAGGAAATCGACGCCGATAATCTGACGTTTCCTGTCGAGGGGGACTTGTCATCAGACATCAGACGGGCCATCTTGCTGGGCGAGCAGTGCGATGCTGCCGATGCTACTCTGCTCGGTCTAGACACAGCAAGCCGTCCTGGCGACAGCGATGTACAGCAGCCAGAGACAGAGCCGTCTCCAGCTTTGACTGACACTGAGGAACGGCGCTCGACTGACCAAAGGTCTGCGTCGAAACATTCCTTAAGACCGGTGCCAGTGACATGCGGCGCTAGTAAGTGTCGGCAGAAGTGCACCGAAAAGATATCGAACACTCAGCGACAAAAAATAAACGCCCGGGTGAACCGCATGTCGTGGGAAACGCGTCGCCAGTGGTACCGGTGCTACGTTAAGAAGAAGGAGGTGAACAGCAAGCGGAACTTCAAGGGCCTGGGGCATGCCAAACACCGGACACTCGTCTGGACGCTGCCGGATGACAACGATCAGCCGGTGACAGTGTGCAAGCCTTACTTCCTTGCAACTGTCGGCTTGAAAGCCAATAACGACCAAGCCGTAAGGAACTCACTGGACAGCGATGACAAAGACGGACGGGGAAGCGGTGTGCCAGCAAACAAGATTGATGCGAGTGTCATTCAAAATCACTTACAGGAATACCGGCCTTGCAAACACCACTACCGCTACAGTCATGCTCCCCACCGGTTGTATCTCCCGGCAGACATCACAGCTACGGCCATGCACCGAGACTTTGTGGAAAAGAACGGGCCAATCAGCTTTGAAAGGTACCGAAAAGAAATTAAACGGATGAACATAAGCTTTACAAAGCTTGGAAATGAAGAGTGCGAGACTTGCGAGCGACAGTTACAGCATGGAAGAGCAGCACACGGAGCCGCAGAACGAGACGGTTTTGTCAACGTCGACGGATGTGACGAGTGTCATGAGCACAGCGAGCACCTGCTGAGAGCAAGCCAGGCCAGATCCGAGTACAGAAGAGAGGCCGACAGAAACTGGTCAGAAGATGAGATCGTCTGCAGTGCAGATATGATGAAGGTGACCTTGATCCCAATCCTTCCACACAAGACCGTTTTCTTCACACCCCGCCTCGTAGTGTTTAATGAGACATTTGCGACACTGAAAGACAAGGGGACAAAGCGATCGATGAAGTCACTTGCGGTGCTCTGGCACGAGGCCACGGCAGGGAGAGATGGCGACGAAGTGGCGGCAGCATTCTGGCGTTTCCTGTCTGAACATCGAGACAAAAAAGAGATCACCATTTTCACCGACAACTGCCTAGCCCAAAACAAGTCATGGATTCTGGCGTCGGTGCTGATGAATTTCGTGCACCAGCCTACCAACGCTGTCCAGAAGGTGACCCTGAAATATCTGGAGAAAGGGCACACCTCGATGAGTGCGGACGCCTCGCACCAGCTGGTGCAAAGAAGGCTGGGGAAATGTAAAGTGTCCGACTTTCACGACTTTCGACAGGTGGTGGAGGAGACGGGAATAAAGACGCACACGATGTCCCACGAGGATTTCTTCGAGTTCCAGTCTGGAGTCTGACAAAAGAAACTGGCCCTGCTAGGAAAGGAGGGTCTCCGTCCGTACCTAAAGGACGTGAGGTGCCTGCAAGTCCGCAGGCACAGTGAGGACATCTTCTTGAAGAAGTCACACCTTGAGCGGCAGTGGAAGGCTTTCAGCCTCATGAAAGCCACGTTCGACCCCACGTGTGAGCCAGTGCGTCGCATCAGACCGCGTGGCATCAACAAGACGAAGATCGACACCATCGTAAACAACCTGCTTCCACTGATGCCGGGGCACAAGCACGGCTTCTGGCTAGAGCTGCAGAGCCGTGGCAGCGCTGGCGTACGGGACCTCACTGGCTGAGAGACCCTCTCATACCGAAGGTTCGCGACGAGGGTCTTCGGAAGAGATGGCATATGCTAGGGAGCACGTTGGCGATGAGGCAGGTCAAATGCAGTGATGAAATAGCCGACCTCCCCTTGGTGACTTGTGATTATCACATGATGGCTTTTATTAAGCCTTATCGTTTCGCGTACTCTTGCTTCGTACTTGACCTTGGGCAATAGACGTCCATATGATTTGTGAATGACTTCTTTGTTTTATGGCCGTGAACAGAAGAGGCGATTATCATAATCTATCTTACTGAACACCAAAATAAGATTTGCAACCAAGAAGGCAGACAAACCTTCTAGGTAGACCTTGTAAAATGGTACCGTAAAATGATTGAAATGACTGATCATTTTAACTACCTAGTCAGGTAGGTAAATGTGTCAACTGACAACATCATTTAAGGAAGGGGGAGAACAACACAAAGGTGACCAGCACTAATCAACTAGTCGTAAAGACACACATTGAAGTTTCTGTATCACATGCGTCCCTCATGCTGTAATTAGAAGGAAAGCCAATCAGATAAAGTATACATCAAAACCAAATCAAAATGGCATTCCTTTCATCTTTATTTGCGGTCATTGATAGTTGATAATAGACGCGCTTTTCCCACGTAAATAAAGCGCAAGTCGTGTACTTGCGGTTTTTGCTTCGCGCACTTGCGTACTTGCGCTTTATTTATTCGCCATCATTGTACTTGCGTTTCTTTTGCGTTGCATTGCCGATGTATTTCACGTCAAAAGTAAACGGAAGAAAACCTTTTACGATTTCTTAGGAAATGCAATGCACAGTTCATCTGGAAAAGTACACAGTGCATTTGGCCTAATAGTAAGGAGCATGATGATATAAATTTCGAGACCGTAACTTGACCTAGTGACATTCTATGGCAGCAAACAGGAAAATCGCTCCCCTGAAAAACATATGATTTGCACTTGCGCTTTATTTCCTTTGTACGGCAGCCGGCTGATGGCGACTCAAATGTTCCATCATTTCTGACTGTTGTATCCATCTGACACTTGGGTTCGCCCGCGCCCACAGGCCTGTTCGGCGGTGCCGGTGTCGGCAAGACCGTACTGATCATGGAGCTGATCAACAACGTGGCCAAGGCGCATGGCGGCTACTCCGTGTTCGCCGGCGTCGGCGAGCGTACCCGTGAGGGTAACGATCTGTACCACGAGATGATCGAGGGCGGCGTCATCAGCCTCACCGACAAGACCTCCAAGGTAGGCGCGGCCCGCGCGGCAGAGAGACAGCCGGAGCGCCCCCGAGCTTACCACAGGCCGCCTGTTCTGTGGGTGGACTGTACAGAAAGTGGGGCCAGAGCAGAGCTAAACTCAGTCTTTGTCGATGTTGATTGTGATATCGGCGATTCCCGTTGATGCGACAGTTTGTTGGATTTTAAAGCCGTGTTGATGCGGCTGAATGCATGAAGAGATATTGGATAAAGTAGGCAGTGCAATAGAACTTCAGATGGGGTCTATCTATAACCGTGCTATCATAGTTCGTGCTATCATGTCAATCTGTTATCTTGTGCTTGACTGTTTTCAACCTGATCCAGCTGTGCCTAGATGGCGCTATTGACCGCCTGTCTCCCGCCTCTGTCGACAGGTGGCGCTGGTGTACGGCCAGATGAACGAGCCGCCGGGCGCTCGTGCCCGTGTCGCCCTGACCGGCCTCACCGTGGCCGAGTACTTCCGCGACCAGGAGGGACAGGACGTGCTGCTCTTCATCGACAACATCTTCCGCTTCACACAGGCCGGCTCGGAGGTGTCGGCCCTGCTGGGCCGCATCCCATCCGCCGTCGGCTACCAGCCCACCCTGGCCACCGACATGGGCAGCATGCAGGAGCGCATCACTACCACCAAGAAGGGCTCCATCACCTCCGTACAGGCCATCTACGTGCCGGCCGACGATCTGACGGACCCGGCGCCGGCCACCACGTTCGCCCATCTGGACGCCACCACCGTGCTGTCGCGCGCCATCGCCGAGCTGGGTATCTACCCGGCCGTCGACCCGCTCGACTCAATCTCGCGTATCATGGACCCGAACGTGATCGGCGAGCGCCACTACAGCGTGGCCCGTGGCGTGCAGAAGATCCTGCAGGACCACAAGTCGCTGCAGGACATCATCGCCATCCTGGGTATGGACGAACTCAGTGAGGAGGATAAGCTGATCGTGTCGCGCGCGCGCAAGATCCAGCGCTTCCTGTCGCAGCCCTTCCAGGTTGCCGAGGTGTTCACTGGTGAGTGGATGTGGAGGGATTGACTGGAGTAGGGCCAGATTTTGGGGTGGGATGCGTAGCTTTTGGCAGGGAGTTGTTATTGCCTTGTTTGTTTTCTTCATCCGGAATTGCTGTGATTATTTACGATTAGCTTAATCTCTGGAGAAGAGGCGGTAACCCAACACATTTCTATAAATCTGCTTTGTGTTAGGACCAAGTTTTTGACGCTCGCCCCGGTTCCTTTCGTCCAGGTTTCGCCGGCAAGTTCGTCTCTCTGGAGCAGACGATCGACGGCTTCTCGCAGATCCTGGCCGGCAAGTACGACCACCTTCCAGAGGCCGCCTTCTACATGGTCGGCCACATCGAGGAGGTGGTCGAAAAGGCCGAGATGCTGGCCGAGCAGGCCGGCGCTTAGAGTGACTGTGCGCGGTGAGCCTGGGCGCGGCGGGGCGCGCGCGGCCGTCACCCGCAGCCCGCCCGCCGCCGGCCGCGCCGCGCCGAACCACGTGTAGTAGCGACACTGAGCGGAGACCAGGCGCCCAAATACATACGCCCACGTCTCCGTGAAGCAGCTGTTTGGTGTTGGGAACAGCGGAGGGGAGGGGGCGCCGGCTCAAACCGGGGTGGGACGTGTGATGTGCCAGAGATTGGGATGGATTCCGGGTGCGATCATTGTAGGTGAACTATAGTAGGCGCGATGCGCTCAACTGTTGTGAACGAATGATGTCCATTGATCGAATCGAGAGCTGCTCATGAAATGTATTACGGACATAAAATCACCAAACAACTCGCCTTTGGACGTTCTGAAGTAAGCGGTGGGCTCTTTACAATAACGTGCTACAAAGTTACGAATTATCAGTAAGCCCCCACCCCACCCCCGTAAATCGGAGTAAATCAGGCGAGGGTTCCTCCGGAACCAGAAATGCACATAGCACAGTGCCAACAACCGGTGCTATGTTGGCGCCGCCGCCAGGCCCTAGTGAATAGTGGCTCTGGCTCGTAGCACCAGCAGACGCGACTGCTCCGCGTCGCAGTCTAGCCGCCTTAGGAGCCAACAGGGGGCTGTGCTGGTCCCTGGGGCGTCAGTCTGCTGAAGAACCGCTGCTGTTTGTGATATTGTAGGCGAATAGTCTCGCCTTGGCAGGCCAGGATTGCGGGCGGACGGCAGCCAACAGAGGCTGTTCCCTGATGGCAGGGTGTGCGGCAGGCCTCAAAGTCGGAGCACGGCTGGGTGGGCGGGGTGTGTCGCTATTGGGGAACGGCCCGGGCGTGCCCATACCAGTTTTTCGCCCGTGACCAGTGCCATCTTTAGTAGGGTGACGACCGATTGTTCGGGTGATTGGAAGGGAAAGTGGAACTGGAAATGGAGCACAAAAGCTACTGAGGAAGGAAGCGAATGCAGACGCTATTCCAAGAATGGCAACAATACGTTCTGTTTGAGAGTTCTCGTGGGGTTGTGTATTCCCATGGCGCTTACTTTCTCTTCCGTCCATTTGCGCATAATTCGAGTTCGATAAGCGTAGCTCAGCCGTCATGATATTCGGTATAATTAGGTATAGCGAAGTTTTCAAAGTGAAAATGCATTCAATTTCAACCGTCAACATGTCTGTGCGAAAACTCGGGATGACAGTCCCCAGAATTTCGCCAATAATTGCCCGATTGAAAGGCCGGTCGTTCCCAGGGTGTTACAATAGCGACTTTACTGTCCTGCCGCGTGTAGGTAAGCGGGCGACCGGAATCTTTTGATAGACCGCCGCCCGTGTCCAGGCCGTTACTAGTTTTCAACAAGGGTGCACGTAAGTCAGTCTCGTAAATCATAACTTTATACCCCGCATGTGCGACTGGTAGTGGAGTTGCTGCGTTCATCGAGGTGACACTTCCTCAGTTTTTATCCTGTCGGCCGCCAGGGGCACTGCGGTGCAGCCTACCTGCAGGCGCTTGTTACTAACGCCATCTATGGACACAAACTTAAACTATCATAGTATTCTACGGTGATAGGTAGAACGCGGCGCACCCGTTCTATGACGTTAGATAATTGAGACGAATCTCTTCTCGACGGATATCTCCTATCGTAGTATATCGCCTTCGAGCACAACTAACACATTTTCCATAGGTTCTTATTGCAATTAAAGGTATCGAGTATCTGATGATGAGTATCGAGCTTGTGAGGAACACAAAATATCATGCCGTAAATATTGTGCGCCAGTAAAAGCCACAGTGCACTGTATAGAGCCTATGAGGACTAGGAGCCACAGTCCACAGCGTGGAGGCGTCGGTTAACAGAGTCTCGGTCTGCGACTGACCCGGATCAGAGGTGGCAAAACAGCTCCTATCGGAACGGAGCTGCGACCACTTTTTACGTCTGTAAAAACTCGGATGATCGCTGCCGCTCGCCATACCGTAGCCGGATACGAATCCTTTGAGTCCGATCCCCGAGGGTTAGTTGTGTGTTTTACGAGCTCGCAAATTATGCTGAGGCCTGGACTTCATCGCAGGCGAACGATTGGTCTTAGGACGTATTGGATGCCTATAACGGCATGGGTATGTGCGTTTCTTGAGGACATAATCAACATTGCTGTCTCAACAAAACCGTCTTAGGAGTTATCCATAATCTTTAGTGAATATCTAGGCAAAAACCATGTGCATTGTCGGATCTGTAATCCATACAACATGAAAGTGCTCGATATACCGGGTGGCCCAAAAAAAACGTTCCGAACTTTGGAGGCCCATATCTCAAATTCGAGTGCAAATAACGAGCCAAAATTTTCATCAAGGTAGCGTCACTTCTTTGCGCATTGGTATGCCAAATTATAACACTGTAACATCATTTTCAAGCCAGCAATCTTATGTTGAATTAAGTAACACGTTTTTGCTTTTTTTGCCGATGTTGAACGGCAGTAATGATTGGCTTAGACGTACCATGTTAGACAAAAGAATGAAAAAATAGAACACGTGAATGAAACCAGAACGTGTGTTGTTATTTTAAATATTTTTGTCCCACTTATGTGCCAAATATTCAAATACTGAGCCAAAATAGTGTTAATGGATGCCATTTGTTTTAACAAGTCCTGTTTCGAGCAGGAGTGGCACGGTGCATGGGCTACTGCTGATCGCCCTCCCTTCAAGAAGATCAACTAGTTACCGACCGAATAAGGAAAAAAGCTAGAGGGAATGTGTCACACTGAGGCCTGAACCATCAACGAGACTAGTTGCCAGTAGCAGTCATGGCTGCAGGCCGTGGTGCCGAGATGGAAGTGGCCCGTTCACTCATATTTTTTAGTAAAAATCTGAGCAAAAAAGTAATTTTTACATGGCATGCTAGAAACACGAACCATTTAAAAAGTAATTGGCCGAATAACATAAAAATCATACCATTTACTGAAAATGTATGCCGCATTGACTATTGGAAGTTTCAATGTTGTATCTTTATCACTTTCTGAGAAATATTGATTTAAAGTTGGGAACGTTTTTTCTGGGACACCCGGTATGTACATACGATCCCGTCGAATCCGAGATAGAAATCCGTGAGATCCCAAATCCATTTCTCAGATCTGTGCGTATGTCGGCGTCTATGATTAAATTGTCGTTATTTTACATCAACATATGGTCACTACTCACTATGTTTTTTTTTCGAAACTAATACCGACTCGTTGCTAAATGGCACTGTCGATAAACTTCTATAAAACACAAATGTAGCTTTTCAGTTTTCAGTGTCATGAGCATACAACATTCTACAAGAAACACATTTGAACGAGAGCATTTTGGTCAAGCGTACCTAACCACACAACTTCCAAATCCTAAACTGAACGATACATAAATGTTCATCAATGAATAAGTTACACAACTGCATCAACAAAACATAATTACAACATAACAATGATTATTTGAAGCGCAGCATTATGATGGCGATGTCTTCCATATATTGCATAACATTCTGCTCTCCTTTACATTCATGGAACGAATTAACGCGAGCTGCGTGAGTGCACTTCCGAGAATGTCTCTCGCGAGCCAATCACGCTGGGTGGTCAATGGTCATTAGCCATCATCCGACATCCAGTAACCCAGGTGTATGTCTAGTCATCTAGGGGTATGTGACCCATCATTCGGGTCAGTGCTTTACTAAATGTGGTCGGTAGTCTGGACTGAAGACAGACCGCTTCTCTTCTGGCACTAGTAGAAGCTCTTCTACCGATACTGACTGGCAGCTGCCTGGATAATATGCAGCAGAACAAACTGCTCCTCTTGGCTTCTAGCACTGGTAGAAGCTCTTCTACCGATACTGACTGGCAGCTGCCTGGATCTGGTACAGAATAGGCAGCAGAACAATCTGCTCCTCTTGACTTCTAGCACTGGTAGAAGCTCTTCTACCGATACTGACTGGCAGCTGCCTGGATCTGGTACAGAATAGGCAGCCTAACAAACTGCTCCTCTTGACTTCTGGCACTGGTAGAAGCTCTTCTACCGATACTGACTGGCAGCTGCCTGGATCTGGTACAGAATAGGCAGCTGGGGGTCCGATGGCCTGCAAAACATAAGGCGCGTTGCTATAGGAAAAACCATTTATGCGAGTTTACACAAACGTTATATGTATTAGCCTTACTTTTAGTCTATTAAGATATTGACACTTACGATACAGAGCGGCCATCGATCAATTGCGTTTATAATCCTTATTTTTAGCAGCTATGCGCAAGCCTATACGTTCGCAATAACAATTTCTATGTGACTTCATGGTCTCTTCATTTAAAATGACGATATCGGATCGGAGATTACAACATTATGAGTTACGGCTCACAACTATTTCACTCACCCGCCGAAGAATCCTCCGGAAGGGATAGGTCCTACGATGCCGCCGCCGCCACCTCCTCCTCCGCCTCCCACGGCGGCGGCGGGCACCAGGCCGGCGATGACGGCGGCCAGCGCGAGCAGCGTGCCCGCCCAGAGCGCGCCGAGCAGCGCGGCCAGCGAGAACCCGCTGATGGCCAGGATGTCGCCGGTGGTCAGCGCTCCGCCGCCCTCAGAGTCGCCGGAGGTGCCGGAGCCACCGCCGGAGCCTTTGTTTCCCTTCATGCCTTTGTTGCCTTTCTGTCCTTTGCTGCCTTTCTGTCCTTTGCTGCCTTTCTGTCCTTTATTGCCCTTCTCTCCCTTGTTGCCTTTTACTCCCTTATCACCTTTATCGCCCTTCATGCCCTTGTTTCCTTTATGTCCCTTTCCCCCTGTATTTTCGCCGTCACCTTTGCTGCCCTTACCCCCTTTGCTGCCTTTGCTTCCTTTATTTCCCTTGCCACCCTTATTACCCTTCTCACCTCTATTGCCCTTGCCACCTTTACTGCCTTTGTTACCGCGATTACCCTTGCCACGCTTGTTGCCCTTGCTATTCATGTCGTCGGTATCGTCTTCATTGTTGCCACCGCCCTTGTTGCCGCCCTTATTTCGATTGCTGTACCGTCTCACTGGGTTTAGCTTATCTAGCAGCGGGCGGTCGTCAACATTGCTGCTGCTGAACGTGCTGTAAGCATCCTCCGCATCCTCAGACCCAAGCACATCACCGGT
The DNA here is from genome assembly GCF_019059575.1 of Amphibalanus amphitrite. Classification (NCBI taxonomy): domain Eukaryota; kingdom Metazoa; phylum Arthropoda; class Thecostraca; order Balanomorpha; family Balanidae; genus Amphibalanus; species Amphibalanus amphitrite. The sequence goes on from NW_024881589.1 coordinate 1,050,395, forward strand.
GGTGACGATAGGTGCACTTCCTTGAGTAGCCTCATCAGCACTTTTCTCCACAATCGCGGGTAAGCCAGTGGCATTGACGGAAGCAGGCTGTGGGTTCTTTGTGCTCCCTGGAGTGGCAGTAGTCTGTCCACCATCATCGTCATCAATCTCATCAGTGCTGGCGGTGGAAGAACTCAACAGAGGAGTGGCAGTGCTGATATTGGGGTTCTGAATAGGACTACTGACATTGGATGGACTTGTTGAAATCTCAGGATCGGTGTTGAAAACTTGATTTGAAGAAGGAGGTTCAGCGTTAATGACTTGACTTATAGAAAGATCATCTTCATTGATGATGGAGCTCATCGGACGAACGCGGATAATTAAATCTAAATGAAGTGACGTTAACTTTGTGCTGGATTTGTCGGTAGAAACTGGAGTGATATCAACGGTGATTTTGTTCGAGGCTTCTGGAGTGCCATCGGCGCTGATGTTATCCCGCATCGGTAAGGCAGGACTAATGCTGAAGCTGTTCGAAGTCACTTGAGTTGAATCAGTGCTGGCGCTACTCGAAGTCGCTGATGTGGCACCAGTTCTCTTATCATTCAAGGTAACCGCGGCAAAATCAGCGCCAAGTTCTCCGGAAGGCGCTGAAGCTGCGTCAGGGATGTCGTCTTCTGAAATTGTCTGAGTTACGTTTGGTACGTCACTGTTCAAAACCACAGAAGCGCCAATGGCTTCATAAGGAGGCACTGTAGTAGCATTTGTGCCGCCGTCAACTGTAACCGATGGATAAACATCAGTGCTGATGTTTGATCTCACCGGGAAGGCTCTCACAGTATGACTGTCCGGTGACACCACTGTTACACTGTCGATGGTATTGACGCCCGAGCTCGCAGGCTCTGCCCCGGCTGCGATGATGGCGGCGGCGGCATTTGATACCGACAGAAGGAACACGCTGGATATCACGGCACATACCACTCCTCCGGTCCACGCGCCGGACACCATGCTGCAGAGGGGGCCCGGCGCCCACGCGCGTCCGGGCACCACTGTGACGTACCGAGTGTTCACTGCAGCCAGTACTGCTCAGTGATCACCCAGTTACACAAAAACCACGGTAATGGGACCGACCGCTTCTTTAGAGCCGGACCAGACAGGTTCTGCGTCGATCGGGCCTCAAATAATGCGTGGAAATTCGGAGCCGTTTAGGTAGCAAAAAGGGGCAGGTTGAGTTGAATGACAAGTAAAAGTATTACAGGTAAAAACTCAAATTAAAATGTCCTTAACTAAATCCACCAAGTAAGCATCAACTTTCCTCGGTGAAGTTCAAGCTCGCTGGGGGGGGGGGGGAGGGGGAGGGAAAGGAAGTTAACATTCGCTCTTACCTCAGCTCCTTGGTCACGTAACGAAAGTCGGGGGTATGGCATGTTACATTCAAAAGGTTATACAAACATTTTAGATTACACATAGCCCAGTCATTTATACGGCTAGACCAGAATTGACCTAACCTTAGGTCACTGATGAAAAATTCGAGAAAAGGGACTCACTTTTCACCCTAATCGATGTTTGAATTGAAAGCTGCAATGCAATCGCTCAGTCGGTGTAACTAAGGAGAGTATTAATTTTTCTTTATGCCTTGCCCGGTGATCTGACTCCGAGTAATCTTGTTCTGAAATTTCCTCATGTGTGGAATAGATGTTTCATAAGTTAAGCCGCAACTCCCGAAAATGGCCCTACTCAACAGAGTTCTTGTGGTGTCGTGGCCGACACCATTCACTCCTAGTGGTTTGACCTGTAGTGATCAGCAAAGGTCACGACCCCCAAATTTGCACAGCACATTGTTGTGGCTCACGATCAGCGGAGCTAGAGTGCTAGAAAAATATCACCAATCGTTTCGTAAGGGGTTGAAGCTATTTTCCAACTATCGATTTTACCCCAAAGTTACGCGATGACCTGAGATCACTTATGCGTCAGGTCGAAAACACTTTTGCACAGCAGTTCTTGACAAATTTATATGAATCAGGGTAACTACGATCGAAAGCACGTCATTTAGTAGCCCATTGAGTGTGGCAACGTTCCCTGATCCATAAATGAACAAAGGACATCGTTTGACCTTGGGGGCATCGATAGTGGAAAAGAAGCTCCTGGGCTTATCGAGTTGCCTGCAGGTGACATTTTCAGCGATCTAGCTCCGCTGGTGGGTCACAATCTGCTGTGGCCTGTGCGAATTTCGGAGTCGTTGCTTTTGTTGATCTTTGTAGGTCAGACAGCTAGGATTAACCTTCGCCCCAATGGGGGGGGGGGGGCATATGTTACCACCCTTTCGCGTTTTTTGCGTATAAATAAAAAACCGCGGCGCGTAGCGCCGCGCCGCTTGGGGTAGCTTTTGGTACATCAATTTTGGACAATGTGTGAAATTTTTGACCCCAGGTCATGTCAGGTCAGGTCACCAGGTCAAGTTAACTGACCAAGCCTAAAAAAAAGTTTGCAATCATGCCCAGCCTGCAGTGTTTGTCAGAAAGATTTTAAACTTGGTGGATTGCATGATGTTATGGGCGCCTACAATTTGTATATCTCGGATTTTGTATATCCGTGACCTAAGGTCAGGTCAGTGGCGTGACCTTTCCATTACAAGTCAATGGAGAAAAATGAAAATGCCTCTAGATCCGTGTGTACGCATAGGAACAGTCCAAATATTTCAGAATCACAATGATTTGGACCACCCGTGATGACCAGGGTGTCATTTTTGCTGATAGCCTCTAGAAAGGTCATCCGAGGTCCTTTGAGGCTACAAACAGATTTTTGCCAATAACTCGCGATTGGAAAGAGATAGAACGCTGGGGATGGTCTCATTGTGTTTGTCTTGCCGAGACGCATCGACTGATATGCAACATGACTTTTCCGGTCAGGTCATGACCTTGACCTGAGGTCAAATTTTCAAGTTGACCTTTCAAGGTCAAATTATAGCTCATTCGACGCGTCTCGGCGAGAGGAGCACGATTCTGGCAATAGAAATGTCGTGGCTTTTTGTTGTCGAAAGTTATTGTCAAAAAACACTTTTCGTAAAAACAGCTATTTTTGGAGTTTTTGCCCTCTGGAGGCTAAACCCGTGACCTGAGGTCAATTTTGATAATGACCTTTTCAAAAGAAGAGTTCAAGAACTATCGATTGCTTTTCCATGCGTTTTTCTAGCTACCATAGTTCCTGAGATAACGGCATGTTTTCTGAAAAATATGATGACCATTGGCAAATTTTGACCTTTGATGACCTCTGGTGACCCCAATATTGCTCTAAGATGAAAAATGACTGAAATACTTTCAAACGTACGCATTGAGAGCTATCGACTGCTTTTTACCGCGTCTTTCTAGCCCTCTTAGTTTTTGAGTTAGAGGTGGGTGGTAACATATGCCCCCCCTCACTAGGGCGAAGTTGGCGGAGACCGCCACTGGGGCGCGGGTTAACACCGAATGATTTGGGCCACGTATTCCATACTTCAAGGGCTCCGCTGCTTGCGAGTTTCAACTGGATTCGATGTGTTCCAAATCTGGCCTGAATATTAGATAATCCGGGTTGAACATTGGCTGCCTTGTCGGGCATATCTTTTTCAGACACTTGTCAATGTTTATGAAAATGGTCAGCACCTACCAACTAATTGTTTTAGAAATGTCCTTTTCATAAATCGAAACACTTTCCATTTTATTATGTGCTGTCACACGAAATAGTTCATGCGATATTATATTCATGACAGATACATGCAAAACGAGGAATACCTATGTCCATAACATAGGCATTAACATACACCAGTAATTATGTTTATAAACGATCGACATTAGATGCAAACATAGATAATCATCGTGAAGGACACAAAATGAAGACTAGATAAACGCGAACACTTGACTCAATCGCTTCTTATGATCGCTTTCATACATACTTTACACACACTGTAACATATCACATTACACTATCAAGCCTCACATAGACTTGCACGACACAATAAGTTGATTGAATACCTTTGCCCATCATCCACAGCTGATACGAACATCCGGCGTAGGCGTATATTGAAAATATCATTGTTTTTATGTGGCTTAGCTCTCATAATCCGCCTCTGTCTGGTATAAGCGTGCTGCCTTCTCCAGCTGGAGCAGAATTGGTAGGTCGGCGCTGAGTGACCTGTAAACAAAACACATGACTACAATTATGGAACTGCAATGGTATAGTTAGATTGCCGAAGAAAATTAATTACTTTTTCGTGTAAGGAACACTATCTAAGCTCAGCAAAGTACACAAATGTAACGATGATAATACTAAAATTTGAGAAACAGACTATTAGAATTATAGACCTTACCATACATTCATTACATATATAGTTAGTAAGTAAATGGTACAATGTCCCATGGGCTCTAATGCTCACAGTCAGCAGGACAAAGTGCTTAGAAATGCTATAACTAAATAATAATAAAAAACATTTTAATGCTTTAATGACATTATTACAAAATGTTTCAAATATGGATTCCATTACATTTAAATATTCGAAGTACACGCAACAGTATAAAACTGTATGCTTTAAGGTCTTAGATGAGTCTGTACTGGACCTAACTATTCATCTAACATGAATCAAATGTTGGATGGAAAAAGTTTGCTTTTACAAACGATTACGCTACGATCGATCTCTGAATGTGTGGCTTGTGATAATTATATTTAGCAATGCTACGCATTTTTTAATGTTTTTAAATGCCGATCAAAATTCTTGTGGCCTTGACATTGCAAAAAAAAACTGTAGCCATTTTTGCAGCACAACTCTGTCGGCAACAAGTTGAACCGAACAGCTGTAGCTGCTAACTTTTTGATATGAAATTTCTCACAGCATTTCTATAAATTGCCTTGAAAATTGTACTGTAACCCTGCGATGCTCTTCGTAACACAGTTGATCATGGTTTGTCTACTAAGTAATTTTCTAGCCGTTTACCCAGCTCTGGTATTCGGTCGTTTTCTCACCTTTTGTATCCGTGGCCGTACCCGCCATACCCGCCGTGACCGCCGTGGTGGCCGTAGCCGCCGTAGTCGCCGTAGTAACCGTACCCATAGCCGTACTGATGGTGGTGGTCGGCGATCAGCGCGATAAAGATCAGGATGATGATCACCACAATGGCGGCCACCAGACAGATGATCACCACCGAGACGATGGCGTTGCTGCCCAGCGCCAGCCATGTGTTGGCGCTGCTGTTCTCCTTCAGCACGCTGAGGCCGGGAAGGGTGAACAGCGACCAGCTCCGGCTGAACAGACGTCGGAGGTGGTCGGCGATGGCGCCCGGGATTGCAGACGGACTGAGGGTGACGGCGGTAGCGGCGGGGCTGGTGACATCAGCAGCGGACGCAGCAGTAGCAGGGACGGCGGCAGTGGCGGCTGGGCTGGCGGCATCAGCAGCGGGAGCAGCAGCGGGGGAAGGGACGGCGGCCGAGGCGGCGTTGACGGCTGACGGTAACACCAGTGCAGTGACAGCGAGCCCAGTGACTGCGAGAGCAGTGATCTGTCGTCCAGTGACCGGCGCCATGACGCCCCTTCTGCGCCGAGCCGCGCTGTGTCTGACACTGGCGTCGGTGCCTGCGTCGGTGGCTGGTCCAGTGACCCAGTGGCAGTACCTGCCAGTTTTTATCGACGGCTGGGGCGGGTTCATGACATGAAGCACCCCAGCTGCCGGACTGTCGAATAGGTTGAATAGGTGGGTGGAGCCATTTCTTCAGCGGTGGCTATCTAATTCTTACTCATTTTACGGTAGTTTAATGTCGTGCTAACATATTCTGTGTCTTAACCCGCGCCCCGCTGGGGGGGGGGGGGGAGGGGCAGAATCTGCCCCCTCCCGTTTTTCGCCAATAACTTCTAAACGCGTTACGCCAGCGACATCAAACTTTGAGTACCTTATCATCCATCAATTTGACACGTTCCCTGAAAATTTGAGCGAAATCCGTCGGAATTTTTTTTTTTGAGAAATTGACGTTTTTGTGACGTCATGTTCGCCATTTTCGCCTCAAAAAACGGCAAAATTTCAAACGCCGGTAACATCTTCATTTTTAAAGGAATCAAGACGTAACAAAAAAGGTTATACGTGATTCTACTTTGTCTATCAAATGGCTATCTCGGTTTTTTGAAATTGTTGGATTTTGGCCCAAGTTTTTTTCTTAAAAAACTGACTTCTTTGGGAAAATTATTATAAAATCCAAAATTTTGAGTGTATCGAAAAAACCAGAATATATGTCAGAGAAGTAGTCTATGTGCACCTATATACCAATTTTTTAGAAGAATCGGTTCAAAAATGTGGGAGTTATTCAAAATTTTATGACGTCACGACACACAAAAATTTTGAAAAATGATTTTTTTGGAAGTTCTAGACTTCGTACGGAAACAAAAATAGCACCATTCGATTCGCCGTGAAAAACTGCATCAGTTAGACACCTTTTTAGGCCTTAACAAGCAACTTCAAAATTTGACCTCACTTGACCTGACCTTGACCTGACCTCGACCTGAAACTCATCCAGAGGTGGTCCATATCACTTATTGAGTGTGCCTATTAAATTCTATGAGTAAAATGACCCATAAAACATGTGTCGCACATGCCCTTTTCTATATTTTGTTTTTGGTGACCTGACCTGACCTGACCTGACCTTGACCTTGACCTTTGAATGACATTGTATGCAACGAATTTTGTCTTGGTAGTCTAAGAACACGTTTTGGGCAATCAGTCTCAGCCCATTCTCCGGCAACTACGGTGCTAGGCCGATACTGTAGAAACTTACATTTTGTACCCTTGACCTGACCTTGACCTGACCTCTGACCTACTTAAGCAAAAAAATTTGGGCTCTGTAGTAGTGCCTTGTTGAGAGCTTTCGATTGCCGTTTTCCCCGTCTTTCTACGACCATCGGTTCGGAAGTTAGACAGGGAGGGGGGCAGAATCTGCCCCCCCCCCCCCCCAGCAGGGCGCGTATGGCTGAATAGCGCAGCGGGGCGCGGGTTAATTGTATCTCCTAAACAGTTTAATAACACAGCGATCAGCACCCTAAAATCCATCGCAAAGGCTTCACCGTTTTGTTTTTAAATCCTAGCAGAAGCTAGACTCATAGTCATAACCAAGGCCGTCATAACAGCCGTGACTGCCTTGGAGTCACGACAGCTCGTTAAGACTTTTTTTGAGCCGCCACGGGCCGGATGGCTGTCTGGGACCAGCAGTGGGCCCGTAAATAGCCTACTAGCTTTGGACAAGCATATATGAAACAAAAATATGGGCCCCAATGTATAGCGGAAACCGCTGACATTTCAATAGGCATAACCCATTCAAAAACAATGTAAAAGACATCATCTATAGAAAGTGAATGAATTTTCAGTAAGCACATAATAAAAAAGGGTATATTTTAGCATGCAGCTTGCACTCTGTTACATGCACGCCGACAATGCACTCACACAGGGTCATACGGCTGCACGGCAACACATCTCGTATGCCCCCCATATTAGTTGACGAAACAAACAAAATAATAGCCACCTTCTCTCGGAAACACAATAAGCCAGCTATGCAATTTTTTGTTTTTAACATTGTCCTCGTTAATGTTTAAAAGTTTATGCTAAAAACATAACTATAACGGCAGCAAAACAAACACACTTACCTAGGCTTCAACATTCAAGTATTAACGAAAATAATGCAACTATAACACATAGTTAACACAAATCATAAACCAATTTTCTCACAATGATCTTCACAAAAGCACTAATAACGAAAGATGATCAATCTCACTCTTCACACAGGCATGACGCAATGCCATATTAGTTACCCGAACAAATTAGCGAAGATCTAATTTCTATCACACAAAATGACAATGCAGTAACGTAAGTAATGCGGTAACTATTCAGCAATAAAACCGATGAGGCATAGATGAGGTCAAACTATCTTCTACATTGGAAGATTTTGTAGCTTCCACACGGGAACATTCGACAAACGATAACAAGCTGAAATGACACCTCATTAAAACAACGGGGGAGGATTTTACTTGCGCATTGCCCACGCATGCATGGCCTAATGCATGCATCACTGCGATCTTCCCCGTTCACTTGCTGCACATTGACATAATAAAGCATTCATCATGGTAGTTTTCGTTCCACCTCCATGGTAGGAAATGGTAAAAATCACGATAATTACTTGAAAGCTTCTCATTGGTACAGGTTTGCGGCCGTTTCAAGGTGATTCAAAATGAATGGCGTTGATCTGAGCGCTCTGAAAATAAATTTTCGCTTGATTAGTTGAGAACTAATTCGGATTTTACACATGCACAATGACAATTTAATCGAATAACAACAATTTCTTCGAATAACAACAAGTTCGTTCACGCTATTTCAAATATTACACGCTGCAATTCATCTCAAATGATGCTTTACCTTTTACCCACATTCCTGCTGAAAAAATCCCACCCAACACCCAACGGCCTCACCACTTGTTGAGAATAAAATTGACGAGCCGCTGAGCTCAATAGTGATTATCTCACCTGTAATGTGAATAACTGTGGTGTCCGCCATGTCCCCCGTATCCCCCGTATCCACCGTATCCGCCGTATCCGCCGTATTTGCCGTGTTTGCCGGGGAGCAGCAGCAGGCCGATGATAACCACTGCAGCCACGATCAGCACCACCCAGATGATGGAGGTGCCGCCCAGGCCGGTCTGCTTGTCCAGGTAGTGGTGGACCTGAGTGGTGCCGCCGCTGGTGCCGCTCGTCTGGCGGCCTGGTGGTGGTGCTCGCTGCAGTGGTGTGTATCGCCCAGTAGCGAGGGTGAAGGTAGCGGCGACGACCGCGGCCACGAGGCAGATCAGCAGAGAGGACCGCATGCTGAGTCCAGTGGGCAGAGCAGGGCGTCGGCAGTCGGGTGGCAGTCTGGACAGCTACTGGTGCCAAAACGCAGTCACCGCAGAAGCCTTACGGTTAGCGAATATAGAGGGGCCAGTTTTTTGGTAGACGGACCCGGTTCTAACGGAAATGGTGTGTGTGGGTGGGAAATGAAAACGAAGTCTCATGAGTCGAAAGTGGTTCATCACGCGACAGGCTTTCAGACTGCCGAAAACGGTGACCACGGACGGCATTGTGACCTTATCGCTGGCAGCATTATCTAGAGAAAATTGTGAGCGGGGGACACATATAGGTAGGCCCTGCAAAATGATTTCGTTTGTGGTACATGCCGATTGTAAGATGATTTGAAATTAAACCAGCTATCATTTACAACGCGGAAAAATTCAAATAATCGTTCTATTGCCTGCAATTGCATCTGTATTTGAACAAAAGCAATGTCACGTCTTTGTCGAAAGAATCCGTTTTCAACGCCAAGAGATGAAGAGACCACACCATTCTGGAAAAAAATTGATACGATAAATTTCCATGGCCAACTACCCGAAACACCAAACAACTTTGAGATAGGAACGCGCGTTCAGTTGATGAATAAAGTTCCGGGTGTGAGTGAGCACCCGTTCTGAAACAAAAATAGCCTGTTCAAGGAGACAGGCCAATTTTCTGCGCCAACAGCCACACTAATAGTTTAGGAACACATGAAATGTTCGTTTAACATTGGTATTAAAAAGACCAATATTCTCTCTACCTTGGCCACATAAGGACCTTATTCAATTCTTGCACGGTGAATGCAAAACGGCTGGTGTTATGCATTCTCTGCTGAGGTGATTACCGAGAGCTTTGACATATGGCACACACACAATCGATCGCCTCAGTTTCATCTGACAAACCATTCATCTACAAATCTGTAACATGGGTGAAAAAATGTCTCAGGCTGTCACCGACGGAAGGTCCAGCTGACTCACGCCTAATTTTGACATTTGAGCAGTAGCTAAATGAAGTTTGAGATGCGCTGAGGACATCAAGGTACGCCTATCATGAAATAATCAATTTTCGACAGTCACAACTCACATCATTGTGCTGCAGTTATTGGAATCACAAACCACTGACACCATAGGCGGCGGAACAGGGGGGGGGGGGGGCACCGGCGCACCGTGCCCCCTTGATTTTGGCATTTTAACATTAGCCCTATAGGCGTTGCATGGAAAGAATGGTACCAAAAGTCGGCAGTGCCCCCCCCCCCTTAATTGAAGGTGTTCCGCCGCTACTGACTGACACGTAGATAAAAGGAAAAAGCTGCAGAGGAGCGCTGAGTGTATTGTCCGTGCAAAGCGGAAGCAAATTTTCGTTCTATTTAATGCATGGCTTGAGGTCGTTTCGACACGAAGAGAAACATCACAAACAAGATTATCATCCACAATTCCATTTAGGTGAATGTTTTCGAGAAAAGGAGATGGAACAACGGTTGATCATAAATCATAATCCTCAAAACACGGGTGGCTCTCGTCGAGTGACGTTAGCATGCTCCTAAAACTCGGTTCGGTTAGAGAGTAGTTGATTAGTATGTAGCACCAACAACCTCAGCTTGTTCGAGACACCAATAGATACCTACGGTTGTTAGGCCCATGGCGAGCGGCGAGGATCGCCGTCCCCTGTCCCTGTTATACGGCCTTGCCTTGCCCACGGTTTATGACGATTCGGCGGAGTCTCAGTCCTATCGTCCCATAACGTCCGAGGCCTGTTTATGGGGCCGGCGATGGCACCCCGAAGATTCTACTGGTCAGTCGAATTTGAAAAGTCTTAGTGATCGAACCTCGTTGTGTCGGTTGTGAGGCCGAGTATTGCGCAGAGGAATTGTGACTAGCGCTACGCATTGGTATAACATCGTAAGTACCTATATCGGGCATTTGTAGTGTTTTTTTTTCGGGAATAGAATCACCGTTAACAAATACCCCGCTAATTTAATTTACAATTAGCTGAAAAAAACGTAACCTGATTGTTTGATATTACTGAACAAGATAGCACTTTTACTTGTTATCGACCTCAGGAGCAAGCTGGTATTACAAATAACATATGTTCACCGTTAAACACTTTTCCTCTTTATAATGCAAACCTGATTCGAACTTCATCGCATAAACAATAAACATGCGTCGCCTCCGAGATGCGAACTCACGACCCACGGATCCGTAATCCGAGACGCTACCAACTACGCTACATGGGCCCGAGCGGCGCGGCCCGGAGAGATGCGATGTGGCTGGTGGGGTGCAGAGAAATATTTACCCTGTACGCCCTAGAAGATCGGCTTGATTTCGTGCAAAATGGTAGCCATAAGCCAACCAAATGCTTTGACTTACCTGACATGGCATGTTTGCAGCAGACTGAGATTGAGAAAAGACAGATGCAGAGGCACCACTCGCATCATTCGTGGTGTTTGTGTTGGTGTCCGATGTCTGGCTTTTCCCATCTTCAGTGGAGCACAACCACGTGGAACAAAAATTACCAAAAACGCCAACGGCCACAATCCCGCCACACAAACAGGACAAAGAGTCTGCGATCTGCTGCGATCATTCACGTGAGCACGGGTCATTCACCATTTGAATTAGTTCAGGCCCATGTCGTCCCCTATCTCCGCGCGTGTCCACTAACACGAATGACGTCACGCATGTGGGTGGAGCTATGGGCGGAGCCTAATGCACGCGGCAGTCCAAGCCGCCATATTTGAATTTATATTTTAATAGAATCTTGCCGATATTTTGGGTGAAGTCAATTTATATGGATAGCTTGGTGACAGTTTAGCTATACGAATAATAATTTATTATGGATGTGCGTATATTCAGCTTGGAATTGCAGTTAAAGTTCCGCAACGCATAGATTCGAACTCGGGACCTTTGGAATACTGCGCGGGCACGCTAACCACCACACTACCGCGACCGCGCGGCGGCCGGCGGCAGGGAGGCTGCGGAGACATGGGGGGACATTTTACGCTTTTGTGAAAAAAGCAAAAGATTTAGCGAAAAACACGTAATAGATAACTTGCAGAAAATTGTCTGCTCTTTCAGATAAGATACTTAGGTTTGATATATCTTGTGCAGTCTTCATTCTACAGTGCTTCGAAAATCGCTCATTTACATGGGGATTGAACGGGGCTTCGAGACTTGACTCCAAATGACGTCACGAGCTGACGTCACGAAAAGGTAGATTCGCCGGACGACCCTACCTGGTATATAGGGCCTTGAATTAGTTGATTTCTTCAGGATGATAAACTTCAAAATGTGACCTACTGGCTACTGCCTACTTGCTAGAAACAGCGTGCATTCTTTAGTTGACTTGGTCTGCTTGCTAGAAAAACGCGAGTCGTTGACAAATAAAACTTATGAGTAGGTATTTTAGCAAATAGCTCAAAAGGCACATGAAAACATTACTTTGGGATTAAACAATCTAAATATGTAACAAATAACTGCTTTTACATGGACTCTTACAGATGGAAAAATAATTCACAAATTTACTGACGTCATTTACGTTGTGATAAAATGTGGTGCAACAAATCACTAGCCACTATTTATAAGAATCGCGCCATAATTGTAGCTGACCCAAGGCCCTATATACCAGGTAGGGTCGTCCGGCGATTCTACCTTTTCGTGACGTCAGCTCGTGACGTCATTTGGAGTCAAGTCTCGAAGCCCCGTTCAATCCCCATGTAAATGAGCGATTTTTGAAGCACTGTAGAATGAAGTCTGCACAAGATATATCAAACCTAAGTATCTTATCTGAAAGAGCAGACAATTTTCTGCAAGTTATCTATTACGTGTTTTTCGCTAAATCTTTTGCTTTTTTCACAAAAGCGTAAAATGTCCCCCCATGTCTCCGCAGCCTCCCTGCCGCCGGCCGCCGCGCGGTCGCGGTAGTGTAGTGGTTAGCGTGCCCGCGCAGTATTCCAAAGGTCCCGAGTTCGAATCTACGCGGTGCGGAACTTTAATAGCAATTCCAAGCTGAATATGCGCACGTCCATATTATATTAATATTAGTATAGCTAAACTGTCACGAAGCTATCCATATAAATTGACTTCACCCAAAATATTGGCAAGATTCTATTAAAATATAAATTCAAATATGGCGGCTTGGACTGCCGCGTGCGTTAGGCTCCGCCCATAGCTCCGCCCACATGCGTGACGTCATTCGTGTTAGTGGACACACGCGGAGATAGGGGACGACATGGGCCTGAGCTGACCCATCGAACCCACCGGTATACTCACGACACGGCCGGCCTTTTTCATTGGCCAGCAGGGATGTCGGAAGCTGGTGGACGCGTCTGCTATATTTTTGCGTGGTATGATTTTAACGTGACTTCACATTAGGATATGTATTATGCTTTGGAATGAATGTGAATTGTGAGGGATTGCGGACGTGATGACTGTTTATAGCTTTTCGTTGTCAACTATCAATTTGACAAGCCGCCAGCTGTCTCATCAAATGTCATAAGCTGTCACCTGCGTGCGTCGGCGAGTCGGAGCTTTTTTTCACCCCTGTGACTGTAAAGTACCTAAAAGAACGGCATCAGGAATACCGTTCCATTTTGTATAAATCTGCGATGAGATTGTGGACAAAAATCGAAGTGGTAGTACTTTTATTTTCAATGATTTCTCATGTAGCCCAATTCTCTTTCAGTATCACAGATAAAAGCATCTGTCGTTGAAGCGTTACCCGCAATAAGGACTTCCCGGTGCCTGCTGGATGACATACTACCTGTGTGGTTTCAATAATTTTTAATCCATTTTTTTTTACGGACTCGGCCGGGCTGGGCTTTGACACGTTTAGCATGAACGGCTTCGGACTGGGCCGGGCTGTGAGCCCATGGGCCTGGGCTGGACTGGATTAGGATTTTGCGGCCTGTGGCGAACACTGAGCTGTCGGCCAACTACCGGCCATCGCGATCGTCCACAGCGGACCAGTTTTTACTGGAAAGTCTATCGGGCATCGGGTGGACTGATCCGCGTGTTGGGAGGCATGCGATTGCGAAATGCGTATAATTTGATCATTAACCCGCGCCCTGCTGGGGGGGGGGGGGTGTTTGAACACCCCCCTTGTGGTTTTTCGCGAATATTTCAAAAACGGCGGCGCTCCGCGCCGCCGTTTTTGGTACACCTTATCATACATCAATTCTACACATGTTGTGAAAATTTCAGACCAAGGTCATTCAAGGTCAGGTCACCAGGTCACTTGAAGTGACCTCACCTCATAAAAAGTTTCAATGTCTGTCATAGCTACACCGAGTGACCGATCGCTTTGAAACTTTCAGCGATTGCTAAGAGCAATAGCATGTACAAAATGTATATCTCATAATTTTGATATCGATGACCTAAGGTCAGGTCAATTTTGCAGCCTCCCCATTATAAGTCAATGGGAGAAAAATGAAATGCGTCTCTTTTGGACGAAAGACATTATAAACACTCCCAAACACCGAAGTACAAGTGGTTTAGACACACTGAACATGAAAATGGTGTCCGTGACCCTTGTTTATGCCCTGAGGTCATCTTAGGTCACGAATGGTATCTAACAGTTTTTCGCAAATAACTTTTGATAGAGGCAGGCTAGAGCGATGAAAATGTCTTATGTGTTCAGCTCGACGATATGGATCGACTGATATGCAACATGACCCTTTCCGGTCAGGTCATGACCTTGACCTGAGGTCAAATTTTCAAGTTGCCCTTTCAAGGTCAAGTTATAGTTCATTCGATGCGTCTTGATGAGAGGAACACAATGCCGGTAAAAGTAAGCTCGTACAAGGCTTGGGTCAAAAGTTATTGCAGAAAAACTGTTTCCGAAAAAATCGGCTATTTTTGCAGTTTTTGCCCCCTGCAGGCAAAACCGTTGACGTTAGGTCAAATCTGAGAGAATTATTCAGAAAGGACGTTAATAGGGCTATCGAATGCACTTTTCCGCGGCGCTGTAGCTCTATTGGTTCCCGAGTTATGCGTTGGCTTCTTGGAAATTTTCGACATTCGACCTGGAAATCGGCGAAATTTTGTCTTCAATGACCTCTGGTGACCTGACCTTTGACCTGACCAAAAAATTGACCGAAGTGATTTCGTCATTATTTTTTACGCTCTTTCGAACGCCGCCTTCCGCGTATCGCTACGTGGCCCAGGAGCCGAGTTAGAAGGGGGGGTGTTCAAACACCCCCCCGTGGAAATCCAGGACCCCCAGCAGGGCGCGGGTTAAAGTAGATACCGGACGAAGGGAAATGCATTCAACATATAATCAAGAAAAGTAACCATATACTCTCATAGTTAATATCCAAAATCGTAAGAAAAAGGCCTGATAATTCCGAGGAGCTTTCGGCTTACGCCTTCTTCAACTCGCTCTGAAGTTGAAACAGAGCGAGTTGAAGAATGCGTAAGCCGAAAGCTCCTCGGAATTATCAGGCCTTTTTCTTACGATTTTGGATATTAACTATGAGAGTACGGTTACTTTACTTGATTATATGTTTAAGCGTGTCTCTCAAAACAGTGTTAACAGCAATTCAGAATATGCATTCACATTGCACATTGCAGATATATGAAAACAAACGGGACATTATTTTGACGCATATATCAGATACATGAACGGTACCTTTTTCAGGTTACAGGTATACGACATAAGCAAAGTAAGCTTTCTGCCCAACAGCCGTAACATTTTTTATACCTACTTATCACTGCATGCTGTATAACGCGCATGTCACACTGATAAGGTTTCCTGTGGCCCTGAGGAGGCCCGAGGCTCGCTTTAAAAACAGCACTCTCAATATCTCTTCCGTGGCTATGCATAGCAAAAAAGTGACGCTCGGTTCGAAGCACATGACACAGTCGAACCAAGAACGCATATCTGACCTCTCCACTGAGTTCACGCTAAGAATGTGTGTTGTTTTTCCGCTTACGTCCATATCGCTATATGGTTACTTATACCAACCACCTTCCTAATTAAACCATCCATCATATTCCCGATATTTGTTACCCACGCGTGTCCGCCGTTTGTCACCCAGTTCCCAGCGTCCAGCGATATAGCCCGGCGTCCAGTTCCACTCCATAATACGACAGGTGGCGCCGCCGTGTTAGATCACGGCTCTGTCTGAGTGCACCCGTTAGCTGCCGTCCCATGGGCCTCCCTCACATCTGGCGGTGTTATAGCACAACTCCGCCGGCTGGCACATGTATTCCGCACTTCGAACATAGCTAGTTAGCTCGGGTTTGGTTCATGACGGACCTTCGGACTGACGACTGCATCGACCAACGAGAAATGATATCCGTGCATCCGTGAATTTGCATCTTAATTAATGAACCAAACACCGCTTTGTAAATGGCCTTGACGAATCTGATTTTGAAGGAGCAGATTTAAGCCAGATTACGCGAAAATTGCATGTGCCATATGAAATAACTACCGGTTTTTATCTTGTCTTTAGCATCATTTTAATGCTTAACAATCCCAATCCCACTGATGCTAGGTAATAAATAGTAGGGACAAGGACATTGCACTGCAGCCTAGGGTTTTCTAAGGACATTAAATAAAGAGCAGTCTTTTACGCTATGTTGAGCTCGTCAGCAATAGCCGTTTTCACGACGGACTATCCGGCGACTGGCGAGTGCACCTAATTTGACCAAATCTGCGCCTAATCTCTTTTACAGCAAATATCTGTATTTCATGCATTTATTTTAGTGTTTTAATCGATGATACTTTCTGATAATATGACAAAGCAGGCATATAAGCAATTAGTGCAGCCCTAGCTGATAGATACTTAGAGACACACTGAACCTAATTTGACCAAATTTGCACCTAATCTGCACCAAATGTGCACCAGATGTGTACCAGATGACCGTCATGAAAACGGCTCTTATTAGTTAGTCATGATTACTTATTGATTGCAATGTGCTGAGATAGAACAATGCCCGTCGGGTACCGATGTGATATACCGCTTCAGCTCTATAGTTCAAAGCTCTGGATGATCGGGTGCTTCACGTAGGCTCTAATCCTCCACATTCCATCCGACGATAGAAAATTTCAAGCATTTTTTGTTTGCCGGTAAAATATTCCAAAACATTTAGTTATTGAAAGACGTCTTGCTTTTATGAACATGAAACACAGTAGAATAGAAAGCCGACGCTCGGTAGTAAATCTGAGCGTGTTATAGGGCGCATAGTTAAATGGCTCATTCCGAGAATGTTCTGCTCGTTGCCCGTGCCACCGATCACGTCCAGTTCGTGTTTACCGACCGACTACGGTCGATCAGCGGCGTCCGTCGCCGGTGGCGGCCCGTTTCACTCTTCTCCGCCCCGCACGGCCCCGTTCCCGCGCGGCTGCTGACGAGCGGCCCGCGCCATCGGCCCTCCATCAGACGCGGTTCAGTGGTGACTCGGGCCGGCCGCGCCATGGTGTCCTCCGCACTGCTGCTCGCTACTGTCCTGACGGCGACGGCGACGGCGACGGTGACAGTGACAGACGCGTTAGTGCTACCGGCAGAGACGGCAAAAGGTACCCTGCGGCCTCCTGAGGTCAGCAATCAGCAGTCGGACTTGCTGCATCGCCTGGAGCGTCTGCCCAGCGCCTCTGAGCAATCTGCGTCCTACGGAAGAAAAACGGCATCCGTAGAGACTGACGCTGTAGTAACAAATACCTCCAGCTTGGCTTGGAAAACGTCTCAAGCGGATCAACTCAATCACTCCGCTGAATCTGCGAAAACGTCGAACTTGACTGTCGATCTGCATAGCAAGAATGTCACCGCACAAAGTCGATCAGTGCCACCACACATCCATGCCGTTGGTCATGCTCTCACCGAGTCCGTCCGCCTTCTGGCTGGCCGTGACCTCACCGGGTACTTACCTCGTGTCAATCTGGAGAACCTCATTGACTCTCGGTTCATTGCCATATCGGGCAGCGCCGTGGCACAGACCGTGATCACGGGGCTGCTGATCGCCGGAAAGATCGTGCTGACGCTACTGGTGCTCTGTCTGGTCGTGGGTCTGTTCTTTGCGCTCGGAGTGGTCGGCCATTCGTCACCGGTGTACAACCGGTACGGCCACTACGACCCGTACTCGCCGTGGGCGCCGTACACGGCCAACGGCGCCATCGACCAGCCCGGCTACAAGGGACGAGCGCTGGACTCAGGTGAGTATAGGGGACTTACACAATACACTACAATACACGCCAATACACGCCAATACACGCCATCGACCAGCCCGGCTTCAAGGGACGAGCGCTGGACTCCAGGTGAGTATAGGGGACTTACACAATACACATACAATACACGCCAATACACGCCATCGACCAGCCCGGCTACAAGGGACGAGCGCTGGACTCAGGTGAGTATAGGGGACTTACACAATACACTACAAAACACGCCAATACACGCCAATACACGCCATCGACCAGCCCGGCTACAAGGGACGAGCGCTGGACTCAGGTGAGCATTGAACTTTTACAATACACTACACAGGGGCGCGCGCTGGACTCAGGTGAGCATTGAACTTATCCAAGGGATGAGCGCTGGACACGGGTGAGCATCGAACTTATCTAAGGGACGAGCGCTGGAGATGGGTGAACGGGGAACTTATCCAAGGGACGAGAGCTGGAGATGGGTGAGCTGGGGACAGACGAGCCCGGGGCACGGGACAGGGCGCACCCTTGATCGGACGTGACGCACCCCGGACACAGTTGAGTAGGGAACTGGACGCGCCCTGGTGACGGGTAGTCAGGGTACGGCTGAGAGGGGCAAGCCCTGGATATAGGTATGTAAACAGGGAAGGATGGTCTATTGAGCATGTGTGATCAGGCCGACCAGGGAGTTATATTTTATCGACATTTATAAGCTAGATTCATGACAGTCATACAGGAGCAGATCCCTAGGCATCCCGACGTTATCCCGGCCGGGCCCGGGGGGTAATCCCAACCACCGCAGCCCGGGGGGGGGGGGGGCGTTTTTCGCCCCCCTGTCTAACTCCGTAAATAAGGGAGCTACGGAAACAAAAGTGATACCAAACGAAAGGTCCATACGAGACGATTCTAATGCACCTAAAATTTTTGACCTCAGGTCAATTTTCAAGGTCAGAGGTCAAGGTCAAAGGCCAAAACCGGCACATGTGTAGTGATCTCAAAGTAAGCCTTCTAGAGGACGGCAGACTGCATCAAACCGGCAAAATTGGGTGTCAAACGAAATAAGAGAATCTGAGGATTCTGAAAATGTGCTCCAAATCAAAGGTCAAGGTCAAGGTCACGCTCAAAATTGACCTCAAACTTGGCACTTTTTCGCACATCTTGCGTGCTAACTTCCAAGATGTTTTGAAATGTTTTGAGGCTTATCAGTTCCCTATTTGTGGTTCATCTTACGATACAAGGCTGCTCAAAGGTCAAGGTCACAGAAAAGTATCCCTGCTAGAGGCTATTTCACTGATTCAAGTTAGTAATAATAAATAAGACAATTTTGCCATCCGGAAGCTCTAAATGAAGGCTTAGAGGAAAATAGATGCCAGATTCGTGATCAGCGGGTACAAATCCATCATAAACGACCTTTCATGTGTCAAGGTCAACCAGAGGTCATTCGAGGTCACATGAGGTCAACATGAAACTTGACCTTTTCCGAACAAAATATATATCATTCGACGCGGCTTGACAAGGCGAATGCGATGGTACCACTGCCGTAGCTCTAGGACCATTTTTGTCGAAGTTATTTGCGAAAAACTAAAACCACATTTCGGGGTCTTTGACCTGACCTCTGACCTCAGGTCACCAAAACTATTTTTCTATTTTTCTCTAGGTCAAACGCTACACAGCCGTGCTCGTAATTTGTCTTTATCTCTTAAACTCTATTTTTAGCAGCTATTTGAATTTTGCGTCTGTGACGCCGAAGTTTGCCGTGCAGGGGTCTAGAAAAATGGACCTTGTGACGTCATCAAGGGGGCTAGGTCCAAATTTTTTACTTCAGAAGATGTCAAATTGATGGGAGAAAAGGTACTGAAAGTTTCGCCTTCCTATCCCTAAGCGTTCGGGAGTTATCGCAAATATTCGCCAGGGGGGGCGAAAAACGCCCCCCCGGGCCCGCGAGGGTTATGAGTCATGACACCCCTCCCCCAAAAGAAATCCGAGATAATGGTTTGATTTCCTCACAAGATATGCGCACTAAACTACCGGCACAGTTCCCTCGGTGAGCATGTCTGTGGCCGAACCATCTGCCACGAATTCATCCACCGAAAACGCATCGCCTGGACCCGTGCTGGCAGTTCCCCACACACGGGCATTTGTCGCTGATTACACTGTCAGACATCCGGTGAAGGCGCAATTCACACCAGCTGTACACCTATGCTGCGCCGCAATACTCGGTAGTTGTGCGGCACAGCATATCGGAGAACAAGACAATATCAGCAATAACAAATGTGTTTTACTTACCTGACTTTCGTATGCTCCCATTAAAGTTTGATTCTGCTGGTCTAGTAGTCATGACCAGCTAAATCGGCTTGGCAAATAGCCATGAATTTTACGAAATACCTAACGAATGCGATATACAATATGCATGTGCTAGTCACGAAAAATCAGTCGTTATTTCCTTGAAGAAGTAACCTCTGACATCAACGCAATGATACCGTTCAAATTAATTCCCTCTCAAAATTTAGGCATGCACTGGCTTCCTAGTTCCTGATCCTGTTTGAATTGTGAATGAGTCCATCGGGTACCTACTATCTAAAACATAAGAATGAGGCGCAATGTTCCATGTAATCCGCAATGTAAAAATATAACAGCACAGTCCAGGATCAAAGTTGGCTTTCCAAATCAATGTGAGGCCTTGATGCAGGGAAAGTTCTGCAGGCTGCCCTTCCGCCCTATAACAGCATTAAAACAACAGAAGTTATTGCAAAACTTAAAAGCATTACACCCACCCAAATTTTGCGCTTGACAACAGCATTTTAGACAAATCGTGGCAAGGCAATCACTGATCAGTGGCCAGCCTGCACGTTGTGCAGTGTGCACTGTGCATTGTGCAGCTGCCGCCTGCCGTCGTGCCGACAGCCAATTGCCTTTTTGCCTTCTAGCTAAAGATGCACTTCAGACCCAGTATCAGCTGGCGGGACCTGCGCACTGAGCTAGCAGGTCATTACCGCAGGCAACGACGGTAGTAGGAGACGTAATGACGGCAAATTGACTCAGTGAACTGCGTGTTTTGCGTGCGCTCGGCGTGCGTGCACGTAATGTGTCATCACGTGGTCATTTCTCTCGATGTTCAGGATGTGACGACACCGTAGTGAGAGGGGAGGAGCACGGGTCACGTGTAGTCGCTGCTACACTCGCCGCGTATTTACAAATTGCAACCGAGCTCCGCCGTAGGGTATTTTATATCCGCCGTAGTGTATTTCAGTTGGGGTATTTTCTACCATACATCTGCCTGAGCTTGGGGTAATTACAATTTGTCGGCGACGTTAAAAAATGTTGCACCTTTTTTCGCAGTATAGGTTATCGCATGTGCATATTTGTCTTTTTGGTTGCGCTTTTCCCTCGCCCGTATAGGGGAGGCGTTGAGCGGGCCCCATCGGTTTTTCGTGAGTAACTCGCGTAAAAACCGTCCGATCGCGACGAAACTTTCAATACTCCCGATTTTATCAATTTTACTCCTGCCCTGAAAATTTCATGACCCTGACCCAAATGACCTTTGACCTGTGACCTATTTCTCGAGGCCATGTTTGGCCCGAATCGCGATTCGGCGTATGTCGGCTCGCATTAGCCGCGCGTTTGCAGTCTTTACGTGGTTTCAAGCGTTGAAATATGTGATATGATGCTGGTCCCATGCATTAGGGTGGGTGTCACATGAAGGTCAGGTCAGCTCAATGACCTTTGATGACCTCGGTTCACTTTTTCGAGTTTAACATGTTTCTAGGCTAGTTTTTGGAGCTGATTTCGAATTTAGCAACCACTTGAACATTACAGAGGGTGTAACGAAATTATCCGGACATCTTTCTTCCCGCTGTAATTAAAAAGCAAAACATTCTGGTACTTTTATTTTGACTGAGCATGTAGCCACCTTTCATAAAAACACAGTGGCGAATGTTTTGGAGCATTTCAGCCAATGTATTCTCCAGCACACTGGCTTTGATGCGGACCAACGCCGTCTAAACCTGTGGCAGCGGTTGGGCGGTGCTTGTGGCGGGCGTCTCTTAACCCTATTAGTGGCAGGCTCCTGGCTACCCCATATTAGTGGCAGGGGGGGGGGGCTGTTTACGACCCCCCCCTTGATATCTCGAGATCTAACCGGCCGATTTTCAAAATTCAAACGGCATTGGACTTGGCTCAACGAGATCTACATTTCTAAAAAAAATTAAAAAATGTCAATAGGGGGGTAGAGGGGGGTAAAAACGGGCAAATTGCAGATACATTTAAGACTGTTTATCACGGCCAGGTTTCTGAACCAATCTTAACGCAACTTTTGCCGATCGATAGAGAATGAACCAGGAATTCACATGGATCCTAAAAATATGCATTTTCAAAAATCATAGGCGGATACAGATCATTGAGATTGGGGGTACACAAAAAGTATAGTAAATAAGGTTTTTGTTGGTACTGTTTCTAAAAAGGGTGGCAATGGTCTTGTTATGTTACAATTTTCTTATGAGAGAACGACTAAAATTGTATTGGTCATGCATAGGCGGTGTCAGGGCACCTATATTGGGAGGTAAAAAATAACCCCCCTTTTTGGACGCCTGGATCCGCCTATTATAGCAAAAACGTGTCAAAAGAGGATGCACAATAACTTTGTATATGTTATCACATGATACCTTTCATTCACTGTTCGTAAAACTGGTGCAGCATCGTGATCTTCGCCCAAATGACTCGCTTCACGAATAGGACCCCCAATTCCCAGTGCTCTGGAGCCGCCCCTGGTAAAGTTATGATCTTGAAATTTTCAGGGAATGTGCCCAATTTAGTTTTAGGAAAAGTCAGAAAATTTCAGCATCGTAGCTTCAGCGGTTTCGGAGATATTACCGAAAAACCTGAGGGGTGGATAAAAACAACCCCCCCTGCCACTAATAGGGTTAAGTCACCTAAACCGTAATCGCCACGCCATATGTGGAAGGCTTTTGGTGTCAATACATATACATACTGAACAAGAGCCCACAGGTTTTCGATTGAATTGGGATCGCGACTTTTTCCAAGTCATAAGCGTTAGCCCAGAATGATTGAAGGTTCTATCGGCATCACTTCCCGTTCTTTTAGGGACTTTTAAGTAGCGCGCCGTCCCGCATGAAGACAGCGTGGCTTGAATCAGGCATCAGTGCGCGTTCAGAAACCGAGCCCTCAGGCGCTCAACCAGACGGTATAGGAGGGCCTCCTATACCGTCTGGTTGAGCGCCTCCGACTATTCATTGGCCAGTATGTTTCTCCGGTAATACTTGACGTTGATGGCGGTATTTTGTGACACTATGTTCTATTGGAGGATCGCTAGGCAGCTGAACATGCTCCAGTTCTGGATGTTGTCCGGATGTTTGACGGCGGCGAAGGCCAGCAAGTTCGAGCGGCTGGCCGCCTATACATGGCCGATTTGACGGTTCAAAGGATAATACAGCTCGAACGGCTACCCATCCAACCAGACCACCTCACCCTTATCTTTCTTCAACCAGTGGACGCGATCTGGCGTGAGGCGAAAGGTGGCGAACTGGTTGCTTTCCCGTCAGTTTTGTTGTCTTTTTCAGTTTGAAGGGCACTAGAACCAAGTTAAAGGGCGGGTAGCGGTAAACCATGATATGGGATCTCTTATTATCTGACTTGGTAGGAATTCGAGTCAATTTGCGGATTGATTGGTGCCGTTTCCTTGCCGCTATCTTGATGACTCTCCTCACCACTTGACAAAGGGCGGCTTTTGTGGTCGCGACTGGGCTGAGTCTGCCACCGAAGTCCCAGATTATTGCACCTCAGGCAGATGTGCAATTGGCTGCTGCTGATGTCCAGCTGCTGGCAGACCAGCTTCTGGCTCATGACGCCGTGGATGCCGCCATGCGATTTTACCACGAAAGGAGAGATTGTATCCCTTTCTCGCAACTGCCTTGGACGAAAACTACCATGTGAACCCGTCTGTGAATTGACTCCTACTCAGAGCAACAGTCACATGACAAGGTCAGGTCACTGCTGAGTTGAAAACCGATAGCAGAGGCACGTATTCATCCAATATTCCCACTTCTAACATCAGAAAGGATTAGGAAATTGTGCAAACAGATATGGCGAAAAAATAGATGTCCGGATAATTTCGTTACACCCTGTACTGAAGTAGTTTTAGTGCCTTCGTAACATGTTATGAAGCTGTCAAAAAAAAAAAAAAAAACGTTCTGCCCCTCCAACTTTTGCTTATTTGTAGAACTTCGTTGCTTAGCAAACCACTATGTTGTTCGCATTGAGGAGCTTTGAAATGTCTGTGTAATTCAAAATGTTAGTTCTGTAATTAAAAGAATTGATTCAGTGTTGCACATAATCTAACTTAACAACCGAGCATTGCAGGTTTGACAGCTTTTTGCCCCACCAGCACCACCTTCGCTGGAAAAGCTCCACCCTTGCCTATCCCGCGAGTTGCTGGGGGGGGGGGGGCGTTAAACGCCCCCACTTTTTTCGCCGGGCCATAGCATAAAAACGGCGGGCCGCAGGCGCGCCAAATTTTGGGTACCTGTAGGGAATTGATTGAAGTTTATTGTGACAAAGTTTAAAAAAAAAATCAGTCGGAAAATTTTTGAGATATCGAGGTTTTAGTAACGTCATGATTTCTGAGTTTTCGACCAAAAACGGCATATGTTCAAAAAATCATATTAAATCACAGAACAGACATACAGACATGCCGTAAACGCCATTAGACTGCCAATACCATGATCAATCAAATGGCTATCTTCGATTATTGATTATCGTTCCGCATTTTCCATAATCTTGAACTGAATCTTGGCAATTTTTCGTGACTACTTCACGACCATGATGCATGCATTTCTTAAATTGAACTTTTTGAGCCAAACACGTACACATCCCAGTCAGCAATTCGCTTGGGGATCGATTGGGGAATATTGGGGAAGGATTGGGAATTTCGGCGGTTTCCCCTACCCGATTGGGGAATGCTGAAGTTATCCCGAGGCTTCCCCCATTTAGCTTTTCAGGCGTAGTGGGGGCTGGGGGATATTCCGGGGTTTCCCCAGAGTTCCCCATTGCTGAATAATTTGGCGATAGAGATGATTATGGACGAATTGTGATGATGTCATATTTCTACACAAATAAGTTATATTTTGAAGATTGTTCAAAGTGAATATAGGAAATACTTTTTGATCTCGAGTTATTTATTTATTTTTCATTTGAATTTGGATATTTCCACAAAATATTGTTAACGCACTTCACAGCACTACGGGGCCGACAACGGGCGTCCTTCCTGTTTGTGCCAGCGCGGGGGTCAGTGCAGTGCGCGCAGCGCGCGGTGTGACAGTCGGTGTCGCGTCATTACCTGTGATTTCTTCTATTCTCTCCTTTTTCGGGAAGGAATATTGCTTGAAGAAGTGCCTGCCTTAGAAGAGCAAAGGTGAGCTATGAAAAGTCATGGGTCAATCACAGTACAAGCTGCGTTGTTGCGTGCTGTGGTATGGCCGCCATTAATGTGGTGTCTTGGAAGTTACCGGACTCTGGAGTGGTTGTTATAGCATAGTTCTGGATGGGAATGTGATAGCAAAGTGGTGTCTATTGTTTAGAGAAGTTAAGTGAACGGTAATTGCTTGTTCCATGTTTACTTGTTGTCGATAATTTTTATTTTTAGTCAACTGCCTGTTATCACGTGGTCAGGAACAAGGCCTGTGCATTGTATTTGACATGTTTTCTTTTACAGAGCCGCTATATATGCTTTGCATAGAGAACAACAAAAGCGGAGGTGTGAACTGCTGAGTCTCTACGTGCCTCTCCAGTGCCAGAGACCCGAGGAGCAGCCCCAAACGAGCCCCTACGAAGCGGGCGATGGAAGGTGCGCTTGACATGCCTACTGGGCCTCAAGAGGGCTTATACATAGGCAGCGAGGCTGCTGACGAGGCGGAAGTTGCATTTTTCGACTTTTGAGCGACCCAAGTCACCTGGTGTGCACTGTAAGTACATAAAGGTTGGTTTAGTGTGTTGCACGGCTTGTTCGTGAAGTGTACTGTAAGCAGATGACGATGAGCAAAGAAATATACGAGTCGTTCGAACTTTGTTTTTCACCTGTGATCTGGAGAGTCGGTCGGATATCCGCATCCAGGATGGGGTACTGCGGTTGGAAAGGTTATTTTCGTGTAACTAAGAAAATATTCGGTGCTTTTATAAAACCAGGGGGAGGCATCCGACCGTTCGCTTGGGAAAATCCTGGGACATCCCGGTCGGGATCGTGCCTTTTGCTGCGCTGTAACGCACGCCAAGCTATGGGGATAGCGTGGGAAAGTCCAACCGTTCGCTCGGGGAAGTCCTGGGATATCCCGGTCGGGATCGTGCCTTTCGCTGTGCTGAAGCGTCATTGGAGGATTGGGGATCGCTTGGGATGTTCTACCCGATCGGTTGGGGAACGCTAGGGGATCGTTCTGGAAACGATTGGGAGAGCCCGTACAATTTGTCTCACTTCCCAAGCGAAAGACTGGGGTTTCCCGAGCAATCACCTGGGGACAACCTGGGGTATCCCGCTTGGGATCGCAGCGAAATTGCTGACTGGGATATGGTAAAATGAATGTCACCATCGTGTTCTACGCCCCAAATTACCTATAAAACATGTGTCACAGGCTGCGAATATCAGTATTGATTTTCGGGGATATGTGGCATGTGCCTACCCGGTTGACCTGACCTTGACCCTGACCTATGCTTGACTGACCCCTACATGGAGCTGACACTTGTAGGCCTTATATGATGGATTGTGCACCGTTTGGACAGAGTTTATGACGAGAGGCGCCCATTGCGAAGTCCTGAAGTCCATGCTACTGAAAGCCCGATTTCAGGTGTTTGACCTGACCTTGACCCGACCTGTGACCTCAAAATTCAACTTTAAAGTACTCATCTGAAGCGTCTCGTCGCGCTCTTTCGTTTGCCGCCTCGTGCGTTTCGCTGCGCCTATTGGTTCTCGAGTTATCGGCTGGGGGCGTTTAACGCCCCCCCCCCCAGCAAACGGTGGGTGGCGAAATACCCCAGCAACTGCCGGGCTATGGGGCAAAACATAAGGGACAAAAACACAAAACAAGACAGATAAAAACAACACAAAATGAACTCATTGCCTAATGA